>NC_137017.1:21364884-21957384 GCF_032717465.1 Coenobita brevimanus
CCTGATCCTCCACAGTTAAAACACTACCACTCGTATAGAAGATATGAAGGTCACAGAGTAGCCATAAATACACACAAATCACACCCACAAACGGAAGTGATTCTAAATTCTACTCTGGAAGCGGTCGCGTGCAGAGTAAAATTTAATAACATGTATCTGTTGTTACGAATTCTACTGTCTAGAGGACGAACATTCTAATTGTAACATGGCCAAACAAGTAACCCGTAAAAAGTGAACGAATCATATTAGGAATATAAAACTGAGCAAAAAGTTTGATATATATTACACATTATACAATCATTAAATAGTCTCACCAAGGTTAACACTGCCAAACAAGCCTGCAGTAGTAATGGGAGAAACTTCGCTTTTCTCTAATTCGTCAAAACCTAACTGGTTAAGCAGAACAGTAATACCCTAATACATAAACATTAAAAGGTAAGGTTAAGCAATAAACTTAGCTGTAAGGTGACCACATGAAATAAAGTAAACCTCTGGACCACTTGTACACAATCGAGGAAACAGAAGGCAGGAGCTGTTCGTCTCAGGGGTTGCTAACACCACACAGATCAGTCAAGGAGTGAGCCACAGACGAACAGCTCCCTCCCTCGACTCCATCAGTTACCCAAGGTTACCAATTGGTCTTTTAAGATGTTGCAAACTACTGTATTATATAAAATTTCAACCTTACTACAAAATATATTAAAGTTAATATAATTATAAACACAAAACTGGAGAATTACTAAATTCATAAACGAGTTCATAATGAATACTTATTACAGAACAATTAAAACACAAAACAATTGAACCCTGCCAAGCGCAGAGCTCACACAAAAATTAGTAAGCATGTCCATGACACCTTCCCCCTAAGATAATATTTACTGGTAAATTTTATCATAGTCCAGATGAACCTAGTACCTATGAATATAGCTTTACAGTTCAGTGTATTAAACACGAGAAAGAGTATCAGCCAGGATATTCTCTTGCCCCTTGATATGCCTTATTTCTAAATTGTATGGCTGAATCAACAATGACCACCTCATTAGTCTCTGATTTCTGTTTTTCATTCTGTTTAGAAACTTCAGTGGATTATGATCGCTGTAAACAATCACTGGATACCTTGCATTACTTACATAAACATGAAATTTCTCTAAAGCTAGTATCAATGCCAAGAGCTCCTTTTCAATGGTAGCATAGTTCCTTTGATACTTCTTAAACTTGGTTGACATATAACACACAGGATGCGAAACTTCATCTTCTCCAAACTGAAGTAAAACAGCACCCGCTCCTGAATCACTGGCATCCACATGCAGACTGAAGGGTTTCTCAAAGTCTGGAGATCTCAGCACTGGAGCAGTGCACAACAAGGCTCGGATGTTTTCAAATGATGTTTGACATTCAGCTGTCCACTTGAAAATCTTCTTTGGACTAGAGAGGTCAGTTAACGGAGCAGCAACCTGAGAAAAATTTGGACAAAATCTTCTATAATATCCAGCCATCCCCAGGAAACGTAACAAGGACTTGCGGTCAGAAGGTGGTGGAAAGTTCTGAATGGCGTCTATTTTAGCGTCGACTGGTTTAATATGACCTTTCCCAACCACGTGACCCAGGAATGCTACTGTAGCACGTCCAAACTCACTCTTTGCAAGATTTAGGGTATCCTCCTCAGCCAGTCTGGCAAACAGTGCCCTGAGTCGTTCAAGGTGTTCTTCCCAAGTAGATGAGACCACCACCAAATCATCCAGATAAGCCTGCACTCCCTCCAGTCCTCTGATGACGTTGTTTACCAAACGTTGGAAGGTGGCAGGTGCGTTCCTCAAGCCAAAACTCATGACCTTATACTGATACAAGCCATCTGCCGTGATGAAGGCAGAAATCCTCTTAGCCCTCTCTGTCAGTGCAACTTGATAGTAGCCCTTCAATAAATCCAGTTTAGTAACGAACTCTGCTTTTCCAATTCCATCAATCACATCATCCAGTCGGGGTAAAGGGAATGAATCTGGCAGAGTAACGGCATTCACGCGACGGTAGTCGGTGCACAGTCTCATACTTCCATCTGGCTTTGGAACAAGGAAGCATGGCGAAGCCCACTCACTGTCGCTAGGTTCCGCCAGATCATGGGAGATCAAAAACGATACCTCCTCTTGAAGCTTCTTTCTCTGGGAAGGGTTGGCTCGGTAAGAGGCTTGCTTGATTGGCTTGGTGTGGTCCAGTAGGATGATGTCATGCATCACACCACGACATGGCCTAGGAACGTCACCGCAGATCCCTCTGAATTCCCTCATCAGATTCACCAGATCTGCTGACTGCCGAAGTGAGAGGTGCTGCAATTTAGGACCAAAATTAGACAAAAGCTCACTGTTACATAGCTTAAGGGGATCAGCTTCAAAGAATTCTGGATCTTCAACTTCCACTTCGTGCTGTACCATGATTTGTCCTCCTCCTCTACAGTAGTATGGCTTCAGTAAGTTTATATGTACCCGACGTTCCTTTCTTCCGCGATCAGGAGTCTCTATTACATAGTTCACAGAGTCAACCTTTTCTTTGACTCGGTATGGTCCAAAATACTTTGCCTGAAGAGCATTCTTAGCTAAAGGAAGAAAAGCTAGTACTAAATCACCGGGATTAAAGTTTCTTTCCACTGCTTTCCTGTCAAAAAATCTCCTTCATGGTTTCCTGTGCACCCTTCAAATTTTCTCTGGCAAAATTTCTTATATGATTTAACCTGTCTCTGAACTTTTTCACATATTGTAAAAGAGGCATAGTGTTATCCTCTGATACCCAACTTTCTTTGACTAATTTGAGTGGTCCCCTAACCTCATGTCCATACACGAGCTCGAATGGGGCATAACCAAGAGATTCCTGCTTACTCTCTCTAATGGCAAACAGAAGCAGATGTATCCCTTCATCCCACTCTTTCCCTGCTTCCAGACAATACTTTCTCAGCATTTGCTTATAAGTCTGATGAAAACGCTCTAAAGCGCCTTGTGACTCAGGATGGTAAGCTGTAGCAAAGTACTGCTTAATAGACAACTCATGCATCACTTGTTGAAAGAGACCACTTGAAAAATTCGAGCCTTGGTCTGACTGAATGGATCTAGGTATACCATACTGAGTAAAGAATTTGGTCAGTGCCTTAACAATTAATTTAGCAGAAATTTTCCTCAAAGGAATACATTCAGGATACCGAGTGGTAGCACACATAATCGTAAAAATGTACTGGTTTCCACTCTTAGTTTTTGGCAATGGACCTACACAGTCAATTATAATATGACTAAATGGCTCTTTCACTACCTCAATGGGCTTGAGAGGTGCTGGTGGAATAACACTGTTAGGCCTCCCTACCAGTTGGCATGTGTGGCATGTCTGGCAATACTCTGAGACGTCTCGTTTCATCTTTGGCCAAAAGAAATGTCTCATTAACTTGCTACAAGTCTTACGAACTCCTAAGTGTCCGCCTAGACCATCATGAGCTAAATCTATTAAATCCTGACGGTAGACAGTTGGAACTACAACTTGGTACAAAACGGAAGTCTGATCATTAGCAGGTACATCTGTTGGTCTATACTTTCTCATAAGTATGTTAGAACGAGTGAAGTAACAGGTACTTGAAGGAGAGTCTACCTCATCATATGACTGACGAAAATATTTTAGCAGGTCGGGATCTTCTTGTTGTGCTCTAATAAGCATTTCTTTAGTGATAGGTAAATTCTTTATCTCGTCACTGTCATTAATACTTGTTTGTTTAAACAAATTACTAAGGTCAAGTCCAAGATCATCTTCATTTTCTACAGCCTCATCCTCAGGAGAGGACTCACCTGTATATACTCTGTGTGTAGTCATACTTCTAGTTATGGCACAACTAGGAAAAAGATACGGGTTTTCATTTTCCAATTGTTCTGTTGGATTGTAACTACAGGGTACAAGGGTTACTACTGGATCAGGTACCAGACGATCACCAGCTATGTCATTGCCCAACAAAAATGTCACGCCATCAACTGGAAGGGGAGAATCCTGAACTCCTACAGTGATATATTGCTGCACAAGATCTGACTCTATATAAATTCGTGCTAAAGGAACAGTGACAACTCCACCAACACCCCTCAGAACCACGTGCTCACCAGTATAAGAGTTTTCTATAAATGGAACAGCACTCTAAACTACCACACTGTGCGATGCACCGGTATCCCTTAATATCTGAACTGGGTAAGAAATTTCTAATGAGCTATCACTTGAAACTAATCCCTCAAACATGAATGGACCAAATGAGCCAGTCTTATCACTTGAGGAGGCTACAGCAGTGACACCATTTTCCTTCACTGTACTTAACACAAGGGAAGATTCTGATTTAGCTGCATTCTTTTTTGCCAGCTTTGGACAATTAGCAATGACATGTCCTGGTTGTTTGCAGTAATAACAAGCATGAACTGATCCTAATGCAGTTGGTTCTTTTCTTGATCCTGAACTCTTAGCATGCTTAGGCAAATTGACTAAGACCTTGCTAACAGACTGAGATTCTTTAAGCTTATCACCCTGATCACTTGACTCCTCACAACCCCCCAGCCTCCTGCCAATTTGTCCATAGCGGTTCTGAGGTTTAAGCTTAGTACGATGTGTTAAAGCATAATTATCTGCTAATGTTGCAGCTTTACTCAAAGTGGTCACCTCACGTTCATCCAAGTACAGCCTGATATCTGCAGCCACTGAAAGTTTAAATTCTTCTAACAGGAATAGTTCTTTTAAGTCATCATAATTTTTTACATTTCTAGACCTAATCCATCGCTGAAATAGCCTCTCTTTCTCTGCTGCAAACTCAACGTACGTTTCTGACTCTGCCTTTCTTAAGTTCCAAAACCTTTGTCTGTAAGCTTCCGGAACTAAATCGTAAGCTTTGAGCACTGCCTCCTTAACCTTGGTGTAATCTTTGCATGTTTCTTCTGAAAGGCTAATAAAAATGGTCTTTGCTTTTCCGACCAATACCGTCTGAACCAGAACTGACCAGTTCTCCATAGGCCACTTTAAACTATTTGCAATCTTTTCAAATTGCAAAAAAAACTCTTCAGGATCACGCTCATCAAATGACGGAATTAACTTGGCATGCTTACTGACATCAAACTGAACCTGAATATTACCTTCCCTTTTTAATTCTAACTCTAGTTGTAACTTCTTAAGGTCATGCTCCCTTTGTTCTCTCTCATGTTCCCTCTGTCGCTGTGAAGCTTCCCTCTGTTTAGCTGCCTCAACCAATTCCAACTTCCTCAAAGCAATCAGTTCTGAAACATGGCTGCCACCTTCACCCACAGGATTTGTATCACACAAAGTTAAAGCAGAACTAGGAAGTATATTCCTAGACACTAATGTTTGAATTACTATCCTTTTGAGTTCTTCTTTCCTTATTTTACTATCAAATGGTATTTCATAATAAGTAGCAAGCGAAACCCAATCACTTTTTTTCAAAACTACATCCTGTAATAATGGCAATGAAGGGTCAGCAACAAATTCAGCTAAATCAAATACTGTCATAATAAGAAATGCCAAAGTAAATCAAAATCAAAACAATGACAAGAAAGAGAAGACTCTTCAAACCACCATTACTCGGAATTAAAACGTCTGGCAAAACGAAGAAAAGCTTCACTCAAGGCTTCAGAATGATCCCGGTCGGGCCCCCATATGTTACGAATTCTACTGTCTAGAGGACGAACATTCTAATTGTAACATGGCCAAACAAGTAACCCGTAAAAAGTGAACGAATCATATTAGGAATATAAAACTGAGCAAAAAGTTTGATATATATTACACATTATACAATCATTAAATAGTCTCACCAAGGTTAACACTGCCAAACAAGCCTGCAGTAGTAATGGGAGAAACTTCGCTTTTCTCTAATTCGTCAAAACCTAACTGGTTAAGCAGAACAGTAATACCCTAATACATAAACATTAAAAGGTAAGGTTAAGCAATAAACTTAGCTGTAAGGTGACCACATGAAATAAAGTAAACCTCTGGACCACTTGTACACAATCGAGGAAACAGAAGGCAGGAGCTGTTCTTTTTTTTTTTTTTTTTTTTTTTTGCCTATCGACCATTGGGGCCGGAGCCCCTGGTCATTAAGGCAATATATATATATGTATATATATTGACATATATACACATATATATACGAACATATATATATACATACTTACATACATACACACATCCATGCATATGAACATACACACTTTCATGCACACGTACATATATATATAATAATTTTTATTTTATTATTTTTTTGTAGTTTTATTTTTATTATTTTTATTTATTTTTTAATATTTTTAACCTTATATGACTTATAATCAAAAATACCTAATCTAAAGACCCTAAAACTAACCACCTAACAGACAAATCACTAACCTATACTAAATCCTAAGAGACAAATAACTAGACCTACACTAATGGTAAAAAAAAAAAAAAAAAAACTCGACCAAGAGATCACCATCGACTGCAGATATGTAATGCCTTTCTACATGACATACCTGCACTCATCACCTGGTGACTGTCAGTCAAGGCACAACCTAATATAGGGGACATCAATATATGAAAGGGAACCAGACGAGTCAGGAACATTTCCATATACGTCAGCTGTCGTCCCTAATTAGAATAACTTAAGCAAGATAATATAATGTATTTACATAATTTGTACAAAAAGTGAAGAACCTCGCCCAGCAGACCACCATCGACTGCAAGTGCCCAATACCTTCCTATATTGCACACTTGCACTCACCAGCTGGTGACTGTCAGGCGAGGAACTTGGCTTAATGTAGGGGACATCTATATTAGAAATAGATCAGTGGGAGGAGGAACTATTTAAAATATGTCAACTGTCAACCCTAATTAATATTACAATATATACATATTTACCGTTGATAAAAACCATAACCACACAGTAAAAAAGTCACATCACTCTGATCAGTCCGGTCTCTCTCAAGAAAGCCATCAATTTATCAGTCATAACAATGTCCCCATCACCCAGGATGGTGGAAAGGGTGAAGGGGACGTCTGCTGCGCCGCAGTAATTAATAAGTGAAGCACGTTCACGAATAAATCGCCGACAGCGCAGGATGATATGACTGATAGATAACACCGCATCACAGATGTCACAGTGCGGTGGGAAGCGTCTTTCCATATATGGTTTTATGTGGGTTAAAACGGTGGCATTGAGCCGTAACCGTGCCAACACTTTTTCTTCTAGGCGACTGGGACGGTTGGCAGTGTCCCAGTCGCCTAGGTACGGCTTACAAGTTGGAATATTTAGTCTGGTCCACTGACCTTGCCACAGAAGATTTATTGATTTCTTTCCGAGAGAGAGACTCGACCGCAGATCACGAGGAACGTCCCAAGTCTCCTCGAGCTCTACAGCCGACTTTGCAAGTAAGTCAGCCTGCTCATTGCCGTAGATACGACAATGACCAGGCACCCAGATCAGCGTGAATGACTTGTTGCATGAATGCAACTTATTAACGATGCGGCCCTGGATCTCGTGAGAGTCCGTAGTACAAGATGCAATTGCCTGAAGGGCTGATTTTGAATCTGAAAATATGACAAATGAGTCATGTCTAGAATTGAGAGCATAGTCTATGGCTTTGTCAATAGCAAAAAGTTCTGAAGTAAACACAGATGTATGAGTCGGCAACCGATACCTGAGGGCGCATTCAGTCGACCACACACTTGCACCCACACATTCACTCGACTTGGAGCCGTCGGTGTACAATTGATGGGACCCCAAGTGACGAACAATGATCTTACGAAACAAGTGGTGGACCTCCGCCTCCGGCGCCTTGGCCTTTGGTGCTGGGAGCCATGTGACATCGACTGTAAAGCCGGGTGGCTCCCAAGGCGCTATATTTTTAAGCACCAACTTGTCACAGTCACTGGGGTCAACATCAAGCTCCTGAGTCAGTAAGTGGAGGCGAGCGGCAAGTGGCCGACGCACAGGAGCTGTTCGTCTCAGGGGTTGCTAACACCACACAGATCAGTCAAGGAGTGAGCCACAGACGAACAGCTCCCTCCCTCGACTCCATCAGTTACCCAAGGTTACCAATTGGTCTTTTAAGATGTTGCAAACTACTGTATTATATAAAATTTCAACCTTACTACAAAATATATTAAAGTTAATATAATTATAAACACAAAACTGGAGAATTACTAAATTCATAAACGAGTTCATAATGAATACTTATTACAGAACAATTAAAACACAAAACAATTGAACCCTGCCAAGCGCAGAGCTCACACAAAAATTAGTAAGCATGTCCATGACACTGTCTATTTGCTCTCTGTACTGTCCTCCACATGGCCTCATTGATAGTGATGCTTTAAATTCAATTTTTGAACATCTCCCTGGAAATAAGTTAGTGCTGGGCGATTCTAACGCCCATCACTATCAATGGGGTTGCTTGAGGATTGATGGTCGTGGGGAGCAAGTAGCCGACCTAATACTACAGTCCAACCTCTGTCTTCTGAACGATGGTAGAGCGACTCGTGTAGATGATCGAACTAGTAACTTTTCGGCCATTGACTTATCTCTGGCCTCCCCTGGTATACATCAAGATTTTTCATGGGACCCTTACGACGACTTCTTGGGAAGGTCCCCTTTTAACCTGCGCTTCGTTAGGCTAAATACTTTAAGTTCTTCAAGGCGTTCCTCATATGTTTGTTTCTAAGTCGTGGTATCATTTTTGTGATTCTTCACTGAATTTTCTCTAATTTTTCAATGTCCTTTCTGTAGTACGGAGACCAGAATTGCACACAATACTCAAGATGGGGGCGCACTAGCGAGTTATACAAGGCAAGTATGACTTTTTCCGATTTAAACTCGAAAGTTCTTCCAATAAAACCCACTAGCTTGTTTGCAATTTTAACCGCATCGGTACACTGCTTGCTTGATTTTAGGTCATTTGATGTTATCACACCAAGATCCTTTTCACTGTCTGTACTTGATAACTGAATATTGTTCATTTTGTAATTTGCATGGACATTGTTACTTCCAATATGAAGTACTTTACATTTTTCTGTGTTGAATTTCATTTGCCATTTTTCTGCCCAGCTTCCTAAAGTATTAAGGTCATTTTGTAACTGCTGCCACTGTAATTTTGAAGTGACTTTACTGGTTATTTTAGTATCATCTGCAAATTTGGATACTTTACAATTTAGACCCTCATCAATATCATTTATATAGATAATAAAAAGTATCGGTCCAAGTACTGAGCCTTGGAGAACGCCGCTGATCACATTACGCCATTTGGATTCCTTTCCGTTTATCACAACTCGCTGTTTTCGGTCTGAAAGCCAGTCTTGTAACCATTTTTGCGTATTTCCTTTTATTCCATGTGCTTCTATTTTTCTCATGAGACGCTTGTGAGGGACAATGTCAAATGCTTTCTGAAAGTCGAGGTAAATTATATCTACTGCTCTTGAGTCGTCGTATGATTTGTAAACATGGAAGAAGTCCAGTAAGTTAGTTAAGCATGAACGACGATGTCTGAATCCATGCTGCGAGTCTTTAATTATATTATTTTCTTCTAGATAATTAACTATTTTATCTCTTATGATTTTTTCCATTAACTTGCACACTACTGATGTTAAGCTGATTGGTCTGTAATATCCTGGGTGCGACTCATTTCTTTTTTTGAAAATTGGTGTTACATTTGCTAGTTTCCATTCGCATGGAACTTTCCCAGTACTTAATGATTTATTGAATAAGACAGAGAGTGGCAGCAGTAACTCATGTTTTGCTTCTTTGAGAATTCTCGGTGATATTTTATCGGGGCCAGGAATTTTGTTTATGTTCGTACTATTTATGGCTGAAAGGATATCGTTATTATGGATAGCATAGTTACCAAGGACTGTGCTATTTGTTTGGTTTGTGGGTAACAGTAGGTTTCTGGTGGTGTTTTCTACTGTAAAAACAGTCGCAAAGTAATCGTTAAGAATGTCTGCCATTTCGACCTCATTTTCAGTGTGCCATTGTTTGTTTCTAGAGGACCTATTGATGTAGCCATAACCTTTTTCTTTCTAATGTAACTGTAAAATTCTTTAGGATTTGATTTGCACGTATTAGCAATGTGGATCTCCAGTGCTCTTTTGCTTTGTTTAATAAGTCTTTTCGATATGCGGCGTAGATTATCGTACTGTAATTTATCATCATTATTTTGTGTAGCTTTATATTTATGGTATGCCTGTTTTTTGGCTATTAAGTTACTTTTTATTTCACTGGACCACCACTTTGGTTTACTATTTCCAGCAGGACGTCTGTTACGTAGTGGCACACATGACTTTACCACTTCATTAAATTTTCTGGTGAATATTTCCCATGCTTGGTTTATGTCATCGGTTTCAGACATTTGATTCCAATCTGCAGTTGCAAGTAGCGCTCTGAGCCTGCTGAAATTAGCTCTACGATAATCTGGGACCTTTTCTTTGCTCTCCGTTTCATTTACTTTTTCAGTAGTAATATTAAACTGTATAGTTTGATGATCACTGGAACTAAACTCAAGTCCTATTTCAACGTTGTTGACTAGGTTATCATTTGTAGTCAAGATGATGTCTAGGATATTGTTTCCTCTCGTTGCGTATTCTACGTGTTGGGAAAGGGCGCTTTCTTGAAGATTCGTATAAAGCTCTTGTCCTGAGTGTGCCGTCAGTGGTTCACCCCACTTTGTTACCGGTAGATTAAAGTCTCCAAAAATTACGCTATCCTCTTGACAACAAATTTCCGCAATTTGATCATAAAGTTTTTCATCTGTCTCAGTTGACTGTGCTGGAGGACGATAGATGAGACATATATTTATTTTGTGTGAATTAATACTTAGCTGAACATAACTGGCATCTATGTTGGTAATACAGGGTTTGAATAGCAGAAGGGGATGGAGACTAGTTTTCACTTATAGTAAAACACCGCCACCAGCTCGATGTGGTCGCTCACAGCTGAAAATATTGTACCCTGTTAATGAGTATTCCGCTAGAAAGTCACGGTCAGATGTGTTAATCCAGGACTCTGTGATGCCAACGATGTCATAATTTTCAAGGTAATTTAGAGATTCTAAATCCTCAAACTTGTTACCTAGACTACGTGCGTTAACATAGCAGACTCTAATTCCGTTCCAAACAGTTGGTGATTTGACTTTGTGGGTATTTACGTTAAGGTTACTGTTCCTGGACGTGCCACGTTTTTTGATCTGAAGAGGGCGACTTTATCGTGTAAAAGTCTACCTAGCCGTGCCGCTCCTACTGAGTTATAATGGAGACCATCTTTCTGGAATAGAGTATGTTGCTCATAAAACTGGTCCCACAGATTGACAAAGTCGACTCCCTCTTGCGTGCAGAGAGATTTGAGCCGGTTATTTGTGCTGAAGGCCTTATCATAGAAACTATTCTCTGCCTTGATCCTTGGGAGTATACCAGATATTATCACATTAGTGGACTTAGTTTTGAATCGTTTGATTATTTCATGATACTTTGCTAGCAGTTCCTCTGATCTATTGCACTTCAGATCATTTGTACCAACATGGATAACGTATAGAGTTTGATCATTTGCGTCTTTTGTGACCTCATCGCAGGCTTCTGTGATATCACATAGTCCACCTCCTGGAAAACAGTACCTCTTTCTGCTGATGGGGGTGCGTCCACAAAATTCCTCCAGCTGACTGCGTACAATAGAGTCCCCTGTAAGCCTTGTTTCTTCTGTCTCATTAACCGCTTCGGCAAGGATCTGGTAGCGATTATACGTAGTTATGGGAAAATGCTTCCTCGTATCTTTTCCGGGTTTTGCGCCATTTCTTACCATAGTAAAGGGGACTTCGCCTGGCGAGGAACGTACTGAATCGCTGGGTGACGAAGATACTGATACACTATTATTGTAACTGCCTGATGGGAGGGGGCTTGTACGAGCTCAGTTTGTACGCTTCTTCCTTCTTGAGTGCTGTTGCTGACTCCTACATTTGCCGCTACAAACTCTTTCAGTGTCTCAAACTCTGCCTTGAGTTCCCTGTAATTTCTCTGCGATTCAGCTAAACCATTTTTTAGATCTCTTCTCAAGATGAGTAGTTTGCACACAGGCGTCGAAACATAATCCGAAAAATACTGAGCCGCAAAGCGACAAGTACACTCCTGGCAGGCCTTCAGGTTAGATGGCATTTTGCAGCAATATTTCCAAAATCCCACACAAATAAAGAATAATATACAACTCGTTAATGGATGTTGTTACAAATGGTCATTTTACTCTATATATGAAATATTGAATTTCTAGGGAAATTCACTTACTTTTTATATATTATCTTCCTTTACCAGTATAAAAAGAATAGAAAATCTACCTGCTATGGCACAATCCAACTTACATGAATTCCTTTACCAGTGTAAAAAGAACAGAAAATCTGCTTGCTATGGTACAACCTAACTTACCATGAACTGTGTAAAATGAAAAGAGAATCTACTTGCTGTGGTATGATCTAGCTTACCATGAATTGTGGAAATACACCATACACTGATTCACTGGAGGAAAAAGGAAAAACAAATAACAATGGAATGTTTGGGAAAAAATCAAAATAAAAACCTAGCTTCTCTCAGTGAACAACTGAAAATAAAAAATAATATACAACTGGTTAAGGGATGTTGTTAAAAATGGACAATTTACTCTATAAATGAAATATTGAATTTCTGGGGAGATTCACTTATTACATACTATCTTCCTTTACCAGTATAAAAAGAATAGAAAATCCACCTGCTGTAGCACAACCCAACCTACATGAATTCTTTTACCAGTGTAAAAAGATAAAAAATCTGCTTGCTATGGTACAACCTAACTTACCATGAACTGTGCAAAATGAAAAGAAAATCTATTTGCTATGGTATGAACTAGCTTACCATGTATTGTGGAAATACACCATAAACTGATTCACTGGGAGAAAAAAGGAAAAAAGAAAATAACAATGGAATGTTGGGGAGAAATCAAAATAAACACCTAGCTTCACTCAGTGAACAACGGTTTGTAGTGCAAAAACTGTTTCACTTGTGTAACATCAATCACACAGTTGTTACTCTATACAGAAGACAATGTTATTCACTTGCACTAAACTAGCAAGCAACTTAGTATTTGTTACGTTAGACTTTAAAGTAAGACGTACAAGGCTGATAGTGGGAACAAAAACTAAGAGAGCTGGTAAGTAAATACACTCTCAGTTCACGACACCATTTACTAGTGAGAAAAGATAATCTCTTTGTTAGATATCGTTCTAACTGACCTTGATCTGCGGTAAAATAAACCATAATATGACTAAGACCAGAAATAACGGCGGGAAAGGGCAGGAATACGATGTAGAGGGTGGGAATATAATGTAAACAAAGGGACACGCGAACGCTGTACACCTTTAACCCGCTCTAAAACTTTTACATGAAATCTATTTAAATACTTTACAAGGGGGAAATATGTCTACGACTTTTATACACTGATCTGTTCACTTTCACACCGATCTTCACTCAAGCTTGTTGTTGAAACACTTGGATATGCAGAGCGCTGGTTTAATGCGTGTGTATCCCAAGATGGTGCAGGCAGGAGGACGAGGAGAAGAAGGACTAGGACGAGGAGGATTACATAGGAAAGCAAATAGCAACAGACCTTAAGGTCCTTTCGAGGCTGCTTGTTAGAGAAAACTATGACTATAAGATCTAACTCTACATGCTGAAGGATAAGGATAGTAAAGCAAGAAGGCTCCCCCCACCACCAAACCCTCCAAGAAAAAGTGAGAAAAACCACCATGCAGCATGGAAAAACTGACATGGAAATTTTATAGGAAACACTGGAAAGGAAATGTCACATTCTATAATACTTTATCTGTAAGCTACCCGATTGAGTAACCTGAAAGAGAAAGTAAACAAATAAAATAATAGTTACGGCATGACATTATAAACCGGTACATTGAGTTAATGGGAAGTCTGTGGACATAACGTGGAAGCTACACACTGCACAGTGTGGATGTTTAGGGGTGGTGCGGCAGCCTTGCCTGGCACTTTTAAGGTAGGCAGCAGTCAATCAGGCCCTAGCTCCGTTCGCTTCACTAAGACAAGGAACTCTCCCATGTGGGACAAGTACACAAGTTTCATCCTGAAGCAGTGACCCCTGGTACATTAAAAAAAATCCCGATGGTGGTCACTTGACTAACAGGGACCCTCAGTGATCCACAGCCCATCACAGGTCGAAAGTAAGAGTAGTGACCGTTAACTCAGGGTTATTTGTGCAGATCCTAATCAGTGCTTATATTGCTTTCTTTGCACTGGGGAGATTGAAGTATATACGACAGGTGTCTTAGATAAAAGGAGACTGCACAGTGCACAGTGTGGATGTGCAATGCACAGAGAGGATGTTTAGGGGTGGTGTGGCAACCTTCCCTGGCGCTTTTTAGGTAGGCAGCAGTCAATCAGGCAATAGCTCCGTTCATTCCACTGAGACAAGGAACTCTCCCATGTGGGACAAGTACACAAGTTTCATCCTGAAGCAGTGACCCCTGGTACATTAAAAAAATCCCGATGGTGGTCACTTGACTAACAGGGACCCTCAGTGATCCACAGCCCATCATAGGTCGAAAGTAAGAGTAGTGACCGTTAACTCAGGGTTATCTGTGCAGATCCTAATCTGTGCTTACTGTATTATTATCTCATTTGCTTTGGGTAAATCGAAAAACGTACAATGACGTGACGTGACACTATGTTAAGTTTACGGGGTGTCCTGTAGACACGAGGGGACTGCACAGTGTGGATGTTTAGGGGTGGTGTGGCAGCCTTGCCTGGCGCTTTTAAGGTAGGCAGCAGTCAATCAGGCCCTAGCTCCGTTCACTCCACTGAGACAGGGAACTCTCCCATATGGGACAAGTACACAAGTTTCATCCTGAAGCAGTGACCCCTGGTACATTTAAAAAATCCCGATGGTGGTCGCTTGACTAACAGGGACCCTCAGTGATCCACAGCCCATCACAGGTCGAAAGTAAGAGTAGTGACCGTTAACTCAAAGTTATCTGTGCAGATCCTATTCTGTGCTTATATTGCTTTGTTTGCACTGAATAAATTGAAAATGTATAATAAAGTGACGCAACACTACGTACGGGTACGTTGTTTACGGGGTGTCTTGTAGACAAAAGGGGCATGAACTTACATGTACCGTAGCTATAAAAGCAAGTTATTCAGACAGAAAAAGAGTCAGCTGAGGAGTCTTGTGCAAATACTTGTCTAATTTGTTTTGAATGTCTCAATCGAGATACTGTTCACAATATCTGAGAGTAATCTGTTCCAGATATTTACAACTCTGTTAAAGAAGAAGTATTTTGCTTCGTGGGATTGGAATCGCTTTCCCAAAATTTTGCAGCCATTACTTCTGGTTTGACTCGACTGGTCTATATCAAAATATTTATTCATGTCTAAGTTGTCATACCCCTTCATGAATTTGAAAACTTCAATAAGGTCCCCTCTTAACCTGCGCTTCGTTAGGCTAAATAATTTAAGATCTTCAAGGCGTTCCTCATATGGTTTGTTTCTAAGTCGTGGTATCATTTTTGTGATTCTTTGCTGAATTTTCTCTAATTTTTCAATGTCCTTTCTGTAGTATGGAGACCAGAATTGCACACAATACTCAAGATGAGAGCGCACTAGCGAGTTATACAAGGCAAGTATGACTTTTTCCGATTTAAACTCGAAAGTTCTTCCAATAAAACCCACTAGCTTGTTTTGCAATTTTAACCGCATCGGTACATTGCTTGCTTGGTTTTAGGTCATTTGATATTATCACACCAAGATCCTTTTCACTGTCTGTACTTGATAACTGAATATTGTTCATTTTTTAATTTGCATGGACATTTTTACTTCCAATATGAAGTACTTTACATTTTTCTGTGTTGAATTTCATTTGCCATTTTTCTGCCCAGCTTCCTAAAGTATTAAGGTCATTTTGTAACTGCTGCCAATGTAATTTTGAAGTGACTTTACTGGTTATTTTAGTATCATCTGCAAATTTGGATACTTTACAATTTAGACCCTCATCAATATCATTTATATAGATAATAAAAAGTATCGGTTCAAGTACTGAGCCTTGGGGAACGCCGCTGATCACATTACGCCATTTGGATTCCTTTCCGTTTATCACAACTCGCTGTTTTCGGTCTGAAAGCCAGTCTTGTAACCATTTTTGCGTATTTCCTTTTATTCCATGTGCTTCTATTTTTCTCATGAGACGCTTGTGAGGGACAGTGTCAAATGCTTTCTGAAAGTCGAGGTAAATTATATCTACTACTCTTGAGTCATCGTATGATTTGTAAACATCATGGAAGAAGTCCAGTAAGTTAGTTAAGCATGAACGACGATGTCTGAATCCATGCTGCAAGTCTTTAATTATATTATTTTCTTCTCTTTGAATGTAATGGAGATGAGGTGTCTGAGGAGTATGCGTGGAGTGACGCATATGGATCGGGTGCGAAATGATGAAGTGCGAAGGAGAACTGGAGTTGTTTGGGAGATGGCTGGTAGAGCTGAGCAGAGGGTGTTGCGATGGTTTGGGCATATGAAGAGAATGGATAATGAGCGATTGGTGAAAAAGATAACTAGATCTGATGTGAGAGGTGTAAGGCTGAGAGGATTACCACGAATAGGATGGATGGACAGTGTGAAGAGAGCGTTGGATGCGAGAGGGAGGTCTGTTGAGCAAGGAAGAGTGGCTGTGCGTGACAGAAATAAATGGAGAGAAATTGTGAATGAATAAGTGATGACGCAGCCCTGAGGGGATATTCTCCCGCATTTGGTCTGATCAGCTAGTCGGGTCAGGTGCGGGTAAGGGGATGGGTCTGTTATGATGTGGCAGGGGTAAACCAGTTCTGCTGTTGGGCCCTGCTGCGGATGTCACTGATTGCATTGCGCAGTTGACCCTTGTGCGGTGTGGTGCGGTGAGGATCTGTCCGTTCTCCCCTTTGGGGCTAAGATGCGAATGAATGTGTTTGAATGGATGAGTAAATGGGGAGTGTGTCGTCCTGTCTCGGCTACCTCCCTTTCCTTGGGGGAAGCAGCCTAGGTATATAGATAGATAGATTTTCTTCTCGATAATTAACTATTTTATCTCATGATTTTTTCCATTAACTTGCACACTACTGATGTTAAGCTGATTGGTCTGTAATTTCCTGGGTGCGACTCATTTCCTTTTTTGAAAATTGGTGTTACATTTGCTAGTTTCCATTCGCATGGAACTTTCCCAGTACTTAATGATTTATTGAATAAGACAGAGAGTGGCAGCAGTAACTCATGTTTTGCTTCTTTGAGAATTCTCGGTGATACTTTATCGGGGCCAGAGGTTTTGTTTATCTATCTATCTATCTATTGCCAGATGCCTCAATCCCGTTTGGGGTGGCCACAAACAAATCGCCTCCAAGTCGCCCTGTCCCCCACCACTCCACTGCCCCGCTCCCAACTCACACACTCCCTCTCACACGCCTCTCCACCCCATCCCCCCACCCCACCCTCGGTCCCCCCCTCCCCCCCACCCCACCCACACACACTCTCCCCGCCAGTCCCCCACCCTCCATCCTCTCCACATGGCCAAACCACCTCAGTGTGTTCCTCATAACGCTTCCTATCACATCCACATCAACACCACAACGCTCCTTTATATCCTCATTCGTCAGCCTGTCTTTCCACGTGACTCCAAAGGCTCCTCTTAAATAACTCATTTCCACTGCTCTCACTCTTGACTTGTGTCCTTCAAGAGTGAGAGCAGTGGAAATGAGTTATTTAAGAGGAGCCTGTGGAGTCACATTTATGTTCGTACTATGTATGGCTGAAAGGATATCGTTATTATGGATATCATAGTTACTAAGGACTGCTATTTGCTTGGTTTGTTGGTAACAGTAGGTTTCTGGTGGTGTTTTCTACTGTAAAAACAGATGCAAAGTAATCGTTAAGAATGTTTGCCATTTTGACCTCATTTTCAGTGTGTTTGCCATTGTTTGTTTCTAGGGGACCTATTGATATAGTCATAACCGTTTTCTTTCTAATGTAACTATAAAATTCTTTAGGATTTGATTTGCACGTATTAGCAATGTGGATCTCCAGTGCTCCTTTGCTTTGTTTAATAAGTCTTTTCGATATGTGGCGTAGATTATCGTACTGTAATTTGTCATCATTATTAAGTGTAGCTTTATATTTATGGTATGCCTGTTTTTTGGCTATTAAGTTACTTTTAATTTCACTGGACCACCACTTTGGTTTACTATTTCCAGCTGGACGTCTGTTACGTAGTGGCACACATGACTTTACCACTTCATTAAATTTTTTGGTGAATATTTTCCATGATTGGTTTATGTCATCGGTTTCAGACATTTGATTCCAATCTGCAGTTGCAAGTAGCGCTCTGAGCCTTCTGAAATTAGCTCTACGATAATCTGGGACCTTTTCTTTGCTCTCTGTTTCTTTTACTTTTTCAGTAGTAATATTAACCCGCCCCATCCCGTCTATGTATGGGTACATTGCAACGATTTGCATTTGCCACTCCCAGCGACGTACCAGTACGTCGTGCAATTGCAAGGTCTCTAATTTGCACAATTTTCAATTTTCGCGCGTGATTTTTCGTATGTATACGCGGGACACCTTCCTCTATTCCTCTACAAGATGCCAAGCAGGGACAATGCCTTACACCACATAACCTCCCCCCTCCCCCCCTCACGCCATTGTCTTGGCAAAGGACCTGTTACCAGTGACCTGGCTAGTAAAGATATTCAGGGCCAGAGTGATTCCCCAATCGATGACAATGTGGAGGACAATGTTTACATAGCATTAGAAGAAGAAACAGCCAGAAATAATGATCAGGTAATGTGGCAAAAAAAGGTCAGGTATGGCAATTAGTTAGTGAGTGAAACAATGCTTATAATGCCTTTATTACTGCTTGAAAACCAATATACTCTCATACCAAGTAAATAAATAAATACCGTTTATGAGTGGATAAAATAGTTACCCTCCCATAGAACTCGTTTTCTTTGGTGCCGGCATGTTAGAAAACCCAGTCAGGTAAGGAGGAACTCCTACCTGGATTGGGTATTTTAAACCTCAGGTGAGCAATATCTCTATGAATTTTCGATGTTTCTCACCAAAAGCGAAGGTTTTAGCCAAAAAAAAAATTTTCGAAAATACCTCAGGACTTGGGGATGTCGGAGGTGCGGAAAACCTCGGGACGTGACGGGTTAAACTGTATAATTCGATGATCACTGGAACTAAACTCAGGTCCTATTTCAATGTTGTTGACTAGGTTATCATTTGTAGTCAAGATGATGTCTAGGATATTGTTTCCTCTCGTTGGGTATTCTACATGTTAGGAAAGGGCGCTTTCTTGAAGATTCGTATAAAGCTCTTGTCCTGAGTGTGCCGTCAGTGGTTCACCCCACTTTGTTACCGGTAGATTAAAGTCTCCAAAAATTACACTATCCTCTTGACAACAAATTTCCGCAATTTGATCATAAAATTTTTCATCTGTCTCAGTTGACTGTCCTGGAGGACGATAGATGAAACATATATTTATTTTGTGTGAATTAATACTTAGCTGAACATAACTGGCATCTATGTTGGTAATACTGGGTTTGGATAGCACCACCAGCTCGATGTGATCGCTCACAGCTGAAAATATTGTACCCCGTTAATGAGTATTCCGCTAGAAAGTCACGGTCAGATGTGTTAATCCAGGACTCTGTGATGCCAACGATGTCATAATTTTCAAGGTAAATTAGAGATTCTAAATCCTCAAACTTGTTATGTAGACTACGTGCGTTAACATAGCAGACTCTAATTCCGTTCCAAACAGTTGGTGATCTGACTTTGTGGGTATTTACGTTAAGGTTACTGTTCCTGGACGTGCCGCGTTTTTTTATCTGAAGAGGGCGACTTTATCGTGTAAAAGTCTACCTAGCCGTGCCACTCCTACTGAGTTCAAATGGAGACCATCTTTCTGGAATAGAGTATGTTGCTCATAAAACTGGTCCCACAGATTGACAAAGTCGACTCCCTCTTGCGTGCAGAGAGATTTGAGCCGGTTATTTGTGCTGAAGGCCTTATCATAGAAACTATTCTCTGCCTTGATCCTTGGGAGTATATCAGATATTATCACATTAGTGGACTTAGTTTTGAATCGTTTGATCATTTCATGATACTTTGCTAGCAATTCCTCTGATCTATTGTGCTTCAGATCATTTGTACCAACATGGATAACGTATAGAGTTTGATCATTTGCGTCTTTTGTGACCTCATCGCAGGCTTCTGTGATATCACATAGTCCACCTCCTGGAAAACAGTACCTCTTTCTGCTGATGGGGGCACGTCCACAAAATTCCTCCAGCTGACTGCGTACAATAGAGTCCCCAATAACCCTTGTTTCTTCTGTCTCATTAACCGCTTCGGCAAGGATCTGGTAGCGATTATACGTAGTTATGGGAAGATGCTTCCTCGTATCTTTTCCGGGTTTTGCGCCATTTCTTACCATAGTAAACGGGACTTCGCTTGGCGAGGAACGTACTGAATCGCTGGGTGAGGAAGATATTGATACACTATTATTTGTAACTGCCTGATGGGAGGGGGCTTGTACGAGTTCAGTTTGTACGCTTCTTCCTTCTTGAGTGCTGTTGCTGACTCCTACATTTGCCACTACAAACTCTTTCAGTGTCTCAAACTCTGCCTTGAGTTCCCTGTCATTTCTCTGCGATTCAGCTAAACCATTTTCTAGATCTCTTCTCAAGATGCGTAGTTTGCACACAGGCGTCGAAAAGTAATCCAAAAAATACTGAGCCGCAAAGCGACAAGTACACTCCTGGCAGGCCTTCAGGTTAGATGGCATTTTGCAGCAATATTTCCACAATCCCACACAAATAAAAAATAATATACAACTGGTTAATTGATGTTGTTACAAATGGTCAGTTTACTCTATATATATGAAATATTGAATTTCTAGGGAGATTCACTTACTTTTTATATATTACCTTCCTTTACCAGTATAAAAAGAATAGAAAATCTACCTGCTATGGCACAATCCAACTTACATGAATTCTTTTACCAGTGGAAAAAGAACAGAAAATCTGCTTTCTATGGTACAACCTAACTTACCATGAACTGTGTAAAATGAAGGAGGAGGAGGAGGACGACGAGGACGAGGACGAGGACGAGGAAGAGGACGACGAGGAGGAGGACGACGACGAGGACGAGGAGGAAGACGAGGACGAGGACGAGGAGGAAGACGACGAGGACGAGGACGACGACGAGCTTTTCGGTGCTCCTTCCCGCATTTGCTCGAGTCTGCTCATGGTTTTGACCTCGTGAGACTGTGTTGTTTTATTTCTGATTCATTTTTTTTTTTTTTTGCCTCTTGCTTCACTGAGTAGCACTTCTTGCCTCTCTAACTTTGTGTATATAAGCCTGGCTTGCATTGTCGTTAGAGGGGAGGGACATTGATGGATGGTTGCGGAGAGAGAGGACGTGTGCTGATCTCTCCTCTTGCTATAGGGTTGCCTCACCGGCTTAAGCTTTTTTCTTTTGCTCGCCACTAGGGCGTTTTTCAATAAAGCTAGGTTAGCTAGACCTCATTTTCCTCCCTGGCCTTAGTAGATATAGTAGGTGTCTATATCTAATTACTGAGATTGCCTTTGCTTACTCACCTCTGGAGTGTACCCCCCACTGATCGCTCTGGGGTGTGAGTGACACACAGGCGCGTCCTCCCGAGAGTGGTTTGAGAGGGTAATCTCAGCCTAGGTGGGTTTTCCCTAGGTACTTTGCCGCTTCGTCGTTTTTCTCTCTCATCCCACTTCCCCCTCACGGGGGAAGTGGTAACTATGGCGGACGCCACTACCGCCTCCCTCCCCTTCAGCGGGGGAGGTAGTCCTGACCGACCCCCGACTGCTGCACGGACGGACTGCCCCCAGACTGAACAGCCCCAGACACGTACCCGCCTTGACATTCATGTAAATAATGTCGAGTTTGTTTTGATTCATGCGGTTGGTTCCACTCCCCTGTCCAGCCTCAATCCCTTCATCATCAAGAAGGTGATTGATGGGTGTGCAGGCGAGGTGGAACAAGTGAAAAAACTTGCGAGTGGAGACCTCCTCGTAAAAAACAAGAATTCAGCTCAGGTCAAGGATTTGCTTAAACTGAGGAAGTTCCATTGTCACGATGTCCAAATAACGATCCCCCACTCCATGAATTCCTGCAAGGGTGTTGTCACCTGCAGGGATCTTGTGCTTATGGAGGAAGAAGAAATTGTACAGGAACTTTCTCAGCAAGATGTCATAGAGCCGAGGTTCATTACCAGATTCTCGGAAGGCATAAGGACGAAGACCGCAACAGTTGTTCTCACTTTTGGCAAAGTATCTCTTCCAGCCAATGTGAAGGTTGGATACGAAATTGTAAATGTTAGACCTTACATCCCGAACCCCCTTCGTTGTTCAAAATGTCAGCTCTATGGACACCACGAAAAGGCTTGTCGGGCTTCCAATATCGTGTGTGGCAAGTGCGCGACTGTGGGTCACTCTGCTGACAACTGTACATCTGAGACCGAGTGCTGCTTTCACTGCAAGGAGGCTCACTCCACTTCCTTGAAGGCTTGTCCCAAGTGGAAGGAGGAGAAGGAGTTCTGCACAGTAATAGCAACACAGGGCATTTCCTTCTACGATGTTAGGAAGAAGGTGAAGGAGTTGCATGCAACTCCCAAGCCTAATACCTCCTATGCATCGGCGGTTGTGTCCCAACCCGTGATGTGCACCGTTGAGACACAGACTGACCTAACATTCGCTCCACATGCCCCACGCCCTACCTCTCAGTCTAAACCTCCTGTACGCTCCAACTCTCTGACGGACATCCCTGCTGCGACTTCCTACTCCCAGGCTGCCACTGCTCCTTCGCAGTCAGTGCGGCCAATATCGAAGCCAGACAAGTCTGACAAGATTAATTTGACCACCCCCACTAAACAGTCACGTCCTCATGTCCTTCCCGCTCCTGGTCCAGCGAGGGAGAGAAAGAATAGCTCTTCCTCGGTGGAGTCTGGGAGCTTTGTAATTGATGAGAATATGGAGGTTTCCATGAGTAAGAACCGGGAAAGGTCCCCCGGTAGCCACTCGCCTGGTCGCGGGGGACATAAAAAAACTAACCACACTGGCCACCCTCGAAAATCTTAAACCACCGCATTCATTATACTACAGTGGAATTGTAGAGGTGTCGGGAATAAGTTACACAATATAGCAATCCTGCTGTCAATACACAGGCCAAACGTTGTTTGTTTACAGGAGACGTGCCTGGAGGATCACCCTGATCCTCCACAGTTCAAACACTATCACTCGTATACAAGATATGAAGGTCACGGAGTTGCCATATACACACACAAATCACACCCACAAACGGAAGTGATTCTAAATTCTACTCTGGAAGCTGTCGCGTGCAGAGTAAAATTTATTAACACGTATCTGTCTATTTGCTCTCTGTACTGTCCTCCACACGGCCCCATTGATAGTGATGCTTTATATTCACTATTTGAACATCTGCCTGCAAATAAGTTAGTGTTGGGCGACTTTAACGCCCATCTCTATCAATGGGGTAGCTTGAGGATTGATGGTCGTGGGGAGCAAGTAGCCGACCTAATACTACAGTCCAACCTCTGTCTTCTGAATGATGGTAGAGCGACTCGTGTAGATGATCGTACTGGTAACTTTTCGGCCATTGACTTATCTTTGGCCTCCCCTGGTATACATCAAGATTTCTCATGGGACCCTTACGACGACTCCTTGGGAAGTGATCATTTACCCATCTGTCTTTCTTATACACGCGACATCGTTTCGGACCCTCCACCTCCAAAATTTAACTATAAGAAAGCAGATTGGGGATCCTTCTCAAGGATCGCCAATTTAGATATATCTGGGGAGACCATAGATGTTAAGGTCGAAATTATAACTACTTCCATATTACACGCAGCTGAGGCTGCTATTCCCAAGACTTCTACAGTTCATGCGAAGCACAGAGTACATTGGTGGACGCCAGATTCCCGACAAGCATTAAGAAAATGCAATAGGAGATACAGGATTTTTGATAGTCAGCCCACTGAGGAAAATTTTATTGCATAAAAACAGGCATGGGCTGAGGCAAGGAGAATAATAAGAAGGGCCAAACGTGACCCCTGGCGGTCCTTTGTGTCCACGGTGACTCGTACAACACCATTACGTAAAGTCTGGTCCAATATAAGATTATTAAATAATAAACGCCCATACTTCCCTGTGACCACCTTGCAGGTGAATAACACCACCTATGACGAGCCCGTGGACGTTGCTAACATCCTCGCCAGGAGTTTTTCTCATGTAAATAGCTCAGCCAATTATGACCCGCGTTTCCAACATCATAAACGCATGGCTGAGCTACAGAATTAGACTTTGCCACAGAAGACGTAGACTCCCCGTACAACCAAGAGTTTACGCTAGTTGAACTGCTCCTTTCCCTTAAATCCTGTAAAGGCACCAGCCCTGGACCAGACACCATCACGTACGGTATGATCCAGCATCTTAATCAGGACAACCTGATTAAGATGTTAGCATTGTACAATGAGATTTGGGTGTCTCGAACGTTCCCAAACTCATGGCACTTTGCGCACGTCAAACCGATATCCAAAGAGGCTGGTCGTCTTATGAATCCCACTTCATTTCGTCCTATTGTGTTGACTTCTTCTCTATGTAAGGTCATGGAACATATGGTTAACAATACTGTAGGCTTCTTTTTGTTTTAGAGTCGAAGAATTTGTTAAATGATCAACAATGTGGCTTCCGTAAATACAGAAGTTCACTAGATCATTTAATGAATTTGGAGCATTGTATTGCAGAGGCATTTGCCGATAAAGAATTCATGATAGGGGTGTTCTTCGACATCCATAAAGCCTATAATATGACCTGGCGACACGGTATACTAATGAAGCTCTATGCTTATGGTTTAAGAGGAAATTTACCTGTTTTTATTTCAAATTTCTTAAGGGACAGGACTTTCTCTGTCATATTGCCCCTTAACATAAAATCGGATATATTTATCCAGGAAAACGGGGTGCCACAGGGAAGTGTGCTTAGTCCTACTTTATTTAGTATTATGATCAATGATATTCTGTCATCAGCTCCCATCCCGAGGAATCTTAAATACTCGCTCTACGCTGACGATTGTGCAATATGGCAGTCTTCCCGTAATGCACAATTTTCGGCTGGGCGGATTCAAGCAGCCCTTGACTCCGTCCACCAATGGGCCTTGCAGTGGGGATTTAAGTTTTCCGTACGTAAGTGTGCCGCTATAGTCTTCACTAATCGTAACGTACCTAATTTGTGCTTAACTTTGGATAATCAGGCGGTACCTTTTCAAAATTCTGTAAAATTTTTAGGAATACATTTTGATCATAGAATGAATTTTAAACTTCACGTTAATACTTTGCTTGCTCGTTGTGATAAACTGTTAAATGTCCTCAAGTACCTAGCGGGTACTACCTGGGGTGCCGACAGAAAATCTTTATTAATGGTGTATAAGTCCTTTATTCAATCGAAGCTAGACTATGGCACACAGGTGTATGGCTCGGCATCCGATGCCACGCTGAAAGGATTGGATGTGTTACAGAATAAATGTTTGCGAATGTGTCTTGGAGCCATCCGGTGTACCCGTGTGGCTCGTACGGAAGTGGAGGCGAATGTGCCTCCCCTCCATATTTGCCGTGACCACCTGGCCTTGTCCTACGGCGTAAGGACGTTTCGGAAAAGTGATATCGACAATGTGGCCTGTACCCCCCTGCATCAATACCACCACCTTCTGCGGGGGGTGCGTCGGCCACTTGCCGTTCGCCTCCACTTACTGACTCAGGAGTTTGGTGTGGACCCCAGTGACTGTGACAAGTTGGTGTTTAAAAAGATAGCGCCTTGGGAGCCATGCAGCTTTACAGTGGATGTCTCATGGCTCCCAGCACCAAAGGCCAAGGCGCCGGAGGCGGAGGTCCACCACTTGTTTCGTAACATCATTGTTCGTCACTTGGGGTCCCATCAATTGTACACCGACGGCTCCAAGTCGAGTGAATGTGTCGGTGCAAGTGTGTGGTCGACTGAATGTGCCATCAGGTATCGGTTGCCGACTCATACATCTGTGTTTACCTCCGAACTTTTTGCTATTGAAAGAGCCATAGACTATGCTCTCAATTCTAAGCATGACTCATTTGTCATATTTTCAGATTCAAAATCAGCCCTTCAGGCAATTGCATCTTGTACTACGGACTCTCACGAGATCCAGGGCCGCATCGTTAATAAGTTGCATTCATGCAACAAGTCATTCACGCTGATCTGGGTGTCTGGTCATTGTCGTATCTACGGCAATGAGCAGGCTGACTTACTTGCAAAGTCGGCTGTAGAGTTCGAGGAGACTTGGGACGTTCCTCGTGATCTACGGTCGAGTCTCTCTCTCGGAAAGAAATCAATAAATCTTCTGTGGCAAGGTCAGTGGACCAGACTAAATATTCCAACTTGTAAGCCGTACCTGGGCTACTGGGACACCGCCAACCGCCCCAGTCGCCTAGAAGAAAAAGTGTTGGCACGGTTACGTCTCAATGCCACCATTTTAACACATATGGAACCTAATATGGAAAGACGCTTCCCACCGCACTGTGACATCTATGATGCGGTGTTATCTATCAGTCATATCATCCTGCGCTGTCGGCGATTTATTCGTGAACGTGCTTCACTTATAAATTACTGTGGCGCAGCCGACGTCCCCTTCACCCTTTCCACCATCGTGGGTGATGGGGACATTGTTATGACTGATAAATTGATGGCTTTCTTGAGAGAGACCGGACTGATCAGAGTGATGTGACTTTTTTACGGTGTGGTTATGGTTTTTATCAACGGTAAATATGTATATATTGTAATACTAATTAGGGTTGACAGTTGACATATTTTAAATAGTTCCTGCCCCCACTGATCTATTTCTAATATAGATGTCCCCTACATTAAGCCAAGTTCCTTGCCTGACAGTCACCAGCTGATGAGTGCAAGTGTGCAATATAGGAAGGTATTGGGCACTTGCGGTCGATGGTGGTCTGCTGGGCGAGGTTCTTCACTTTTTGTAAAAATTATGTAAATACATTATACCATCTTGCTTAAGTTATTCTAATTAGGGCCGACAGCTGACTTATATGGAAATGTTCCTGACTCGTCTGGTTCCCTTTCATATATTGATGTCCCCTGTATTAGCTTGTGTCTCGACTGACAGGCACCAGGTGATGAATGCAGGTATGTAATGTAGAAAGGCATTACATATCTGCAGTCGATGGTGTTCTCTTGGTCGAGGCTTTTTGAATATTAGTGTAGGTCTAGTTATTTGTCTCTTAGGATTTAGTATAGGTTAGCGATTTGTCTGTTAGGTGATTAGTTTTATGGTCTATATATTAGGCATTTTTGTTTATAAGTAATATAAGGTTAAAAATATAAAAATTACCAAAAAAATAATAAAAATAAAAATACAAAAAATAATAAAATAAAAATTATTATATATATATATATATATATATATATATATATATATATATATATATATATGTTCGTAAATATATATATATATATATATATATATATATATATATATATATATATATATGTTCGTAAATATATGTATATATGTCTCAATATATATACATACATATATATTTGCCTTAATGACCAGAGGCTCCGGCCTCAATGGTCGATAGACAAAAAGAAAAAAAAAAAAAAAAACGTTAGAGGGTGGGACTTTGATGAATGGTCGTGGGGAAGGAAGACGTGTTTCTGAGCTCTCCTCTAACTGCAGGGTTGCCTCACCGGCGTTAGCTTTTTCTTTTTTTCGCCACTAGGGCGTTTTTCAAAAAAGTTAGGTTAGCTAGACCTCATTTTCCTCCCTGGCCTTAGTAGATATAGTATGTGTCTATATCTAATTACTGAGATCGCCTTTGCTTACTCACCTCTGGAGTGTACCCCCCACTGATAGCTCTGGGGTGTGAGATACACACAGGCGCGTCCTCCCGAGAGTGGTTTGAGAGGGTAATCTTAGACTAGGTGTCTTCCCCGGGTAATTCGTCCCTTGGTTGTTTTTTCTTTCTTCCCACTTCCCCCTCACGGGGGGAGTGGATTATATGGCGGAAGCCACTACTGCCTCCCCCCCCCCTCAGGGGGGGCAAGAAGCCCTTTGGTGCGTCACGAGGGGCCAGTACCCTCTGCCACATCCCGGGCAGGAGGCCCTACAATGTGCCACGAGGGAGCAATACCCTCTGCCACATCCAGGGCAGGAGGCCCTATAGTGTGCCATGAGGGAGCAATACCCTCTGCCACCTCCAGGGCAAGAGGCCCTACAGTGTGCCACGAGGGGCCAGTACCCTCCGCCACATCCAGGGCAGGAGGCCCTACAGTGCGCCACGAGGGGTCTATACCCTCCGCCACACCCCGGGCAAGAGGTCCTTTAGTGCGCCACGAGGTTCCAGTATCCTCTGCCACTCTAAGGGCAGGAGGCCCTAGTAGAAAGCGAAAAGTGGGTCCGAGAGTAAAGCAACCTGGAGCCACAGCTGTGACAGAGACAGGAGAGAGAGTTGCCTCTTTGCTTCCCTCCCTGTATGTAGGAGAGGACACGGTCTCCATGTGCACTCCACCTTCCGCGTTCCCCTGTGGGAATAGCTTGACACCACCCGGGAGAGTTGCCCCGAAGGTGTCACCAGGGTGGAGGCAAAGTCCGAGACCGGACCTGCCTCCCACACCTGGGAGATCTCTGTCTTCCTCAGGCACCAGCAGGAGACGAGGCCGCAGCCCAACCCTGACGGCGCGTCCCCTGGCAGACCACCGCAGCCCCAGGACCTCCAGGCAAGCCCAGCAGACTACAGGCGAGGGTAACTCTGACCCCCTCACCCCGCAGAGCCACCGACACCAGACCCGCCTCCTCCAACTGTTTGGCCCCAGCCCCGAGGGCCACCTCTCAGGTCGAGGCCCCCAGACAGGCGGGCCTCCCTGCACCCCACCGACGAGACCCTGAGGTAAGGGTCTACCTTCAGGTCGAGGCCCCCAGACAGAAGGGCCTCCCTGCAACTCACCGACGAACCGGACCCAGGCAGTGACTCCCCTGCGGGTAGTGTGTTGCCCGCCACAGGTAGAGTCCCCCTGAGGTCCTCCCCCTCGAACAGAGTGACAGAGTGACGTAACCCAGGAAACACGGGTAAATTAGTGACGCCCCTTAGACCTAAGTAAACCCGAGAAAGAGGAACAATGAACAGTGACAGAGTGTGATCCATATGAAACCAGCGGCTAATGTTATTTAACCCAACAAACTCACATGTCCCTTAAAGGAAAGTAATTCAGTAATAATAAGTAAAGTACTATCACCCTCCCAAAATAAAGGAACTCCCGTAAGTGTGAATGACAATCAGGATGTGCGGGAGAACCAAAACCTGTGAAGAGCGTCGCCGCAGCTAGTTAACTGAGTCGAGTGTCATGATCCGCACCCTGACTTCCTTATAGTAATATTTCTCCCCCAGACTCTTAATCTTGTGTATTCTCCTTGCTACGGTGAATATAGATAGTTTGGGTTTAAATGAAAGACGGTCATCCACACTTATAGAACTAAAGCCATTGTTATATGTGTATCATATCGTGTGTTGAGTACAGTTGTATCTCGTGTCATCCCAACCTAACTCTGTGTCCCTGTATCCTATATCCTAAATATCACTCTGTATCATATTGTAACGGTTTTAGAATTAAGGCAATAGATGTGTTAAGGTATACTGCCTAGTTTTTATGTCCTGTTCCTTTGTTGGTGCTTTACTTCCGGTCCGGAAAGAGGACCCCACTCAGTCGCTAGTGTTTTTAGGGCGAGGAGTCCACCTAAATTCACTCAGCATAACACTGGTGGCAAGCGGTGGTTCTGGATCCGAGTAAAAGCACGGAGGAACAAAAAAGGAAACTTGCACAATGGCAGCCAAACCGCACATTCAATTGCCAAAATTCAACCCGGACCAATGTGACATTGATGTATATTTGGATATGATCAAACCCCTCTTAGACATAGAGTTTGACTCGGATAAGGAGAAAATTGCGGTCACATTACCTAACCTGGGAAAAATTATCACCAATGTCACACCAAAAGTAGTCCCAGAACTGTTATGGGACCAGTTCACGCAGATTGTGAAACAGGCTTTTATGCCTTGCATGGGCAGAGTTGTCGCTCTCTCACAGCTCGATGCCCTCACCTACGATGGTAACCTGGACGACACTTTCGTCCAGGCTCGGCGCCTCGTCAGCGCCGCTTATCCCGAGGCAGAAATGAATACTCGGGATACTCACACATTCAATGCTCTGCTGAGGATTCTCCCTAGCACAGTCAGGGAGCATTTCTCTATCTATGATCCCTCAGGGAACATGGATCAGGACCTGCAACTCGTCAGACGTCTCCTCGCCACCCGTCCCACACCACAACCCCTTCACGCAGTAAGAAGATTTCCCACAAATCACAACCCCCCACCAAAACCTAAGCCGCCGCCTAACCAGCCGCCTACAGAGCCGCCTCCCACAGTACCCAGGGCTTACCCACAAAAGAAGCGCCCAAACCCCAGGGAACAAGGCAATCTAATTACCATAAACCCTTGGGAATTCACGGCCTGCAGTCGCACCTGCCCCCTGCACGACATAAGGGAGCAACTTAAGGCAGGCAGGCGCAAAAATCTCCACCAAGGGCATAAGAAAGTTTCCTCGCTTGACGACGACGCCCAGGAGGACGACACGCCACCACTGCTCTACCTAGGACCGGACGACAACGAACACGACGATCTCACCCATCCTCAGCAGATGGATTTTTAGGACCGCTCCTGCACCTCTCCACAGTGGCGGGGGCCACCTCACACAACTACAGACCCCCAATCTACAACAAGATTTGGCTGAACGGGGTCAAGGCAAGATTACTGGTGGATACGGGAGCAGCCAGGTCATGCCTCTACTCCCATTTCTACTCCCGCCACATCTCAGCATTTGGCCCACTCCTCCCCACTTCAGCCAACCTCGTAGACGCGGGGGATGGCCCCCTACCCATCCGTGGGGAAACCCAGGCCCTACAAACCAGCACTCACCAACGAGTCTCCACCAACCACCCATTCATCATATTTGATTCTTCATGTAGTCAATATGACGGATACCTTGGGCTGGACCTCCTTCAGAAACTCCACGTGACCATCGATTGTTATCAACGTCGCCTCCACTTCAGTCCAGCCCACCCCAACCAAGCATCCATCAACAAGGAAAAAAAAAAACGAAGGAAAAACAACACCACCACCCCCACACCACCCACACACACACCACCCTACAACACTCACCCGCCCCAACCCACCTGTACATGTAACCCAGCCCCAGCCTCATTCAATGTCTCACTTCATCCCCCTCCAACCCCATCCCCCATTCCACCCTTGCTACCCCCCTCTCCCTCATTCCCTGCCACTATTGCTTCCACCATAACCATTCCACCTCACCACGAAGCATGGGTGACACTCACCAGACCCTCAGGCACATCAGTCCTTTTTTTCACCATCCATCCCCTCTGGACCCCTATCATCCTGTTTAGTTTCCCATACTTTCCTCCCCCCCCACGCCCACCAAATCCGTATCGCAAACCTCGCCACAACACCTTTAACTCTGCCTCGAGGACTCATCATTGGTGATACAGAAGAGGCAGAACCATGCTCAACACCACCCCCCAATCACCCCACTCTCCCCAACATACCATCACATCTATCCCCTTCCCAATCAAACAGCCTCCACCAACTACTCCTGGACTTTCAGGACTTATTCTCCACCGGCCCGACCGATCTCAGCCACGAGATTCACACTACCGGACCTCCCATTCGCCAACCATCACGCCGAAAAAAAAAAAAAAAAAACAGCGGGCAGAAGAAGACCGGCAGGTCCAGGAAATGCTCGATGCCGGTGTCATCTCAAACTCCACTAGCCCATGGTCCTCACCTGTAGTACTCGTGCGAAAAAAGGACGGAACCATGCGTTTCTGCGTCGATTACCACAGAGTGAACGACATTACAATCAAAGACGCTACACCACTGCCCAGGATCGACGACTCTCTAGACTTCCTCCACAGATCGACATGGTTCTCTACCCTAGACCTGCAATCAGGCTACACAGGTTCCAGTCCACCCCGATGACAAACACAAAACCGCCTTCTCAACATCAAACGGGAAGCACTATGAATTTAACGTCCTTCCCTTCGGACTCTGCAACGCCCCCGCCACGTTCTCCCACCTCATGGAATCTGTTCTGAGCAGACTCACCTGGGAAACCTGTTTGGCTTACCTCGATGACGTCATCGTTTTCAGCCACACCTGGGCCGACCACCTCCACCGCCTTAAACAGGTATTCCAGCGTATACGCCAGGCCGGGCTCAAGCTAAAACCCACAAAATGTGTTTTAGCTGAACGATCAGTCTCCTTCCTCGGACACCTGATCAATGCAGAGGGCATCTCTCCCGACCCCGACAAGCTACATGCAATCGCCGACATTCCCCCACCCCGCGATGTGCACGAAACCAGAGCCTTCCTAGGGTTAACCTCCTATTACCGGCGTTTCGTGAAAGGTTTTGCGGATATCGCCAAACCCTTGCACGACCTTACCAAGAAAGGAGAACCTTTCGTCTGGACAGAACCCAGAAACAATGCATTCACCACCCTCAAAGCCAAACTGACCTCCGCCCCAGTCGTCGCCTTCCCAGACTACAACCTGCCCTTCCGTCTGTATACCGACGTCTCACTCCTCGCCATAGGGGCGGTCCTTGCCCAAGTCCAAGACGGCTGCGAGCACATCATCGCCTATGCCAGCCGCACCTTAAACCCTGCGGAAAAAAATTACATGGCCACCAAATGTGAATGCCTAGGAATTATCTGGTCACTCGATTACTTCCGCTCGTACATCTCAGGCACCCATGTGATTATCATTACTGATCACCAATCCCTGCAGTGGTTGCGCCAATCCAACACCACCAACGCACAACTCATACGATGGCGAGAAACTCTCGAGGAATACGACTTTGAAATATCGTACCGTCCAGGCAAGCTCCACACAAACGCCGATGCCCTGTCCCGATTACCCATCAACGCCATCGTAGCAGAACTGGACCTTATCCAAATGTGGCAAGATAAGCAACGCCCTACCTGGATCCCGCCAAACATTTTCAACAAACTCCACCTGCACGACGAACACCTGTTTGACCCCAACGGCCACATCGTCCTAAGCCCCACCACCGCCCACGACACCATGCTGCACCTTCACGCCAACAATGGCATTCACCTGGGCACTAAGAAACTCATCCACGTGTTCAATGACATGTATTGGACACCTAACCCCTCCACCATCGCCAAGAACATTATACAATCCTGCCGCGCTTGTGCTTTAGGGAAAGACATCACCCGCACACCAGGCCCCTCAGGAAAACTAACAGCAACAAAACCCTGGCAACTACTTTCCCTCGACGTCGTCGGACCCCTCACGCCCAAAACAGGATATAAATACATAATCACCTTCGTAGACGTCTATTCCAAATTCATCATCGCATTCCCCGCAGAAGATCATAGTGCAGTATCCGTCGCAGATGCTTTAACTCGCCACGTATTCCCATATTTTGGCATTCCCCAGGCCTTGCACTCCGACAATGCACCAGAATTCACAGGAAAAGTCTGGCAAGAATTAGCAAAAATATTCGGGTTCCACATCTCCCACTCATCTCCCTACTGGCCCCAAGGCAACAGCATCTGTGAAAGAAGTCATCGCTCCCTCCTCAATCAGGTCTGCACTTGCATCATGCAAACATGGCGTCGATTCATCAAGCCTCGGAGTCCCTGGGGGGGGGGACCATAAATGCCCCCGCCATCTGCCCCTCTCCTGGTGACGATTCGAGGTGCCTGGAACCACTGTCTGACTCTCTTCTTCTTCATTTCTGCAACATTCGCGGCCTTTCATCTAACTTTCACTCTGTTGAGCACCACCTCTCCTCCTGTAAACCTCACCTTCTTTTTCTAACGGAGACTCAGCTGTCTGAGGCAACTGACAGCAAACCCTTTTCTCTCTATACTCATTTCAAAGCCAAAGGTGGCTGTTGTGTATACATACGCAACGACTTATCTTGCTCTCGTGTTCCTGAACTTGATTCTTCTGAATTCTCCACACTCTGGCTTCGGCTTTCGTCATTCTCTGACTAAATATATCTGTGCTGTTTACTTATCCCCTAATTCTACTGACTATCAAAAATTCTTCGACTATCTTACTTCTATGATGGAACACATTCTGTCCATTTCTCCTTTCTCTGAAATCTCCATTCTTGGAGATTTCAATGTTCACCACCACCTTTGGCTCTCCTCTCCTTTCACGGATCCACCTGGTGAACAAGCTACATCTTTTCTATCCTTAATGACCTAGAGCAGCTTGTACAGCACCCTACCCGTATCCCTGACCGCCTTGGAGAGAGCTCCAACATACTTGACCTCTTCCTCACAACTAATCCTTCTGCTTACTCTGTTAATCTTTTCTCTCCGTTGGGCTCCTCCGATCACAACCTTATTACCTTAACCTGTCCTATCACTCCAGTACGGCCTGTGGACCCTCCAGGGAAACGTCGTCTGTGGCATTTTGGAGCCGCGGACTGGGAGGCCCTCAGGCAGTACTTCTTTGATTTTCCCTGGAATGATTATTGCTTCCATGGCCGTGAGCCATCTGAGTGTGCCTTGCGCATTACGGAGGTTATTCTCTCGGGCATGGAAGCATACGTTCCTTTCTCATATCCTTTGACTAACGCAAGAAAGCCTTGGTTTAATCACGCTTGTTTAATGCTGTCCGCAACAAGAAGGCCTACAAAAGGTACCGGAGCCAACCCACCCCTGAATCACATCATCTTTACGTTTCTGCCTGGAATCGTGCTAAGTCTGTTCTTCGCTCTACTAAAAATAATTTCATCCATACTAAATGCTCTCAACTCTCCAACTCGAATTCTTCCCGCTCCTTCTGGCACCTTGCCAAAAATCTTTCTTACAACTGTACCTCATCATCCTTCCCTCCTCTTTTCTATTCTGATGGTTCTGTAGCTATTTCTTCTACTGATAAAGCAGATCTCTTCGCACAGACTTTCTCCTCCAATTCCACCTTAGACGATTCCGGTCTGTTCCTCCATCACTTCCCCCCTCTGACTTCCTCATGGCTGACATTAAAATTTCTTCAGTTGATGTATTTTCTGCCATCACTGGCCTCAGTTCTAACAAGGCATATGGGCCTGATGGGGTCCCTCCTGTTGTTCTCAAGAACTGTGCTTCTGTGCTTACACCCTGCCTAGGCAAACTCTTTCGCCTTTGTCTGTCAACTTGTACCTTTCCTTCTTGCTGGAAGTTTGCTCTCATTCAGCCAGTCCCAAAGAAGGGTGACCACTCCCAACCCTCCAACTACCGTCCAATTGCTTTAACGTCCTGTATTTCAAAAGTTTTCGAGTCAATTCTTAATAGAAAAATTTTAAGGCATCTTTCCTATCACAACCTTCTTTCCGATCGTCAGTATGGGTTCCGTCAGGGATGCTCCACTGGCGATCTTCTTACCTACCTTTCAGACTCCTGGTCATCCTCCTTTCGGGACTTTGGCAAAAGCTTTGTCATTGCACTTGACATCTCAAAGGCTTTCGATCGAGTCTGGCATAAATCTTTAATTTCCAAACTGCCCTCCTACGGTTTCTATCCTTCTATCTGTGCCTTCATCGCTAGCTTCCTTTCTGGTCGTTCTATAGCCGCTGTTGTAGACGGCCATCGTTCTTCTCCTAGATCTATCGACAGTGGTGTTCCTCAGGGCTCTGTCCTATCACCAACTCTCTTCCTTTTATTCATCAATGATCTAAGCTGTACATCTAACCCTATCCACTCATACGCTGATGACTCCACCTTTCACCTTTCCATTCGGTTCCCGCAACGCCCATCTCAACAGTTACTTCAGCAAACAAAGGATGAGGCTATGGCACACCTAATGTCTGAATTGGCTCGTGTCTCTGACTGGGGTAAAAATAATATGGTTGTCTTTAATGCATCTAAGACTCAGTTCTTAAACCTATCAACCCGACAAAATCTTCCACAGGTATACCCACTAATGTTTAATAATATTCAGCTTAATCCTGCATCATCCTTGAACATGCTTGGGGTTTTATTTACTCGGGACTTATCTTGGAAAGATCATATTACATCTCTTGTAAAATCTGCTTCCAAGAGATTGGGTGTGCTAAGCCGACTCCGCTCTTTCTTTACCCCTGCACAATTGTTGACTCTATAGGTTTTATCCGCCCCTGTGTGGAGTACGACTCTTATGTGTGGGGAGGCTCCCCACATACAGCTCTTCTCAATAGCGTGGAGTCAAAGGCTTTTCGTCTCAATAACTCTCCTCCTCTTACTGACTCCCTTCAACCTCTGTCTCTTCGCCACACTGTTGCATCTTTATCTCTTTTCTATCGCTACTTTAATGGTCACTGCTCCTCTGAACTGTCTCCTTGCATTCCTCCACCTCTACGATGGGCGCATAGCACCCGTCTGGCAGCAAACTCTCATCCCTTTTCAGTCCAACCCTCTAATGCAAGAGTTAACCGTTACTCCCAGTCTTTCATTTATGCAACAGGTCAGCTCGGGAACTGTCTCCCTCTGTCTGTACTTCCTGCTGCCTATGATCTCCAGTCTTTCAAACGCAGTGTGTCCAGGCATCTCAAAATGATCGGATCTTGAATTTGGCTCTCTATTGTATTTTGTTTTTCTCTTGGAGGGAACTGTTACTGCGGGCTCATGGCCTTTGGTTCCTTCTTCCTCGCATAAAAAAAAAAAAAAACAGGAAATGAAGATTGGCCTGCCCATGTCAAAATTGTACAATAGGGCCTAAACACATGCCCACGAGAAGATGGCATAACACCACACGAGCGAGTATTCGGGGAAACCCCGCTTTTCCTACCCCTCCGCCACCACCACCAGCCACCAACCCCGCCCTCCACTACAGACCCTCTCCACCACCTCAAACGCCGCCTCCACCACCTGCAAACACAACAGGACCTTACGCCCGACACCAACCACACCAACCCCTACAAACCTGGCCAATCCGTTGTCGTGGCACAACTCCCTACCCCAAATAAGATCTCACCCCGATTCATCGGCCCCCTTCACCATAACCGGAGTCCCCAACCCCTATCAAGTAATCATAAATCAGCAAGGCCAACAACGCACGTATCGGAATCGCCACATGCGACCCTTCCACCCACCCAACAATGACCACCCCCACACCCACGCACCCCACACCTTTTCCTGCACACCTGGCCACACAGACATTTCCGAGAATTACCCCCCAAACTCCTACTCCTACTACTTCTCACCCCCACCCAGCACCTCACCTACAACCACACCACCCCCCATCACACCTGATCCCGACTCACCACATCCACTGCCCCCATCGCCACCCCCGCCCAGCACCACCACCCACTCACCGCCTCCCACACCTCTCTCTACCACCCATCCCCCTACCGCCTCCCACACCTCTCTCTACCACCCATCCCCCTACCACCTCCCACACCACGTCGCTCCCACCACCTGCCTCACCACCGCCGCCTCAAGCCGCCACCTCCTCACACCGCAATTCTCAACCCCCTGCCACCTGCACCTGCACCGCTCCCCTACCTACCCCATCAAACACTCTCCCCCTCCCCCGCGACCATGCCCACTATACACGCCACACCGCACTGCCACCCACCTCACCTCCCAACAGCCGCACACCCTCACCACCACCACGTGCACAACCACCCTCACCACCCACACCCACACTTACCACCACCACTACCAGATCTGGTCGCCTCTCACGCTCACCATCCAGATACACCCCAACACCACCCCCCAGTGCACGCCCAGCCCGCCACCCACCACCACAAACCCCCCCTCCCCCAAACACCTCCCCCATCACCCTCCCTCTCCATCAAGCACGATGGAAAACCCCCAAATCCCAATTCCCTAAAGTGCAATGCTCCTCCCACAGACCCATTCCCGATAAAAACACCTACCCCCCATCACTCTCCAGCATACAGCTACTGTCCTCACACCAGGCAGCAACCACAACGATGAGGATCACCCGAATCCACTGGCTACCTTACAACCAGCCACCCGTCAAGATCCGACAGACACCCCAGCTTCGCCTCCTACGCCAGACAAACCGCCCATCCTCCATCCGTCTCTCTTTCAACCCCACCCGAGAACCAAACACCATAACCCACCACTGGACAAACCTCCTGCAACACCTCACCCCGGCCCACAAGACGTTCACCTCCACCACCTACCACCTGCAGTCACGAGGTCGTGACTTTTTCAACGACGTCGGTGGTAAAATACCAGCCACCAGACCACCCACCCCGTCACCCCACACCCCACCACCGGGCCAACACCACCCTACCACCCCATGAAGAGACAATGGGGGGGCTAATGACCCAGGGCAAGAGGATCACCCACCCACCACTGACCTGTGCCCCTTTTCCCCGCAACTGCCCCGACACCAGTTGAACCAGGATCGGAAACAACCTCGCAGGCGGGACAACCATCGACAAGGGTGGGGTGGGACTGAACAAGAGTCAGTCCCTAGTAACGTTTTGGTGACGGCCATAGTTACACCCCTCAAGGGCAGGAGGCCCTTCAGTGAGCCACGAGGTGTCCCTACCTCTGCCACATCCAGGGCAAGAGGCCCTACAGTGTGCCATGAAGGAGCAATACCCTCCGCCACAACTAGGGCAGGAGGCCCTTCAGTGTGCCACGAGGCTCCAGCACTCTCCGCCACGTCTAGGGCAGGAAGCCCTTCAGTGAGCCACGAGGTGTCAGTGTCCTCTGCCACGTCTAGGGCAAGAAGCCCTTCGGTGCGCCATGAGGGGCCAGTACCCTCTGCCACATCCCGGGCAGGAGGCCCTACAGTGTGCCACGAGGGAGCAATACCCTCTGCCACATCCAGGGCAGGAGGCCCTATAGTGCGCCACGAGGGGCCAGTACCCTCTGCCACATCCCGAGCAGGAGGCCCTACAGTGTGCCACGAGGAAGCAATACCCTCTGCCACTTCCAGGGCAGGAGGCCCTACAGTGCGCCACGAGGGGTCTATACCCTCCGCCACACCCTGGGCAAGAGGCCCTTTAGTGCGCCACGAGGTTCCAGTATCCTCCGCCACTCCAAGGGCAGGAGGCCCTAGTAGAAAGTGAAAAGTGGGTCCCAGGGTAAAGCAACCTGGAGCCACGGCTGTGACAGAGACAGGAGAGAGAGTCGCCTCTGTGCTTCCCTCCCTGTATATAGGAGAGGACACGGTCTCTGTGTGCACTCCACCTTCTGCATTCCCCTGTGGGAATAGCTTGACACCACCCAGGAGAGTTGCCCCGAAGGTGTCACCAGAGTGGAGGCAAAGGCCGAAACCGGACTTGCCTCCCACTCTTGGGAGATCTCTGTCTTCCTCAGGCACCAGCAGGAGATGAGGCCGCAGCCCAACCCTGACAGCGCGTCCCCTGGCAGACCACCACAGCCCCAGGACCCCTAGGCGAGCCCAGCAGACTACAGGTGAGGGTAACTCTGACCCTCTCACCCCGCAGAGCCACCGACGCCAGACCCGCCTCCTCCAACTGTTTGGCCCCAGCCTCGAGGGCCACCTCTCAGGTCGAGGCCCCCAGACAGGTGGGCCTCCCTGCACCCCACCGACGAGACCCTGAGGTAAGGGTCTACCTTCAGGTCGAGGCCTCCAGACAGGAGGGCCTCCCTGCATCTCACCGATGGACCGGACCCAGGCAGTGACTCCCCTGTGGGTAGTGTGTTGCCTGCCACAGGCAGAGTCCCCCTGAGGTCTTCCCCCTCGAACAGAATGACAGAGTGAATTAACCCAGGAAACACGGGTAAATCAGTGACGCCCCTTAGACCTAAGTAAACCCGAGAAAGAGGAACAGTGAACAGTGACACAGTGTGATCCATATGAAACCAGCGGCTAATGTTATTTAACCCAACAAACTCACATGTCCCTTAAAGGAAAGTAATTCAGTAATAATAAGTAAAGTACTATCACCTCCCAGAATAAAGGAACTTCCCATAAGTGTGAATGACAATCAGGGTGCGCGGGAGAACCAAAACCTGTGAAGAGTGTCGCCGCGGCTAGTTAACTGAGTCGAGTGTCATGATCCGCACCTTGACTTCCTTATAGTAATATTCCTCCCCCAGACTCTTAATCTTGTGTATTCCCCTTGCTACAGTGAATATAGATATTTTGGGTTTAAATGAAAGACGGTCATCCACACTTATAGAACTAAAGCCATTGTTATATGTGTATCATATCGTGTGTTGAGTACAGTTATATCTCGTGTCATCCCAACCTAACTCTGTGTCCCTGTATCCTATATCCTAAATATCACTCTGTATCATATTGTAACGGTTTTAGAATTAAGGCAATAGATGTGTTAAGGTATACTGCCTAGTTTTTATGTCCTGTTCCTTTGTTGGTGCTTTACTTCCGGTCTGGAAAGAGGACCCCGCTCAGTCGCTAGTGTTTTTAGGGCGAGGAGTCGACCTAAAAACACTCAGCATAACAAAGACATTCAATTCTGCTCAGGTTAAAGACTTGCTAAAGCTGCGCAAGTTTCACTGTCATGATATCGAGGCCAAGATCCCAACATCCATGAATTCCTGCAAGGGTGTTATCACTTGCAGGGATCTCATGGTGATGAGTGAGGAAGAGATCATACAGGAACTTGCTCGGCAGGATATCACTGATGCCAGATTCATCACTCGTTTTCAGGAAGGTGTAAAGACGAAGACAGCCACTGTTGTCCTCACTTTTGGGAAAGTTTCTCTACCTACAAATGTCAAAGTAGGATATAAAATTGTAAATGTAAGACCGTTCATCCCCAATCCCCTTCGTTGTTCAAAATGTCAGCTATATGGACACCATGAAAAGGCTTGTCGGGCTTCCAACATCGTGTGTGGCAAGTGCGCGGCTGTAGGTCACTCTGCTGACAATTGTACATCCGAGACTGAGTGCTGCTTTCACTGCAAGGATGCTCACTCCACTTGCTCGAGGGTTTGTCCCAAGTGGAAGGAGGAGAAAGAGGTCTGCACAGTGAAGGCAACTGAGGCCATTTCCTTTTACGATGCAAGGAAGAAGGTGAAGGAGTTGCATGCAACTCCCAAGCCTAATATCTCCTATGCATCGGTGGTTGTGTCCCGTCCCGTGATGTGCACCGTTGAGACACAGACTGACCTTACATTCGCTCCTCGTGCCCCACTCCCTACCGCTCAGTCTACGCCTCCTGTACATTCCAACTCTCTTACGGACATCCCTGTTGCTACATCATACTCTCAGGCTGCCGCTGCTTTTTCGCAGTCAGTGCGGCCAAAGCAGAAGCCTGACAAGTCTGATAAGATTAATTTGACCACCCTCACTAAGCAGTCACGTCCTCATGTCCTTCCCGCTCCTGGTCCAGTGAGGGAGAGAAAGAATAGCTCTTCCTCGGTGGAGTCTGGGAGCCTTATCATGGACGATAATATGGAAGTCTCCATGAACAAGAACCGGGAAAGGTCTCCCGATAGTCACTCGCCTGGTCGCGGGGAGCATAAAAAAACTAAACACACTGGCCCCCCTCGTAAATCTTAAACTGCCGCATTCACTATACTACAGTGGAATTGAAGAGGTATTGGGAATAAGTTACGCAATATAGCAATCTTGCTTTCTATACACAGGCCAGACGTTGTTTGTTTACAGGAGACGCACCTGGAGGATCACCCTGATCCTCCACAGTTAAAACACTACCACTCGTATAGAAGATATGAAGGTCACGGAGTAGCCATATACACACACAAATCACACCCACAAACGGAAGTGATTCTAAATTCTACTGTGGAAGCAGTCGCGTGCAGAGTAAAATTTAATAACACGTATCTGTCTATTTGCTCTCTGTACTGTCCTCCACATGGCCTCATTGATAGTGATGCTTTAAATTCACTAGTTGAACATCTCCCTGGGAATAAGTTAGTGTTGGGCGATTTTAACGCCCGTCACTATCAATGGGGTAGCTTGAGGATTGATGGTTGTGGGGAGCAAGTAGCCGACCTAATACTACAGTCCAACCTCTGTCTTCTGAACGATGGTAGAGCGACTCGTGTAGATGATCGTACTGGTAACTTTTCGGCCATTGACTTATCTTTGGCCTCCCCTGGTATACATCAAGATCTCTCATGGGACCCTTACGACGACTCCTTGGGAAGTGATCATTTACCCATCTGTCTTTCTTATACACGCGACATCATTTCGGACCCTCCACCTCCAAAATTTAAATATTAGAAAGCATATTGGGGATCCTTCTCAAGGATCGCCAATTTAGATATATCTGGGGAGACCATAGATGTTAAGGTCGAAAATATAACTACTTCCATATTACACGCAGCTGAGGCTGCTATTCCCAAGACTTCTACAGTTCATGCGAAGCATAGAGCACATTGGTGGACGCCAGATTGCCGACAAGCATTAAGAAAACGCAATAGGAGATACAGGATTTTTGATAGTCAGCCCACTGAGGAAAATTTTATTGCATACAAACAGGGGCGGGCTGAGACAAGGAGAATAATAAGAAGGAATAAACGTGACTCCTGGCGGTCCTTTATGTCCACGGTGACTCGTACAATACCATTACGTAAAGTCTGGTCTACTATAAGATTATTAAATAATAAACGCCCATACTTCCCTGTGACCACCTTGCAGGTGAATAACACCACCTATGACGAGCCCGTGGACGTTGCTAACGTCCTCGCCAGGAGTTTTTCTCATGTAAGTAGCTCAGCCAATTATGACCCGCGTTTTCAAAATCATAAACGCACGGCTGAGCTACAGATATTAGACTTTGCCACAGAAGACGTAGACTCCCCGTACAACGAAGAGTTTACGCTAGATGAACTGCTCCTTGCCCTTAAATCCTGTAAAGACACCAGCCCTGGACCAGACACCATCACGTACGGTATGATCCAGCATCTTAATCAGGACAACCTGATTAAGATGTTAGCATTGTACAATGAGATTTGGGCGTCTCGAACGTTCCCAAACTCATGGCACTTTGCGCACGTCATACCGATACCCAAAGAGGCTGGTCGTCTTATGAATCCCACTTCATTTTGTTCTATTGTGTTGACTTCTTGTCTATGTAAGGTCATGGAACGTATGGTAAACAATAGGGTTTTTTTTGTTTTAGAGTCGAAGAATTTGTTAAATGATCAACAATGTGGCTTCCGTAAATACAGAAATTCACTAGATCATTTAATGAATTTGGAGCATTGTATTGCAGAGGCATTTGCCAATAATGAATTCATGATAGGGGTGTTCTTAGACATCCATAAAGCCTATGACATGACATGGCGACACGGTATACTAATGAAGCTCTATGCTTATGGTTTAAGAGGAAATTTGCCTATTTTATTTCAAATTTCTTAAGGGACAGAACTTTCTCTGTCAAATTGCCCCTTAACGTAACATCGGATATATTTATCCAGGAAAACGGGGTGCCACAGGGAAGTGTGCATAGTCCTACTTTTTTTAGTATTATGATCAATGATATTCTGTCATCAGCTCCCATCCCGGGGAATCTTAAATACTCGCTCTACGCTGACGATCGTGCAATATGGCACTCTTCCCGTAATGCACAATTTTCGGCTGGGCGGATTCAACCCTTACTCCGTTCATCAATGGGCCTTGCAGTGGGGATTTAAGTTTTCCGTCCGTAAGTGTGCCGCTATAATCTTCACTAATCGTAACGTACCTAATTTGTGCTTAACTTTGGATAATCAGGCGGTACCTTTTCAAGATTCTATAAAATTTTTAGGAATACATTTTGATCATAGAATGAATTTTAAACTTCACGTTAATACTTTGCTTGCTCGTTGTGATAAACCATTAAATGTCCTCAAGTACCTAGCGGGTACTACCTGGGGTGCCGACAGAAAATCTTTATTAATGGTGTATAAGTCCCTTATTTGATCGAAGCTAGAGTATGGCGCACAGGTGTATGGCTCGGCATCCGATGCCACGCTGAAAGGATTGGATGTGCTACAGAATAAATGTTTGCGAATGTGTCTTGGAGCCGTCCGGTGTACCTATGTAGCTCGTATGGAAGTGGAGGCGAATGTGCCTCCCCTCCGTATTCGCCGTGACCACCTGGCCTTGTCCTACTACGTAAGGACATTTAGGAAAAGTAATATCGGCAAAGTGGCCTGTACCCCCCTGCGTCAATACCACCACCTTCTGCGAGGGGTGCATCGGCCACTTGCCACTCGCCTTCACTTACTGACTCAGGAGCTTGGTGTGGACCCCAGTGACTGTGACAAGTTGGTGTTTAAAAATATAGCGCATTGGGTGCCACCCGGCTTTACAGTGGATGTTACATGGCTCCCAGCACCAAAGGCCAAGGTGCCGGAGGCGGAGGTCCACAACTTGTTTCGTAACATCATTGTTCGTCACTTGGGGTCCCATCAATTGTACACCGACGGCTCCAAGTCGAGTGAATGTGTGGGTGCAAATGTGTGGTTGACTGAATGTGCCCTCAGGTATCGGTTGCCGACTCATACATCTGTGTTTACTTCAGAACTTTTTGCTATTGACAAAGCCATAAACTATGCTCTCAATTCTAGGCATGACTCATTTGTCATATTTTCAGACTCAAAATCAGCCCTTCAGGTAATTGCATCTTGCACTACGGACTCTCACGGGATCCAGAGCCGCATCGTTAATAAGTTGCATTCATGCAACAAGTCATTCACGCTGATCTGGGTGCCTGGTCATTGTCGTATCTACGGCAATGAGCAGGCTGACTTACTTGCAAAGTCGGCTGTAGGGCTCGAGGAGACTTGGGACGTTCCTCGTGATCTACTGTCGAGTCTCTCTCTCGGAAAGAAATCAATAAATCTTCTGTGGCAAGGTCAGTGGACCATACTAAATATTCCAACTTGTAAGCCGTACCTGGGCGACTGGGACGCTGTCAACCGTCCCAGTCGCCTAGAAGTAAAAGTGTTGGCACGGTTACGGCTCAATGCCACCATATTAACCCACATGAAACTATATATGGAAAGACGATTCCCACCGCACTGTGACATCTGTAATGCAGTGTTATATATCATTCATATCATCCTGCGCTGTCGGCGATTTATTCGTGAACGTGCTTCACTTATAAATTACTGCAGCGCAGTAGACGTCCCCTTCACCCTTTCCATCATCCTGAGTGATGGGGACATTGTTATGACTGATAAATTGATGGCTTTCTTGAGAGAGACTGGACTGATCAGAGTGATGTGACTTTTTTACTGTGTGGTTATGGTTTTTATCAACGGTAACCACGTATATATTGTAATATTAATTAGGGTTGACAGTTGACATATTTTAAATAGTTCCTCCTCCCACCGATCTATTTCTAATATAGATGTCCCCTACATTAAGCCAAGTTCCTCGCCTGACAGTCACCAGCTGATGGGTGCAAGTGTGCAATATAGGAATGTATTGGGCACTTGCAGTCGATGGTGGTCTGCTGGGCGAGGTTCGTTTTTGTACAAATTATGTAAATACATTATACGATCTTGCATAAGTTATTTTAATTAGGGACGACAGCTGACGTATATGGAAATGTTCCTGACTCGTCTGGTTCCCTTTCATATATTGATGTCCCCTATATTAGGTTGTGCCTCGACTGACAGTCACCAGGTGATGAGTGCAGGTATGTAATGTAGAAAGGCATTACATACCCGCAGTCGATCGTGTTCTATTGGTCGAGGCTTTTTTAACATTAGTGTAGTTCTAGTTATTTGTCTCTTAGGATTTAGTATAGGTTAGTGATTTGTCTGTTAGGTGGTTAGTTTTAGGGTATTTAGATTAGGTATTTTTGATTATGAGTAATATAAAGTTAAAAATATAAAAAACTAAATAAAAATAATAAAAATAAAACTACAAAAAAATAAAATGAAAATTATTATATATATATGTACCTGTGCATGAAAGTGTGTATGTTCATATTCTAACGTTCAGTATGCTGCATGTTTGATCACGAGCGAGTTCTACCTCACTCCCCCCTTCTACCCTTATAGTAGAGTAAGTCGTTCTTTCTGTTGTTCAGAGCAGGAGTGTCAACTCTTTGTCCCCTATGGCTTCATTTGCGCGTCCTTCTTACAAGTTGTATCAAGCTCTGCCGGCCTCTATATAATGAGCTCAGTCTCTACATTAATTGCCACTTAGATCTACTCCTCATTTTGTTCACATCTCTGTCCTCCCCTGTACAGTTGTTATTTTTGTGAGTGCTCAGGAAGTCTCCAACCATCTAGCAGCTGTGTAATTTGAGTATAAGTGTTATTACATTTTTCTTGTACTGTATAGCATAAGGTGTTAATTCGTAGGCCTAGTGAGGTTTCTGTGATTCATGTGTTTTTGGTGTCAGCCAGTAGTAATAATATTTTGTATCTGTAATAATATATCTTGCATTCACTGAGCATTATCCGGTTTTCTCATTTTATCAGGGCTGACTTAGATAAATTTACTCTTGCTAATTTCGTGTTAATAGAGGCTATTGCAGTTAACCATTTATTTAACCTGTTTTTTGCTATTACATTATCCTTATGAGTCCTGAATGCTTTGTTGTTAGTTTGAGTATTAAACTTTAACTTGTAATTTTACCTCTTTTGTTTTGAACCTGGAACTTTACGGGACAGTAGTGATTTTTAGTATTCTCACTTAAAGTATTCATTATCTCTCTCTGTTCCGTAACAATATATATATATGTTCGTATATATATATATGTATATGTCAATATATATATATATATATATATATATATATATATATATATATATATATATATATATATATATATATATATATATATATATATATATATACATGCCTTAATGACCAGAGGCTCCGCCCTCAATGGTCGATAGGCAAAAAAAAAAAAAAAAAAAAAATCGTTAGTGGACTTTGATGAATGGTCGTGGAGAAGGAAGACGTGTTTCTGAGCTCTCCTCTAGCTGCAGGGTTGCCTCACCGGCTTTAGCTTTTTCTTTTGTTCGCCACTAGGGCATTTTCAATAAAGTTACGTTAGCTAGACCTCATTTTCCTCCCTGGCCTTAGTATTTATAGTAGGTGTCTATATCTAATTACTGAGATTGCCTTTGCTTACTCACCTCTGGAGTGTACCCCCCACTGATCGCTCTGGGGTGTGAGTGACACACAGGCGCGTCCTCCCGAGAGTGGTTTGAGAGGGTAATCTCAGACTAGGTGTGTTTTCCCCGGGCAATTTCTCCCTTGGTTGTTTTCTCTTTCTTCCCACTTCCCCCTCACGGGAGAAGTGGTAACTATGGCGGACTCCACTGCTGCCTCCCTCCCCTTCAGGGGGGGAGGTAGTCCTGACCGACCCCCGACTGCTGCACGGACGGACTGCCCCCAGACTGAACGGCCCCAGACACGTACCCGCCTTGACATTCATGTAAATAATGCCGAGTTTGTTTTGATTAATGCGGTTGGTTCCACTCCCCTGTCCAGCCTCAATCCCTTCATCATCAAGAAGGTGATTAATGGGTGTCCAGGAGAGGTGGAACAAGTGAAAAAACTTGCGAGTGGAGACCTCCTCGTAAAAACCATGAATTCAGCTCAGGTCAAGGATTTGCTTAAACTGAGGAAGTTCCATTGTCACGATGTCCAAACAACGATCCCCCACTCCATGGATTCCTGCAAGGGTGTTGTCACCTGCAGGGATCTTGTGCTTATGGAGGAACAAGAAATTGTACAGGAACTTTCTCAGCAAGATGTCATAGAGGCAAGGTTCATTACCAGATTCTCGGAAGGCATAAGGACGAAGACCGCAACAGTTGTTCTCACTTTTGGCAAAGTATCTCTTCCAGCCAATGTGAAGGTTGGATACGAAATGGTAAATGTTAGACCATACATCCCGAACCCCCTTCGTTGTTCAAAATGTCAGCTCTATGGACACCACGAAAAGGCTTGTCGGGCTTCCAACATTGTGTGTGGCAATTGCGCGGCTGTAGGTCACTCTGCTGACAACTGTACATCCGAGACCGAGTGCTGCTTTCACTGCAAGGATGCTCACTCCACTTCCTCGAGGGCTTGTCCCAAGTGGAAAGCGGAGAAGGAGGTCTGCACAGTAAAGGCAACACAGGGCATTTCCTTCTACGATGCTAGGAAGAAGGTGAAGGAGTTGCATGCAACTCCCAAGTCTAATATCTCCTATGCATCGGCGGCTGTGTCCCGACCCGTGATGTGCACCGTTGAGACACAGACTGACCTAACATTCGCTCCACATGCCCCACGCCCTACTTCTCAGTCTAAGCCACCCGTACGCTCCAACTCTCTGACGGACATCCCTATTGCGACTTCCTACTCCCAGGCTGCCGCTGCTCCTTCGCAGTCAGTGCGGCCAAAATCGAAGCCAGACGAGTCTGACAAGATTAATTTGACCACCCTCACTAAACAGTCACGTCCTCATGTCCTTCCCGCTCCTGGTCCAGCGAGGGAGAGAAAGAATAGCTCTTCCTCGGTGGAGTCTGGGAGCCTTGTAATTCATGAGAATATGGAGGTTTCCATGAGTAAGAACCGGGAAAGGTCCCCCGGTAGCCACTCGCCTAGTCGCGGGGGGCATAAAAAAACTAAGCACACTGGCCACCCTCGAAAATCTTAAACCGCCGCATTCACTATACTACAGTGGAATTGTAGAGGTATTGGGAATAAGTTACACAATATAGCAATCTTGCTTTCTATACACAGGCCAGACGTTGTTTGTTTACAGGACACGCGCCTGGAGGATCACCCTGATCCTCCACAGTTAAAACACTACCACTCGTATAGAAGATATGAAGGTCACGGAGTGGCTATATACACACACAAATCACACCCACAAACGGAAGTGATTCTAAATTCTACTCTGGAAGCAGTCGCGTGCAGAGTAAAATTTAATAACACGTATCTGTCTAGTTGCTCTCTGTACTGTCCTCCACATGGCCTCATTGATAGTGTTGCTTTAAATTCACTAGTTGAACATCTCCCTGGGAATAAGTTAGTGTTGGGCGATTTTAACTCCCATCACCAGTGCGGTAGCTTAAGGATTGATGGTCGTGAGGAGCAAGTAGCCGACCTAATACCTATGTCTTCTGAACGATGGTAGAGCGACTCGTGTAGATGATCGTCCTGGTAACTTTTCGGCCATTGACTTATCTTTGGCCTCCCCTGGTATACATCAAGATCTCTCATGGGACCCTTACGACGACTCCTTGGGAAGTGATCATTTACCCATCTGTCTTTCTTATACACGCGACATCATTTCGGACCCTCCACCTCCAAAATTTAAATATTAGAAAGCATATTAGGGATCCTTCTCAAGGATCGCCAATTTAGATATATTTGGGGAGACCATAGATATTAAGGTCGAAAATATAACTACTTCCATATTACACGCAGCTGAGGCTGCTATTCCCAAGACTTCTACAGTTCATGCGAAGCATAGAGCACATTGGTGGACGCCGGATTCCCGACAAGCATTAAGAAAACGCAATAGGAGATACAGGATTTTTGATAGTCAGCCCACTGAGAACAATTTTATTGCATACAAACAGGCACGGGCTGAGGCAAGGAGAAAAATAAGAAGGGCCAAACGTGACTCCTGGCGGTCCTTTGTGTCCACGGTGACTCGTACAACACCATTACGTAAAGTCTGGTCCACCATAAGAATATTAAATAATAAAGGCCCATATTTCCCAGTCACCACCTTGCAAGTAAATAATAACATCTATGACGAGCCCGTGGACGTTGCTAACATCCTCGCCAGGAGTTTTTCTCATGTAAGTAGATCAGCCAATTATGACCCACGTTTCCAACATCATAAACGAATGGCTGAGCTACAGATTATTGACTTTGCCACAGAAGACGTAGACTCCTCGTACAACCAAGAGTTTACGCTAGATGAACTGCTCCTTGCCCTTAAATCCTGTAAAGACACCAGCCCTGGACCAGACACCATCACGTACGGTATGATCCAGCATCTTAATCAGGACAACCTGATTAAGATGTTAGCATTGTACAATGAGATTTGGGCGTCTCGAACGTTCCCAAACTCATGGCACTTTGCGCACGTCATACCGATACCCAAAGAGGCTGGTCGTCTTATGAATCCCACTTCATTTCGTTCTATTATGTTGACATCTTGTCAATGTAAGGTCATGGAACGAATGGAAAACAATAGGCTTCTTTTTGTTTTAGAGTCGAAGAATTTGTTAAATGATCAACAATGTGGCTTCCGTATATACAGAAGTTCATTATATCATTTAATGAATTTGGAGCATTGTATTGCAGAGGCATTTGCCAATAAAGAATTCATGATAGGGGTGTTCTCGGACATCCATAAAGCCTATGACATGACGTGGCGACACGATATACTAATGAAGCTCTATGCTTATGGTTTAAGAGGAAATCTGCCTATTTTTATTTCAAATTTCTTAAGAGACAGGACTTTCTCTGTCAAATTGCCCCGTAACGTAACATCGGATATATTTATCCAGGAAAACGGGGTGCCGCAGGGAAGTGTGCTTAGTCCTACTTTATTTAGTATTATAATCAATGATATTCTGTCATCAGCTCCCATCCCCAGGAATCTTAAATACTCGCTCTATGCTGACGATTGTGCAATATGGCACTCCTCCCGTAATGCACAATTTTCGGCTGGGAGGATTCAAGCAGCCCTTAACTCCGTCCACCAATGGGCCTTGCATTGGGGATTTAAGTTTTCCGTCCGTAAGTGTGCCGCTGTAGTTTTTACAACTCATAACGTCCCCGATTTGCCTTATTTTTGGGTAATCAAGCGGTACCTTTTCAAAATTCTGTAAAGTTTTTGGGCCTCTACTTTGATTGAAGAATGAATTTTAAACTTCACGTTAATACTTTGCTTGCTCGCTGTGATAAACCATTAAATGTCCTTAAGTACCTAGCGGGTACTACATGGAGTGCCGACAGAAAATCTTTATTAATGGTGTATAAGTCCCTTATTCGATCAAAGCTAGACTATGGCGCACAGGTGTATGGCTCGGCATCCGATGCCACGCTGAAAGGATTGGATGTGTTGGAGAATAAATGCTTGCGGATGTGTCTTGGAGCTGTCCGGTGTACCCGTGTAGCTCATATGGAAGTGGAGGCGAATGTGCCTCCCCTCCGTATTCACCGTGACCACCTGGCATTATCGTATGGGTTACGAACATTAAGTAAAAGTAATATCGGCAATGTGGCCTGTACCCCTCCGCGTCAATACCACCACCTTCTGCGGGGGATGCGTCAGCCACTTGCCGCTCGCCTCCACTTACTGACTCAGGAGCTTGGTGTGGACCCCAGTGACTGTGACAAGTTGGTGCTTAAAAATATAGCGCCTTGGGAGCCACCCGGCTTTACATTAGATGTTACATGGCTCCCAGCACCAAAGGCCAAGGCGCCAAAGGCGGAGGTCCACCATTTGTTTCGTAACATCATTGTTCGTCACTTGGGGTCCCATCAATTGTACACCGACGGCTCCAAGTCGAGTGAATGTGTGGGTGCAAGTGTGTGGTCGACTGAATGTGCCCTCAGGTATCGGTTGCCGACTCATACATCTGTGTTTACTTCAGAACTTTTTGCAATTGACAAAGCCATAGACTATGCTCTCAATTCTAGACATGACTCATTTGTCATATTTTCAGATTCAAAATCAGCCCTTCAGGCAATTGTATCTTGCACTGCGGACTCTCACGGGATCCAGGGCCGCATCGTTAATAAATTGCATTCATGCAACAAGTCATTCACACTGATCTGGGTGCCTGGTCATTGTCGTATCTACGGCAATGAGCAGGCTGACTTACATGCAAAGTCGGCTGTAGAGCTCGAGGAGACTTGGGACGTTCCTCGTGATCTACGGTCGAGTCTCTCTCTCGGAATGAAATCAATAAATCTTCTGTGGCAAGGTCAGTGGACCAGACTAAATATTCCAACTTGTAAGCCGTACCTGGGCGACTGGGACACTGCCAACCGTCCCAGTCGCCTAGAAGAAAAAGTGTTGGCACGGTTACAGCTCAATGCCACCATTTTAACCCACATGAAACCATATATGGAAAGACGCTTCCCACCGCACTGTGACATCTGTAATGCGGTGTTATCTATCAGTCATATCATCCTGCGCTGTCGGCGATTTATTCGTGAACGTGCTTCACTTATAAATTACTGCGGTGCAGTAGACGTCCCCTTCACCCTTTCCACCATCCTGGGTGATGAGGACATTGTTATGACTGATAAATTGATGGCTTTCTTGAGAGAGACCGGACTGATCAGAGTGATGTGACTTTTTTACTATGTGGTTATGGTTTTTATCAACGGTAAATATGTATGTATTGTAATATTAATTAGGGTTGACAGTTGACATATTTTAAATAGTTCCTCCTCCCACCGACCTATTTCTAATATAGATGTTCCCTACATTAAGCCAAGTTCCTCGCCTGACAGTCACCAGCTGATGAGTGCAAGTGTGCAATATAGGAAGGTATTGGGCACTTGCAGTCGATGGTGGTCTGCTGGGCGAGGTTCTTCACTTTTTGTACAAATTATCTAAATACATTATACTATCTTGCTTAAGTTATTCTAATTAGGGACGACAGCTGACGTATATGGAAATGTTCCTGACTCGTCTGGTTCCCTTTCATATATTGATGTCCCCTATATTAGGTTGTGCCTCGACTGACAGTCACCAGGTGATGAGTGCAGGTATGTCATGTAGAAAGGCATTACATATCTGCAGTCGATGGTGTTCTCTTGGTCGAGCCTTTTTTAACATTATTGTAGGTTTAGTTATTTGTCTCTTAGGATTTAGTATAGGTTAGCGATTTGTCTGTTAGTCGGTTAGTTTTAGGGTATTTAGATTAGGTATTTTTTATTATAAGTAATATAAGGTTAAAAATATAATAAACTAAATAAAAATAATAAAAATAAAACTGCAAAAAAATAAAATAAAAAGTATTATATATTTAGATATATATATATATATATATATATATATATATATATATATATATATGTACGTGTGCATGAAAGTGTGAATGTTCATATGCATGGATGTGTGCCTGTCTGTCTGTATGTATATATATATATGTGTGTCAACATATATACATATATTTGCCTTAATGACCAGAGGCTCCGGCCTCAATGGTCGATAGGCAAAAAAAAAAAAAAAGTCATTAGTGGGACTTTGAAGCATGGTTGCGGAGAGGACGGACGTGTGCTGAACTCTCCTCCAGATTCTGGGGCTGCCCCACCGGCAATAGTTTTGCACTTTCCCTGAATAAAGTTAGGTTAGCTAGCGTTCACATTCCTCCCTACCCTTATTAGAGATATAGTAGGTGTCTGTATCTGTTTACTGAGATTGCCTTTGCTTTCTCGCCTCTGGAGTGTACCCCCCACTGATCGCTCTGGGGTGTGAGTTATACACAGGCGCGTCCTTCCGAGAGTGGTTTGAGAGGGTAATCTCAGGCTAGGTGTGTCTTTCCCAGGTACTTTGTCCCTTGCTTGGTTTTCTCCTTCTTCCCACTTCCCCCTCACGGGGGGGAGGTGGTCCTGACGAATGTAGGAACGACCGGACTAACCACCCTCAGACTGACGGACGCCAGACTCGAGCTCCACGTGACATTCCAGTAGCAAATGCGACATACGTCACCATCCATGCGCTAGGTTGCACTCCCCTGTCCAGTCTCAATCCCTTCCTTATCAAGAAGGTGATTGACCACTGTGCGGGAGAAGTCGAACAAGTTAAAAAACTTGCTAATGGAGATCTCCTGGTTAAAACTCTAAACTCGGCACAGGTAAAGGATTTGTTGAAACTGCGTAAATTCCATTGTTACGATGTCGAAGCCAATATCCCAGTCTCCATGAATTCTTGCAAGGGTGTTGTCACTTGCAGGGATCTCATGGTGATGAGCGAGGACGAGATCGTAAGTGAATTGGCGCAGCAAGATGTCATTGAGGCTAAATTCATAACTCGCTACTCGGAAGGCATAAGGACGAAGACAGCAACTATCATCTTGACGTTTGCCAAATCTTCTCTTCCTAGTGAGATCAAAGTTGGTTACGAAATTATTCACGTTCGGCCGTACATCCCTAACCCTTCGCGTTGCTTGAAATGCCAGCTGTATGGGCATGGTACAATAACTTGTCGGGCTTCCCAGCCAGTGTGCGGCAAGTGTGCAAGCCAGGGTCATGATGCAGAAAGTTGCACATCAGAGACAGTACGTTGCTTTCACTGCAAGGGTACTCACTCCACTTCCTCTAGGGATTGTCCCAAGTGGAAGGAGGAGAATGAAGTCTGCACAGTGAAGGCAACTGAGGGTATTTCCTACTACGAAGCTAGAAAAAAGGTGAAGGAGTTGCATGTAACTCCCACACTGAATAGGTCCTATGATTCGGCGGTAATGTCCCGTCCTCTGATGTGCTCTGTCGAGACGCAGACTGACCCTGTCCTTCTCCCTCCTGCCACTCACAGTACATCTCCATCTCGACCTCCTGTCCGTTCCAACTCTCTCACTGACATCCCTAAGGCTTCAACTTACTCTCAGGCTGCTGCTGCCTCTCCATCAGTACGGCCTAAAGCGAAGCCTGACAAGCCTACTAAGAATAACATGACCACCCTCACGAAACAGTCACGTCCTCATGTCCTTCCGGTTCCTACTCCAGCGAGGGAGAGAAAGGTTAGCTCTTCCTCGGGGGAGGCTGGGAACCTAATTATTGATGAAAATATGGAGGATTCCATCAACAAGCACCGGGATAGGTCCCCCGGTAGTCGCTCACCTACTGGTGGGCGACAAAAAAAGACGAAACACACTGGCCCCCAAGAAAATCTTAAACCGCCGCATTCAATCTATTACAGTGGAATTGTAGAGGTATTGGGAATAAGTTAAAAGATATAGCAATCTTGCTGTCAATACACAGGCCAGACGTTGTTTGTTTACAGGAGACACGCCTGGAGGATCATCCTGATCCTCCGCAGTTAAAACACTATCACTCGTATAGAAAATATGAAGGTCACGGAGTAGCCATTTACACACACAAATCACACCCACAAACGGAAGTGATTCTAAATTCTACTCTGGAAGCGGTCGCGTGCAAAGTAAAATTTAATAACACATATCTCTCTATTTGCTCTCTGTACTGTCCTCCACATGGCCTCATTGATAGTGATGCTTTATATTCACTATTTGAACATCTGCCTGGGAATAAGTTAGTGTTGGGCGATTTTAACGCCCATCACTATCATTGGGGTAGCTTGAGGATTAATGGTCGTGGGGAGCAAGTAGCCGACCTAGTACTACAGTCCAACCTCTGTCTTCTGAACGATGGTAGAGCGACTCGTGTAGATGATCGTACTGGTAACTTTTCGGCCATTGACTTATCTTTGGCCTCCCCTGGTATACATCAAGATCTCTCATGGGACCCTTACGACAACTCCTTGGGAAGTGATCATTTACCCATCTGTCTTTCTTATACACGCGACATCATTTCGGACCCTCCACCTCCAAAATTTAACTATAAGAAAGCAGACTGGGGATCCTTCTCAAGGATCGCCAATTTAGATATATCTGGGGAGACCATAGATGTTACGGTCGAAAATATAACTACTTCCATATTACACGCAGCTGAGGCTGCTATTCCCAAGACTTCTACAGTTCATGCGAAGCATAGAGCACATTGGTGGACGCCGGATTGCCGACAAGCATTAAGAAAACGCAGTAGGAGATACAGGATTTTTGATAGTCAGCCCACTGAGAAAAATTTTATTGCATACAAACAGGCACGGGCTGAGGCAAGGAGAATAATAAGAAGGGCCAAACGTTACTCCTGGCGGTCCTTTGTGTCCACGGTGACTCGTACTACACCATTACGTAAAGTCTGGTCCACTATAAGAATATTAAATAATAAAGGCCCATACATACCTATCATCACCCTGCAGGTTAATAATAACATCTATGATGAGCCCATGGACGTTGCTAACATCCTCGCCAGGAGTTTTTGTCATGTAAGTAGCTCAGCCAATTATGATCAGCGTTTTCAACATCATAAACGCACGGCTGAGCAACAGATATTAGACTTTGCCACAGAAGACGTAGACTTCCCGTACAACCAAGAGTTTACGCTAGATGAACTGCTCCTTGCCCTTAAATCCTGTAAAGACACCAGCCCTGGACCAGACACCATCACGTATGGTATGATCCAGCATCTTAATCAGGACAACCTGATTAAGATGTTAGCATTGTACAATGAGATTTGGGCGTCTCGAACGTTCCCAAACTCATGGCACTTTGCGCACGTCATACCGATACCCAAAGAGGCTGGTCGTCTTATGAATCCCACTTCATTTCGTCCTATTGTGTTGACGTCTTGTCTGTGTAAGGTCATGTAACGAATGGTAAACAATAGGCTTCTTTTTGTTTTAGAGTCGAAGAATTTGTTAAATGATCAACAATGTCTATCTATCTATCTATCTATTGCCAGACGCCTCAATCCCGTTTGGGGTGGCCACAAACAAATCGCCTCCAAGTCGCCCTGTCCCCCGCCATTTCACTCCCCTGCTCCCAGCTCACACCCCCCTCTCTCATATACCTCTCCACCCCATCTCTCCATCTCATCCTCGGCCTCCCCCTCCCTCTTTCCCCCTCCACCTCACTCACATACACTCTCTTCGTCAGTCTTTGACCCTCCATCCTCTCCACATGGCCAAACCATCTCAGTGTGTTCCTCATAACGCTTCCTATCACATCCACATCAACACCACAACGCTCCTTTATATCCTCATTCGTCAGCCTGTCTCTCCATGTGACTCCACAGGCTCCTCTTAAATAACTCATTTCCACGGCTCTCACTCTTGACTTGTGTCCTTCCAACAACGTCCATGCTTCACTTCTGTACGTTAGAGTTGGTATCACAATACTGTCATTTAGTAACTTTTTCACTTCCATGCTCACTTCCCTGTTTCTTATCACTGCTTTCAAAGAACCAGCAACCTTTCTTCCCTGCTGTACCCTTTCAAGCACTTCACCCTCCAAACCTCCGTCCTTACTCATCACACTACCCAAATACTTAAACGTACTCACATTTTCCAATTCCTCACCATCCAACCTCGCTGTACATTCACTGACTTCACCTCTCTCAAAGACCATCACTTTACTCTTCCCTACATTCACCTTTAGATTCCGTTTCTTACACACTCTCTCAAGCTCATCCACCAAGCCTTGCAGCTCCCCTTCGTCTTCACTCAACAACACGGTATCATCTGCAAACAACAGTACAGGGAGTTTCCAAACACTATCCTCTCTCACCAGGGCCACTCCAACATCCACTACCCTACCTTGTACCTCTTTTATTACCCCATCCATGTACAGATTGAACAACCATGGAGACATGACACATCCCTGTTTCAACCCAACTTTCAAAGAGAAAAATTCACTTAGTTCACCATCCACACGCACTGCAGCCTTCGCACCATCGTACATACTCTTCACAGCACTCAACAACTTCCCATCTATTCCATATATTCTTAACACTTTCCACAATCCTAGTCTATCCACCCTGTCATATGCTTTCTCCAAATCCATGAAAGCCGCATACAACTTCTTTCCCTTCTCTAGAAACTTTTCCACTAAAGATCTGAGAATGAATATCTGATCTACACAACCTCTTCCCTTCCTAAAGCCTCCCTGTTCTTCTCTAACTCTGTCAATAAGTATCCTACCATATACTTTTCCTATTATACTAAGAAGACAAATGCCCCTATGATTACCACACACTTCTTTTTCCCCTTTTCCTTTGTACAAGGGAATAATTATACCTGACTTCCAATCCTCCGGGACTCTACCTTCCTCCCAGGCCAATCTGCACATCTTCCACATCCATTCTACTACTATCTCTCCCCCATGCTTCAGCATTTCACCACACACTCCATCAATTCCTGGGGCTTTCCCCGATTTAACTTTCTTCATTGCTTCCACAACTTCTATCCTACTGATTTCTTCCTGTCTTCTCACCTCCCTCCTTCTTCCAGCCATTCCCCAGCCACTTATACTCGCATTACTTCCATCCTCCACGTTCAACAATTCCTTAAAGTGTTCTCTCCATCTGCTCACTTTTTCTCCCTTCTCCACTAGTAATCTACCATTTTTATCTTTCACTCCCCTGCTAACTCCACTTCCACCCTGTCTTACTCTTTTCACCTCTTTCCAGAACATTTTCTTACAGTCCCTCCACTTTACACTCAAATTCCTTCCAAATTCCTCATCCACTCTCTTCTTACTCTCTTTTACTAATCTTTTCACCTCTCTCTTTCTTTCTACATATAACTCTCTCTTCCGCCTCTCAACTTCTTCCACGCCCCTATTTCTCATCCATTCATTGTATGCTTTCTTCTTTTGTGCCACAGCCCGTTTCACCTCTTCAGTCCACCACGCTGTTCCTTGCACCCCCCTCCGTCTTCTCTTCCTTCCACACACCACATCACATGCTGCACATATTTCTTCTGTAAATATTCTACACACACCTTCCACGTCCCCCATCTGCTCCAACTCATATTTGCCCAATCGTTCCTCCACTTCTCTCTTATACTCTGCCTTTTTCTCATCCTCTTGTAACCTTTCCACTCTCGTTGCAACTACTCCTTCCTCTCGTCTTTCCGTTCTTCTATTCCTCCATCTTTCTTGAATTTTAACTCTGGCCACCACCAAGTAGTGGTCAGAAAGTCCACTCCCCCAACCTCTATAAACTCTTGCATCCAATATACATCTTCGCATCCTTTCATCCACACACACATAATCAATCATTGCCTTCCTTTCACACAATTCACCACCCACCCTTCTCATCACTCGCCATGTATACCTGTGGATCATTTTATGCCTGAAGAGGGTATTGGCTATCACCAACCCCCTCCCAGCACAAATGTCCACTAACGCACTCCCATTCTCATCTATCTCAGCAGGCACACCCCACTCACCAACTATTCCATCCACCTTCACATTCCCAACTTTACCATTCATATCACCAATCAAAAACACTCTCTCATTCTTTCCAAACTTTTCCATGCACACTTCTACATTTGTCCAGAACTCTTCTCTCACTCTTCTAGCACGATCTTGCGTTGGCGCATACACACACACAATCGCCCACATTTGTATTCCAACTTTCAACTTTACCCACACAATCCTTGATCCAACTGATCCATACTGTCTTATGCTCCTCTTCCATCTTTTACTCAAAACTATGTGACTTCCGTAAATACAGAAGTTCACTAGATCATTTAATGAATTTGGAGCATTGTATTGCAGAGGCATTTGCCAATCAAGAATTCATGATAGGGGTGTTCTTGGACATCCATAAAACCTATGACATGACATAAGCTCTATGCTTATGGTTTAAGAGGAAATTTGCCAATTTTTATTTCAAATTTCTTAAGGGACAGGACTTTCTCTGTCAAATTGCCCCGTAACGTAACATCGGATATATTTATCCAGGAAAACGGGGTGCCGCAGGGAAGTGTGCTTAGTCCTACTTTATATAGTATTATGATCAATGATATTCTGTCATCAGCTCCCGTCTCCAGGAATCTTAAATACTCGCTTTACGCTGACGATTGTGCAATATGGCACTCCTCCCGTAATGCACAATTTTCGGCTGGGCGGATTCAAGCAGCCCTTGACTCCGTCCACCAATGGGCCTTGCAGTGGGGATTTAAGTTTTCCGTCCGTAAGTGTGCCGCTATATTCTTCACTAATCGTAACGTACCTAATTTGTGCTTAACTTTGGATAATCAGGCGGTACCTTTTCAAAAATTCTGTAAAATTTTTAGGAATACATTTTGATCGAAGAATGGATTTTAAACTTCACGTTAATACTTTGCTTGCTCGTTGTCATAAACCGTTAAATGTCCTCAAGTACCTAGCGGGTACTACCTGGGGTGCCGACAGAAAATCTTTATTAATGGTGTATAAGTCCCTTATTCGATCAAAGCTAGACTATGGCGCACAGGTGTATGGCTCGGCATCCGATGCCACGCTGAAAGGATTGGATGTCCTACAGAATAAATGTTTACAAATGTGTCTTGGAGCCGTCCGGTGTACACGTGTGGCTCGTATGGAAGTGGAGGCGAATGTGCCTCCCCTCCGTATTCACCGTGACCACCTGGCCTTGTCCTACGGCGTAAGGACATTTAGGAAAAGTAATATCGGCAATGTGGCCTGTACCCCCCTGCTTCAATACCACCACCTTCTGCGGGGGGTGCGTCGGCCACTTGCCGTTCACCTCCACTTACTGACTCAGGAGCTTGGTGTGGACCCCAGTGACTGTGACAAGTTGGTGTTTAAAAATATAGCACCTTGGGAGCCACCTGCCTTTACTGTTGATGTTACATGGCTCCCAGCACCAAAGGCCAAGGCGCCGGAGGCGAAGGTCCACCACTTGTTTCGTAACATCATCATTCGTCACTTGGGGTACCACCACTTGTACACCGACGGCTCCAAGTCGAGTGAATGTGTGGGTGCAAGTGTATGGTCGACTGAATGTGCCCTCAGGTATCGGTTGCCGACTCATACATCTGTGTTTACCTCCGAACTTTTTGCTATTGACAAAGCCATAGACTATGTTCTCAATTCTAGGCATGACTCATTTGTCATATTCTCGGATTCAAAATCAGCCCTTCAGGTAATTGCATCTTGCACTACGGACTCTCACCAGATCCAGGGCCGCATCGTTAATGAGTTGCATTCATGCAACAAGTCATTCACGCTGATCTGGGTGCCTGGTCATTGTCGTATCTACGGCAATGAGCAGGCTGACTTACTTGCAAATCGGCTGTAGAGCTCGAGGAGACTTGGGACGTTCCTCGTGATCTACGGTCGAGTCTCTCTCTCGGAAAGAAATCAATAAATCTTCTGTGGCAAGGTCAGTGGACCAGACTAAATATTCCAACTTGTAAGCCGCACCTGGGCGACTGGGACACCGCCAACCGCCCCAGTTGCCTGGAAGAAAAAGTATTGGCACGGTTACAGCTCATTGCCACCATTTTAACTCACATGAAACCATATATGGAAAGACGCTTCCCACCGCACTGTGACATCTGTAATGCGATGTTATCTATCGGTCATATCATCCTGCGTTGTCGGCGATTTATTCGTGAACGAGCTTCACTTATAAATTACTGCGGCGCAGTAGACGTCCCCTTCACCCTTTCCATCATCCTGGATGATGGGGACATTGTTATGATTGATAAATTGATGGCTTTCTTGAGAGAGACCGGACTGATCAGAGTGATGTGACTTTTTTACTATATGGTTTTGTTTTTTATCGACTGTAATTATGTATATATTGTACTAATAATTAGGGTTGACAGTTGACATATTTGAAATAGTTCCTCCTTCCCACTGATCTGTTTCTAATATTGATGTCCCCTACATTAAACCCCGTTCCTCGACTGACAGTCACCAGCTGATGAGTGTAAGTGTTCAATATAGAAAGGTATTGGGCACTTGCAGTCGATGGTGGTCTGTTGGGCGAGGTTCTTCACTTTTTGTACAAATTAGGTAAATACAGTATACGATCTTGCTTAATTTATTCTAATTAGGATGACGTATATGAAAACGTTCCTGACTCGTCTGGTTCCCTTTCATATATTGATGTCCCCTATAATTATTAGGTTGTGCCTCGACTGACAGTCACCAGGTGATGAGTGCAGGTATGTCATGTAGAAAGGCATTACATATCTGCAGTCGATGATGTTCTGTTAGTCGAGGTATTTTTACGATTAGTGTAAGTCTAGTTATTTGTCTCTGTAGGATTTAGTATAGGTTAGCGATTTGTCTGTTAGGTGATTAGTTTTAGGGTCTTTAGATTAGTTTGTCTTTATAATATAAGGTATAAAAAATATAAAACCAAGAAAAAATTTAAAAAATAAAAATACAAAAAAATACAAAAAATAAAAATTATTATATATATATATATATATATATATATATATATATATATATATATATGTACTATCACGATCCAAAGTTTCTTTACCCCCCCTGAGTGGAAGAAGGTCGAAGCCAAGGTTGTAGCAAGACCAGATGATCGGACACTACCAGTATACAAGACTAATAATGGTTCATGATACCGTGATTCATAAATAGGCTCGTGTGTTTCATCCAGGTGATTCTTATTATCCTAAGCTTCAAGTTAGTGAACCCCTCCATCATGAACTGGCCTGTGTTCGGTGGCCCGTCATTTCTTCAACCTTGGCTTCGACCTTCCTCCACTCAGGGGGGTAAAGAAACTTTGGATCGTGATAGTACGTTTGCATGAAAGTGTGTCTGTATGTATGCATGGTAGTGTGTGTGTGTATGTGTGTGTGCGTGTGTGTGTGTGTGTGTGTGTGTGTGTGTGTGTGTGTGTATGTATGTATATATATGTTTGTATATATGTGTATATATGTTTAAATGTATATGCGTATATATATCCGGCCTTAATAACCAGGGGCTTCGGCCCCAATGGTTGATGGGCCAGAAAAAAAAAAAAAAAAAAGTCGTTAGTGGGACTTTGATGCATGGTCGTGAGGAGTGTAGACGTGTTTATCGTTGCGCTCTTCTCTAGTTTTCAGGGCTGCCTCACCGGCATTAGTTTTTTTTTTTTTTTTCACCCTTCTGGTGATGTTAGGCTAGTTAGTTTCTAACTTTCCTCCCCTCCCTATTAGTCTGGAACAGTAGGTGTCTGTTCCTATTTACTGAGATTACCTTTGCTAATCGCCCACGGAGGGTCCCCCCCCACTGATCGCTCTGGGGCGTGAATAAACACGGTCAGGCCTCCCTGGAGTGGTTTGAGAGGGCAACCTCAGACTTAGGTGTTAGGTCCCAGTGTGATAGTCCATTGCTCGTTTTCTCTCCTTCTTCCCACTTCCCCCGTTAGGGGGGAGTGGTACTATGGAGGACGCCCCTACTGCCTCCCGCCCCTCAGGGGGGGAGGTGGTCCTGACCGACCCCCTACTGATCAACGGACGGACTGTCCCCCGACTGAACGGCCCCAGACCAGAGCACTTGATATAAATGTCCATAATGCATCGTTCGTCTTGATCCATGCGGTTGGTTCCACTCTCCTGTCCAGCCTCAATCCCTTCATCATCAAGAAGGTGATTGATGGGTGTGCAGGTGAGATGGAACAAGTAAAAAAAAACTTGCTAGTGGAGATCTCCTGGTAAAGACAATAAATTCAACCCAGGTAAAGGATTTGCTGAAACTGAGGAAGTTCCATAGTTATGATGTCGAAACTACGATCCCCCACTCCATGAATTCCTGCAAGGGTGTTATCACCTGCAGGGATCTTGTGCTTATGGAGGAAGAAGAAATTGTACAGGAACTTGCTCAGCAAGAGGTAATTGAGGCAAGGTTTATTACCAGATTCTCGGAAGGCATAAGGACGAAGACCGCAACAGTTGTTTTGACTTTTGGTAAAGTATCTCTTCCAGCCAATGTGAAAGTTGGATATGAAATTTTCAATGTCAGACCATACATCCCGAACCCCCTTCGTTGTGGAAAATGTCAGCTCTATGGACATCATGAAAAGGCTTGTCGAGCTTCAAATGCAGTATGTGGCAAGTGCGCGACTGTAGGACATTCTGCTGACCGCTGTACATCAGAGACTGAATGTTGCTTCCACTGTAAGGATGCTCACTCCACTTCCTCTAGGGTTTGTCCCAAGTGGATGGAGGAGAAAGAGGTCAGCACAGTGAAAGCGACTGAGGCCATATCCTTTTACGATGCTAGGAAGGTGAAGGAGTTGCATGCAACTCCCAAGCCTAATGTCTCCTATGCATCGGCGGTTGTGTCCCGTCCCGTGATGTGCACCGTGGAGACACAGACTGACCTTACCTTCGCTCCACATGCCACTTGCCCTATCTCTCAATCTACACCCCCTGTACGTTCCAACTCTCTTACAGACATCCCTGTTGCTACTTCTTACTCTCAGGTTGCCGCTGCTCCTTCGCAATCGGTGCGGCCAAAATCAAAGCACGACAAGTCTGATAAGATTAATCTGACCACCCTCACCAAGCCAGCACGTCCTCATGTGCTTCCCGCTCCTGGTCCAGCAAGGGAGAGAAAGAATAGCTCTTCCTCGGTGGAGTCTGGGAGCCTTGTCGTTGATGAAAATATGGAGGTTTCCATGAGTAAGCATCAGGATAGGTCCCCGGGTAATCGCTCGACTACTGGCAGGCGACAAAAAAAGACCAAGCACACTGGCCCCCAACAAAAATTTTAAACCGCCGCCTTCACTCTATTACAGTGGAATTGTAGAGGTGTCGGGAATAAGTTACCAAATATAGCAATCTTGCTTTCAATACATAGGCCAGACGTTGTTTGTTTACAGGAGACGCGCCTGGAGGATCATCCTGATCCTCCACAGTTCAAACACTATCACTCGTATAGAAGATATGAAGGTCACGGAGTTCCCATATACACACACAAATCGCACCCACAAACGGAAGTGATTCTAAATTCTACTCTCGAAGCTGTCGCGTGCAGAATAAAATTTAACAACACGTATCTGTCTATTTGCTCTCTCTACTGTCCTCCACATGGCCCCATTGATAGCGATGCTTTAAATTCACTTTTCGAACATCTCCCTGGAAATAAGTTAGTGTTAGGCGACTTTAACGCCCATTACTATCAATGGGGTAGCTTGAGGATTGATGGTCGTGGGGAGCAAGTAGCCGACCTAATACTACAGTCCAACCTCTGTCTTCTCAACAATGGTAGAGCGACTCGTGTAGATGATCGTACTGGTAACTTTTCGGCCATTGACTTATCTTTGGCCTCCCCTGGTATACATCAAGATTTCTCATGGGGCCATTACAACGACTCCTTGGGAAGTGATCGTTTACCCATCTGTCTTTCTTATACACGCGACATCATTTCGGACCCTCCACCTCCAAAATTTAACTATAGGAAAGCAGACTGGGGATCCTTCTCAAGGATCGCCAATTTAGATATATCTGGGGAGACCATAGATGTTAAGGTCGAAAATGTAACCCAATCCATATTATACACAGCTTAGGCTGCTATTCCCAAGACTTCTACAGTTCATGCGAAGCATAGAGCACATTGGTGGACGCCGGATTGCCGACAAGCATTAAGAAAACGCAATAGGAGATACAGGATTTTTGATAGTCAGCCCACTGAGAAAAATTTTATTGCATACAAATAGGCACGGGCTGAGGCAAGGAGAATAATAAGAAGGGCTAAACGTGACTCCTGGCGGTCCTTTGTATCCACGGTGACTCATACAACACCATTAAGTAAAGTCTGGTCCACCATAAGAATATTAAATAATAAACGGCCATACTTCCTCATTACCACCATGCAATTAATAATAACATCTATGATGAGCCCGTGGACGTTGCTAACATCCTCGCCAGGAGTTTTTCTCATGTAAGTGGCTCAGCCAATTATGACCCGCGTTTCCAACATCATAAACGCACGGCTGAGCTACAGATATTAGACTTTGCCACAGAAGACGTAGACTCCCCGTACAACCAAGAGTTTACGCTAGATGAACTGTTCCTTGCCCTTAAATCCTGTAAAGACACCAGCCCTGGACCAGACACCATCACGTACGGTATGATCCAGCATCTTAATCAGGACAACCTGATTAAGATGTTAGCATTGTACAATGAGATTTGGGCGTCTCGAACGTTCCCAAACTCATGGCACTTTGCACACGTCATACCGATACCCAAAGAGGCTGGTCGTCTTATGAATCCCACTTCATTTCGTCCAATGGTGTTGACTTCTTGTCTATGTAAGGTCATGGAACGAATGGTTAATAATAGGCTTCTTCTTTTTTAGAGTCGAAGAATTTGTTAAATGATCAACAATGTGGCTTCCGTAAATACAGAAGTTCACTACATCATTTAATGAATTTGGAGCATTGTATTCCAGAGGCATTTGCCAATAAAGAATTCATGATAGGGGTATTCTTGGACATCCATAAAGCCTATGACATGACATGGCGACACGATATACTAATGAAGCTCTATGCTTATGGTTTAAGAGGAAATCTGCCTATTTTTATTTCAAATTTCTTAAGGGACAGGACTTTCTCCGTCAAATTGCCCCGTAACGTAACATCGGATATATTTATCCAGGAAAACGTGGTGCCGCAGGATAGTGTGCTTAGTCCTAGTTTATTTAGTATTATGATCAATGATATTCTGTCATTAGCTCCCATCCTCAGGAATCTTAAATACTCGCTCTATGCTGACGATTGTGCAATATGGCACTCCTCCCGTAATGCACAATTTTCGGCTGGGCGGATTTAAGCAGCCTTTGACTCCGTCCACCAATGGGCCTTGCAGTGGGGATTTAAGTTTTCCGTCCGTAAGTGTGCCGCTGTAGTTTTTACAGCTCGTAACGTCCCCGATTTGCGTTTATTTTTGGATAATCAAGCAGTACATTTTCAAAATTCTATAAAGTTTTTGGGCCTCCACTTTGATCGCAGAATGAATTTTAAACTTCACGTTAATACTTTCCTTGCTCGTTGTGATAAACCGTTAAATGTCCTTAAGTACCTAGCGGGTACTACGTGGGGAGCCGACAGAAAATCATTATTAATGGTGTATAAGTCCCTTATTCAATCGAAGCTAGACTATGACGCACAGGTGTATGTCTCGGCATCCGATGCCACGCTGAAAGGATTGGATGTGCTACAGAATAAATGTTTGCGAATGTGTCTTGGAACCCTCCGGTGTACCCGTGTAGCTCGTATGGAAGTGGAGGCGAATGTGCCTCCCCTCCGTATTCACCTAGACCACCTGGCTTGGTCCTATGGCCTTCGAACATATAGGAAAAGTAATAGCGGCAATGTGGCCTGTACACCCCTGCGTCAATACCACCACCTTCTGCGGGGGGTGCGTCGGCCACTTGCCGTTCGCCTCCACTTACTGACTCAGGAGCTTGGTGTGGACCCCAGTGACTGTGACAAGTTGGTGTTAAAAAATATAGCGCCTTGGGAACCACCTGGCTTTACTGTTGATGTTACATGGCTCTCTGCACCAAAGGCCAAGGTGCCGGAGGCGGAGGTCCACCACTTGTTTCGTAACATCATCATTCGTCACTTGGGGTCCCATCACTTGTACTCCGACGGCTCCAAGTCGAGTGAATGTGTGGGTGCAAGTGTGTGGTCGACTGAATGTGCCCTCAGGTATCGGCTGCCGACTCATACATCTGTGTTTACCTCCGAACTTTTTGCTATTGACAAAGCCGTAGACTATGCTTTCAGTTCTAGGCAGGACTCATTGGTCATATTTTCAGACTCAAAATCAGCCCTTCAGGCAATTGCTTCTTGCACTACGGACTCACACGAGATCCAGGGCCGCATTGTTAATAAGCTGCATTCATGCAACAAGTCATACACGCTGATCTGGGTGCCTGGTCATTGTCGTATTTACAGCAATGAGCAGGCTGACTTACTTGCAAAGTCGGCTGTAGAGCTCGAGGAGACTTGGGACGTTTCTCGTAATCTACGGTCGAGTCTCTCTCTCGGAAAGAAATCAATAAATCTTCTGTGGCAAGGTCAGTAGACCAGACTAAATATTCCAACTTGTAAGCCGTACCTGGGCGACTGGGACACTGCCAACCGCCCCAGTCCCCTGGAAGAAAAAGTGTTGGCACGGTTACGGCTCAATGCCACCATTTTAACACATATGAAACCTTATATGGAAAGACGCTTCCCACCGCACTGTGACATCTGTGATGCGGTGGTATCTATCAGTCATATCATCCTGCGCTGTCAGCAATTTATTCGTGAACGTGCTTCACTTAAAGGCCCTCTCCCACTTCGGTGTAAATAGGCACGATGAAGCCACGATTTTCATCGTGGCTGAAGTCAGTGATGTGTTGACGATTCTGACCAAGAATCATGGTGTCGGGGTAATACCGGTGACAGCAGTACGACAAAACGTCGAAACCTCGGCGGAGTATACGATATAACTGGCGACTAGTAGCCGACATGTCGCTGATATGTCGGCGTAATGCACAAGCATTATTGTAAATTCAAATTTTAACGTTTTTTTTAATGGCGACTCAATGGCGATAAAGGTACATCGGCGGCGTGCTGTCAACGATGTATCGTCGATGTGTTGGCGAATGCATCGCACGCACCTCACAGACAAAACGCCGAGGCCATCGCAGGTGCCTCGCCGTCATCGGCGTATTTAAGGCGATTAATCGACGGTTCATCCGCGAAATGTCGGCGATATATCACCGACATTCATAAGATGAAATATTACTGTCACACAACCCGGTACATACTGTACGGTTTACGTAGACTATGTCGAATTAACCTCACCGATGCATCGCCGATACATTGCCGACGCTTCGCCGTATGACCGTATGACATCTCAACGTTTTTTTTCACCGCCGACGCCTCGCCGATGTCGGCGATCATATGCGGTTTATATGCAGGGTGATCGCCGACGTTGCCGAGGCGTTGCCTTGTTGTTTATGACTAATCTGCGAGATTTTACAAAATCGTGGAGGGCCACGACGTTTTCATGCGGCATGAAAACGTCGTCGTCCCCCACGACAAATTTCCACCTTGTGCGACGTATCGGCGCCATGCCACGAATGGACAAGATTTTGATGACGAATACCCACGTTTAGGGATTTTTGACACATCGTGACTTTATCTTCCACATTTTCGCCGAAGTGGTAGAGGGCCTTAAGGCCCTCTCCCACTTTGGCGTAAATAAGCTCGAAGAAGCCACGATGAAAATCTTGGCCGAAGTCGGTGATGTGTCAACGATTCTGACCAAGAATCGTGGTGTCGGCGTAATACCGGCGACACCAGTACGACAATACGCCGACACCTCGGTGGAGTATACGATATAACCGGCGACTAGTAGCCGACATATCGCCGATATGTCGGCATAATGCGCAAGCATTATTTAAATTCAAATTTTAACGGGTTTTTTTACGGTGATTCAACGGTGATAAAGGTACAACGGCAGCATGCTGTCGAGGATGTATCGTCGATGTGTCGGCGAATGCATCGGCGCCAATGCGGAATAAATCGCACGCACGTCACAGACAAAACGCCGAGGCCATCGCAGGTGCCTTGCCTTCATCGGCATATTTAAGGCGATTAATCGACGGTTCATCCGCGAAATGTCGGCGATATATCACCGACATTCATAAGATGAAATATTACTGTTGCACAACCCAGTACGTATCGTACGGTTTACGTAGGCTATGTTGTAATAACCTCACCGATACATCGCCGATACATTGCCGACACTTCGCCGTATGACCATATGACATCTCAACGGTTATTTTCACCGCCGATGCCTCGCCGATGTCGGCGATCATACGCGGTTTATACACCAGGTAATCGCCGATGTCGCCGAGGTGTCGCCTTGTTGTCAACGACTAAAGGCCCTCTCCCACTTCGGCGAAAGTGTGGAAGATAAAGTCACGATGTGTCAAAAATCCCTAAACGTGGGTATTCGTCATCAAAATCTTGTCCATTCGTGGCATGGCGCCGATACGTCGCACGAGGTGGAAATTTGTCATGGGGGACCACGACGTTTTCATGCTGCATGAAAACGTCATGGCCCTCCACGATTTTTTAAAATTTCGCAAATTAGTCGTAAACAACAAGGCGACGCCTCGGCGACGTCTGCGATTACCCTGCGTATAAACCGCGTATGATCGCCGACATCGGCGAGGCATCGGCAGTGAAAAAAAACGTTGAGATGTCATACAGTCATATGGCGAAGCATCGGCAATGTATCATCGATGCATCGGTGAGGTTGATACGACATAGCCTACGTAAACGGTACGGTATGTACCGAATTGTGCGACAGCAATATTTCATCTTATGAATGTCGGTGATATATCGCCGACATTTCGTTGATTAATCGCATTCAATACACCGATGACGGCGAGGCACCTGCGATGGCCTCAGCGTTTTGTCTGCGAGGTGCGTGCGATGCATTCGCCGACACATCGACGATACATCGTCGACAGCACGCCGCCGTTGTACCTTTATCGCCATTGAGTCATCATAAAAAACCCGTTAAAATTTGAATTTACAATAATGCTTGTGCATTACGCCGACATATCAGCGATGTGTCGGCTGCTAGTTGCCAGTTATATCGTATACTCCGGCGAGGTTTCGGCGTTTTGTCGTACTGGTGTCACCGGTATTACGCCGAAACCACGATTTTTGGTCAGAATCGTCGACACATCACCGACTTCAGTCTCGATTTTCATTGTGGCTTCATCGTGCCTATTTACGCCGAAGTGTGGAAGATAAAGTCACGATGTGTCAAAAATCCCTAATCGTGGGTATTCGTCATCAAAATCTTGTCCATTCGTGGCATGGCGCCGATACGTCGCACGGGGTGGAAATTTGTCATGGGGGACCACGACGTTTTCATGCTGCATGAAAACGTCGTGGCCCTCCACGATTTTGTAAAATTTCGCAGATTAGTTGTAAACAACAAGGCGAAGCCTCGGCGACATCGGCGATTACCCTGCATATAAACCGCGTATGATCGCCGACATCAGCGAGGCATCGGCAGTGAAAAAAAACATTGAGATGTCATATGGTCATATGGCGAAGCGTCGGCAATGTATCGGCGATGCATCGGTGAGGTTAATATGATATAGCCTACATAAACCGTACGATATGTACCGGGTTGTGCGACAGTAATATTTCATCTTATGAATGTCGGTGATATATCGCCGACATTTCGCGGATGAACCGTCGATTAATCGCCTTAAATATGCCGATGATGGCGAGGCACCTGCGATGGCCTCGGCGTTTTGTCTGCGAGGTGTGTGTGATGCTTTTGCCGACACATCAACGATACATCGTCAACAGCACACCGCCGTTGTACCTTTATCACCATTGAGTAGCCATTAAAAAAAACGTTAAAATTTGAATTTACAATAATGCTTGTGCATTACGCCGACATATCAGCGATATGTCGGCTACTAGTCGCCAGTTATATCATATACTCTGCCAAGGTTTTGGCGTTTTGTCGTACTGGTGTAGCAGGTATTACGCTGACACCACGATTCTTGGTCAGAATCGTCGACACATCACCGACTTCAGCCACGATTTTCATCGTGGCTTCATCGTGCCTATTTACGCCGAAGTGGGAGAGGGCCTTAAAGTGTGGAAGATAAAGTCACGATGTGTCAAAAATCCCTAATCGTGGGTATTCGTCATCAAAATCTTGTCCATTCGTGGCATGGCGCCGATACGTCGCACGAGGTGGAAATTTGTCGTGGGGGACCACGACGTTTTCATGCTGCATGAAAACGTCATGGCCCTCCACGATTTTTTAAAATTTCGCAAATTAGTCGTAAACAACAAGGCGACGCCTCAGCGACGTCTGCGATTACCCTGCGTATAAACCGCGTATGATCGCCGACATCGGCGAGGCATCGGCAGTGAAAAAAAACTTTGAGATGTCATACAGTCATATGGCGAAGCATCGGCAATGTATCATCGATGCATCGGTGAGGTTGATACGACATAGCCTACGTAAACGGTACAGTATGTACCGAATTGTGCGACAGCAATATTTCATCTTATGAATGTCGGTGATATATCGCCGACATTTCGTTGATTAATCGCATTCAATACACCGATGACGGCGAGGCACCTGCGATGGCCTCAGCGTTTTGTCTGCGAGGTGCGTGCGATGCATTCGCCGACACATCGACGATACATCGTCGACAGCACGCCGCCGTTGTACCTTTATCGCCATTGAGTCATCATAAAAAAAACGTTAAAATTTGAATTTACAATAATGCTTGTGCATTACGCCGACATATCAGCGATGTGTCGGCTGCTAGTTGCCAGTTATATCGTATACTCCGGCGAGGTTTCGGCGTTTTGTCGTACTGGTGTCACCGGTATTACACCGAAACCACGATTTTTGGTCAGAATCGTCGACACATCACCGACTTCAGCCACGATTTTCATTGTGGCTTCATCGTGCCTATTTACGCCGAAGTGTGGAAGATAAAGTCACGATGTGTCAAAAATCCCTAATCGTGGGTATTCGTCATCAAAATCTTGTCCATTCGTGGCATGGCGCCGATACGTCGCACGGGGTGGAAATTTGTCATGGGGGACCACGACGTTTTCATGCTGCATGAAAACGTCGTGGCCCTCCACGATTTTGTAAAATTTCGCAGATTAGTTGTAAACAACAAGGCGAAGCCTCGGCGACATCGGCGATTACCCTGCATATAAACCGCGTATGATCGCCGACATCAGCGAGGCATCGGCAGTGAAAAAAAACGTTGAGATGTCATATGGTCATATGGCGAAGCGTCGGCAATGTATCGGCGATGCATCGGTGAGGTTAATATGATATAGCCTACATAAACCGTACGATATGTACCGGGTTGTGCGACAGTAATATTTCATCTTATGAATGTCGGTGATATATCGCCGACATTTCGCGGATGAACCGTCGATTAATCGCCTTAAATATGCCGATGATGGCGAGGCACCTGCGATGGCCTCGGCGTTTTGTCTGCGAGGTGCGTGTGATGCTTTCGCCGACACATCAACGATACATCGTCAACAGCACACCGCCGTTGTACCTTTATCACCATTGAGTAGCCATTAAAAAAAACGTTAAAATTTGAATTTACAATAATGCTTGTGCATTACGCCGACATATCAGCGATATGTCGGCTACTAGTCGCCAGTTATATCGTATACTCTGCCAAGGTTTTGGCGTTTTGTCGTACTGGTGTAGCAGGTATTACGCTGACACCACGATTCTTGGTCAGAATCGTCGACACATCACCGACTTCAGCCACGATTTTCATCGTGGCTTCATCGTGCCTATTTACGCCGAAGTGGGAGAGGGCCTTAAAGTGTGGAAGATAAAGTCACGATGTGTCAAAAATCCCTAATCGTGGGTATTCGTCATCAAAATCTTGTCCATTCGTGGCATGGCGCCGATACGTCGCACGAGGTGGAAATTTGTCGTGGGGGACCACGACGTTTTCATGCTGCATGAAAACGTCGTGACCCTCCACGATTTTGTAAAATTTCGCAGATTAGTTGTAAACAACAAGGCGACGCCTCGGCGACATCGGCGAATACCCTGCGTAGAAACCGCGTATGATCGCCGACATCGGCGAGGCATCGGCGGTGAAAAAAAACGTTGAGATGTCATACGGTCATACGGCGAAGCGTCGGCAATGTATCGGCGATGCATCGGTGAGGTTAATACGACATAGCCTACGTAAACCGTACGATATGTACCGGGTTGTGCGACAGTAATATTTCATCTTATGAATGTCGGTGATATATCGCCGACATTTCGCGGATGAACCGTTGATTAATCGCCTTAAATACGCCGATGACGGCGAGGCACCTGCAATGGCTTCGGCGTTTTGTCTGCGAGGTGCGTGCGATGCATTCGCCGACACATCGACGATACATCGTCGATAGCACGCCACCGTTGTACCTTTATCGCCATTGAGTCGCCATAAAAAAAAACTTTAAAATTTGAATTTAGAATAATGCTTGTGCATTACGCCGACATATCAGCAATATGTCGGCTACTAGTCGCCAGTTATATCGTATACTCCGGCGAGGTTTCGGCGTTTTGTCGTACTGGTGTCGCAGGTATTACGCCGACACCACGATTCTTGGTCAGAATCGTCGACACATCACTGACTTCAGCCACGATTTTCATCGTAGCTTCATCGTGCCTATTTACGCCGAAGTGGGAGAGGGCTTTTAATCTGAGAAATTTTACAAACTCGTGGAGGGCCACGACGTTTTCATGCAGCATGAAAACGTCGTGGCCCCCCACGACAAATTTCCACCTCGTGCGACGTATCGGCGACATGCCACGAATGGACAAGATTTTGATCACGAATACCCACGATTAGGGATTTTTGACACATCGTGACTTTATCTTCCCCACTTTCGCCGAAGTGGGAGAGGGCCTTTATAAATTACTGCGGTGCAGCAGACGTCCCCTTCACCCTTTCCACCATCCTGGGTGATGGGGACATTGTTATGACTGATAAATTGATGGCTTTCTTGAGAGAGACCGGACTGATCAGAATGATGTGACTTTTTTTCTGTGTGGTTATGGTTTTTATCAACGGTAAATACGTATATATTGTAATATTAATTAGGGTTGACAGTTGACATATTTGAAATAGATCCTCCTCCCACTGATCTATTTCTAATATAGATGTCCCCTATAGGGTCACTGGAAGGACGGGTTGCCATCACATGCCATCAGTGATATTTTAATTTTCGTTTATGATAAATATAAACACTTCACGATACGTTATATATACGTGTTCTATTTGTATTATTTATATTTCGGCATATGACATTACCATGATTCACATTTTCACACAACAGTATAGATATTTAATAAAGAAAAATATGCTTTTTAAACAGCGCGGGGAATGTGTTTACTGCAACAGTAGAGCTATCTAGCGGAATACTAGCTTTGAAAGCACCCTATTAAAGTCGGGGTCACAGAAACAAGAGAGATATTTCATATGAGTATTCGTTTTTATCAGCATTAGAAGCACTTTAAAATTCCATCGCGCCTAATTAATGAGTGTAAAGATAAAAATGCATATTTTGATGGTTCTTGTTATATCAGACTCCACATTTCCTTAGGTAAAATCTCATTGACATACATTGTGAGAAGGAATATTGATGACCTCTTGACACTCATCTAGATATGTATACGAAAAAGTATAAACACAATCGCAATACCGAGAATATAATTAATTACCATTGATAACTTTAGTCCTCATCTCCCTGGATATATAGTATATAAGAGCTACAAAAAAAAAAAAAAAGAAAAAAAAGAAAGCTTGAAGGAACACCGAGTGAACTATATTAATAGGACAAAAGAAGAATGTAGGGTAACTAGAAATAAATATACAAAAAAAATGTAGAAAGGAAGAATGGAACTTTTAAAAAGGTATAATTGACAAATGTAAGGAAGAACCCAAATTGTTTTATACATTTGTTAATGGCAAATTGAAACAAAAGGAAGGAATCACCAAACTGAAAGTAGAAGGAGAGGTCTATAAAGATGCGGCAATGCAAGCTGAAATAATGAATAAATGTTTCAAATTGGTTTTCACTAAAGAAAGGTGTTATGCTGATGTTTTTAAGGCGACTTCTTGTCCTAAAAACACTAGCGACTGAAGCGGGGTCCTCTTTCCGGACCGGAAGTAAAGCACCCACAAAGGAACAGGACATAAAAACCAGACAGTACACCTTAACACAATTATTACCTTAATTCTAACCGTTACAATACAACACAGAGTGATATTTGAGATACAGGGGAACAGGGACACAGAGTTAACCCTCAGCACCACAAGATACAGTCACACTCAGTACACAATACAATGCTCATACAGGGATGTCTTGAATTATATATGTTATTGTCCATGTGTCACTTTTAGGCAGGATATACACTGAACTGATCACAGAGGGAATAAACAAGATTGGAAGTCTTTAGGGGAAATACAACTATAAATAAGACAGGGTGCAGATCGCGACACTTGACACAGTCACCTGGTCACGGCGACACTCACACACAGGCTTTTAATCTGCCCGCGCACCCTAGTCTTATGCGTTCACAGAAAGTTCTTTTATGGGGAGGGACTCGTATATTAACTATAAGGTTTATTCTCTGTCCTGCCGGCACTGAGTTCTTTTGGACTAATGGTAACTGTTGCTGGTTTCGCACTGGTCTTCACTTAGTTACTGTTCACTGTTATTTCCCCTGATTTGTTCTCGGCACAAGGGGCGTCACTATTTACCTGTATCTCCTGGGTAATGTTCACTCCGTGACAAGGGCGTGAGGGTAGAGCCCTAGGGGGACCCGGCCTGCAGAGGGCAAGGGATTACCCGCAGGAGAGTCACTGCCCGGGTCACACTCATCGGTGTGGTGCAGGGAGGCCTTTCCTTCTGGGGGCCTCGACCTGAGAGGTGGCCCTCGGAACTGGGGCCGAACAGCTGGAGCAGTCTGGCCTGTCGTCTCTGGCTCCGTGGAGTGAGGGAGCCTGGATCGCCTTCGTCGGGAGCCGGTGGGTCTGGCCTGGGGGTCCTGGGACTGCGGGCGCCTAGGGGGAGAGGTGCCGACAGGGCTGGGCTGCGGCAGCTTCTCCGTCGGGACTCGGGCAGGAACAAGGATCTCCCAGGCGTGGGAGGTAGGTCCAATATCAGGCCTTGCCACCACTCTAGCGACACCTCCGGGGCTATATTCCCGGGTGGTGACGAAGGGCTCCCACAGGGGGAAGAGGCTGGAGAAGGACTCACATAGCCTGTGTCTTCTTCGGTACGTCCTGAGGCCGGAGCCTTGGGTCGCCTTACCCTGGTACGTACGTTGGCTGTGGCCGTGAGCTTACCCTTCGTACAAGGAGCAACTGAAGGGCGTACAGGGCCGCTCCTTCCCCGCCACGTATAGGGACCGTCGGCGCGGTGTTGCTTCCGTAGTAGGGGACAAGCCGGAGTAAGGAGCACAGAGGCCACACTCTCTTCAGTACGTACTGAGGCTATCTTCAGGGGCTTCTCTACCCTGGTACGTGCCACGGCCGGAGCCAGATGCCTACCCGTCTTACAAGGAGCAAATGAAGGGCATACAGGGCCGCTCCTTCCCCGCCATGTATAGGGACCATCGGCACGGTGTTGCTCCCGTAGTAGGGAAAAGCTACACGTACGATAGTAGGGGCTCTTTACCCTGGTACGTACTCTGGCCATAGCCGGGAGCTGATCTTTCCGACCAGAAGCAACTGAAGGGCGTACGGGGCCGCTCCTTCCCCGCCACATATAGGGACTGTTGGCGTGGTGTTGCTCCTGTAGGAGAGAACAGCAGGAGAGGGATGCACTGGGGCAACTCTCTCTCCGGGGTGTACTAAGGCCGGAGCCTTGGGTCGCCTTACCCTGGTACACTTTATTAGGCCGTAGCCTTGGGTCGCCTTACCCTGGTACACTTTATTAGGCCGTAGCCTTGAGCCTCCTGCCATTGGGCCTCCTGCCCTAGAGGGTGTAACAATTGCCGTCAATACGGTGTTACTTGGGACTGAAGCTAGTTCAGTCCCACCCCTTTTCTGACGACGGTTGTCCCACCCGCAAGGTAGCTGCCTTTCCCCGGTCACCTGGTGTTGGGGCAGTTGCAGGGAACAGGGGCCCAGGACAGTAGTGTCCTGGTGACCCTCTTGATTGGGATCACTAACCCCACCGTTGTATCCTACTGGGGTGGTGGTGCGGTGGCGGCCCGGTGGTTGGGTGGGGGATGGTGGGGTGGGAGGTCCGGCGGCGGGCATTTTACCACTCTCCGTGTTGTAAAAGTCACGACCCCGTGACTGGAGGTGGTATGTGGTGGAGGTGGATGTCTGGTGGGCTGGGGTGAGGTGTTGTAGGAGGCTGACCCAGTGGTTGGTGAAGGTGTTAGGCTCCTGATGGGGGTTGAGAGTGAGCCGGAGGGTGATGGGTCGTCGGTCCAGTATAGGAGGTGGGGAACGTGGGGGGTCCCTCAGATTCTGGCATGTGGGCGGTCGTGGGGTAGCCAGTGTACTCTCGTCACTTTCATCTCGGGAAATGGTGCCTGGTGGAGAGATGAAAGCTGAATGCTGGAGAGGGATAGGAGATTGGTGGTTTTATGGGGGATGGTTCGGTGGGAGGAGCGTTGTACCTTCGGGAATTGGGACCTGAGAGGATTCCATCGTGCTTGGTGGAGGGGGAGGGTTATGGGGGAGGTGTTTGGGGTAGGTGGGGTACGTGGTGGTGGTGGGTAGTGGGATGGGCGTGCAATGGGAGGTGGTGTTGGGGTGTATCTAGAGAGTGGGTATGAAAGGCGTCCTGATCTGGTGGTGGTGGTAGTGAGTGTTGGTGTGGGTGGTGAGGGTGGTTGTGCACGTGATGGTGGTGAGGGCGTACGGCTGTTAGGGGGGGAGGCGAGTGGGGATGCGGTGTGGCGCGTATAACGAGAATGGTCAAGGGGGACGGGGGTGGTGGGTGAACAGGTGGTAGGGTGGTGAGTGGTGAGGTCTGCGGAGGTGGTGGCTTTGGGCAGTGGTGGTGATGTGGGCTGTGGGGGCGGTGTGGGTCGGGAGGTGGTGGGTGGACAGGTGGTAGGGAGGTGAGTTGTGAGTTGTGAAGGGGTGGCGGTGTCGGGCGGTGGTGGTGGTGTAGGCGGTGATGGTGGTGTGTTGGGGGGTGGGCTGGTCGTCGGTGAGGTGGAGGGTGGGGGTGAGAAGGAGTAGGAGTAGGAGTCTGGGGGGTAATTCTCAGAAAGGTCGGTATGGACAGGTGTGTGGGAAGAGGTGCAGGTCGGGCGGGTGCGGGGGTGGTCAGTGTTGGGTGGGTGGAAGGGTCGCACGTGGCAATTTCAGTATGTGCGGTGTTGTCCTTGTTGGTCGATGATGACTTGGTATGGGTTGGGGACTCGAATAATTTTGAAGGGGCCATTGAATCGGGGGGAGGTCTTGGAGGGGGCGGGCAGGTGTGCAACGACTACAGACTGACCAGGTTTGTATGGGTTGGAGTGGTTCGTGTCGGGCGCCAGGTTTTGTTGAGTGTGTAGGTGGTGGAGGCAGCGTTTGAGGTGGTGGAGAGGGTCGGTAGTGGAGGGCGGGGTGGGTGGCTGGAGGTGGTGGCGGAGTGGTAGAAGGAGTGGGGTTTCCCCGAAAACTCTTTCATGTGGAGTTATCCCGTCTTCTCGTAGGCATGTATTTAAACCCCATTGGATAATCTTGACGTGGGCAGGCCAATCATCGTTCCCTGTTTGCATAATGCGCGTGCGGACCTGGTTCATGAGGGAGCGATGGCTCCTCTCGCAGATGCTGTTACCTTGGGGCCAGTAGGGGGATGAGTGGGAGATGTGGTATCCAAATATGTTTGCCAGTTCTTCCCAGACTTTGCCAGTAAATTCTGGGGCATTATCTGAGCGCAGTGCTTGGGGAATGCCAAAATAGGGGAAGACATGGCGGGTGAGGGCGTCGGTGACTGATACTGCACTGTGATCTTTGGCAGGGCATCCGATGATAAACTTTGAATACACATCCACGAATGTGATAATGTATTTGTACCCTGCTTTGGGTGTGAGGGGGCCGACGACATCTAGGGAAAGTAATTGCCAGGGTTTCTGCACTGTTAATTTTCCTGAAGGGCCAGGTGTACGGGTGATGTCCTTTCCTAAAGCACAGGCTCGGCAGGATTGTATGATGTTCTTGGCAATGGTCGATGGGTTAGGTGTCCAGTACATGTCACTAAAGACTTGTAGGAGTTTCTTAGTCCCCAATTGGATGCCATTATGGGCGTGGAGGTGTAGCATAGTGTCGTGGGCGGTGGTAGGACTTAGGACGATGTGTTTGTTGGGATCGAACAGGAGCTCGCCGTGTGGGTGGAGTTTGGCGAATGTGTTCGATGAGATCCAGGTAGGACGTTGTTTGTTGTGCCACATTTGGATTAGGTTTGGCTCTGTTGAGATTACATTGATTGGTAGATGGGACAGGGCGTCGGCGTTTGTGTGGAGTTTGCCTGGTCGGTATGAGATCTCGAAATCATACTCCTCGAGTGTTTCTCACCATCGTATGAGTTGTGTGTTGGTGGTGTTTGACTGACGTAACCATTGTAGGGATTGGTGGTCCGTAATGACTATCACATGGGTGCCTGAGATGTAGGAGTGGAAGTAATCGAGGGACCAGATGATTCCCAGGCACTCTCGTTTGGTGGCCGCATAATTTCTTTCTGCAGGATTTAAGGTGCGGCTGGCACAGGCGATGATATGTTCGTGGCTGTTATGCACTTGGGCAAGGACAGCCCCTATGACAATGAGTGATACGTCGGTATACAGGCGGAATGGGAGGTTGTAATCTGGGAAAGCGACGACGGGGGCAGAGGTTAGCTTGGACTTGAGGGTGGTGAATGCAGTTTTCCTTGGTTCGTTCCATACGAACGGCTCGCCTTTTTTTGTTAGGTCATGTAGGGGTTTGGCGATGTCTCAAATCCTTTGACGAACCGCCTGTAGTATGACGTTAGGCCTAGGAAGCCTCTAGTTTTGTTTACGTCGCGAGGTAGGGGCATGTCGGCGATCGCACGTAGTTTTTCTGGGTCAGGGGAGATGCCTTCAGTGTTAATCAGATGTCCAAGGAAAGAGACTGATCTCTCGGCCAAGACGCACTTTGTTGGTTTCAGTTTGAGCCCTGCCTGGCGGATGCGGTGGAAAACCTGTTTGAGGCGGTGGAGGTGGTCGGCGCAGGTATGACTGAAAATGATGACGTCGTCTAGGTACGCCAAACAAGTCTCCCAGGTTAGCCCACTGAGAACTGACTCCATCAGGCGGGAAAATGTGGCGGGGGCGTTGCAGAGTCCAAAGGGAAGAACGTTGAATTCATAATGCTTCCCGTTCGATGTTGAGAAGGCAGTTTTGTGCTTGTCGTCTGGGTGGACAGGGACTTGCCAATAGCCTGATTGCAGGTCTAGGGTAGAGAACCAGGTCGACCCATGTAGGGAGTCAAGCGAGTTGTCAATCCTGGGTATGGGCGTAGCGTCTTTGATAGTAACGTCGTTGACTCTGCGGTAATCGACGCAAAAGTGCATACTCCCGTTTCGCACGAGTACAACAGGTGAGGACCACGGGCTAGTGGAGTTGGAGATAACGCCGGCATCAAGCATATCCTGGACCTGCTGGTCTTCTTTTGCCCGTTGTTTTGGATTTTTTTGTCGTGATGGTTGGCGAATTGGAGGTCCGGTCGTGTGTATCTCGTGGCTGAGATAAGTAGTGTGGCCAAGGTCTATTGGGCCGGAGGAGAATAGGTCCTGAAAGTCCAGGAGGAGTTGTCGGAGGCTGTTGGTTTGGGAAGGGGATAGATGTGATGGTAGGTCGGGGAGAGTGGGACGATTGAGGGGTGGTGCTTGGCATGGTTCTGCTTCTTCCGTGTCGCCAATGATGAGTCCTCGTGGTAGGGTTAGTGGGGTTGTAGCGAGGTTAGCAATACGGATTTCATGGGCATGTGGGGGAAGGAAGGTGGGGGATACTAAACAGGAGGAGAGTGGTCCAGTGGGTATGGATGGTGAGAAAAGGACGAAGGTACCTGAAGGTCTGTTAAGTTTTACCCAAGCTTCGTGGTGGGGTGGAATGGTGATTGAGGAGGCGATAGTGGTAGGAAAAGATGGGGAGGGGTCCAGACGATGTGTAGTGGGGGGTGGTGATGGAGGGGGATGAAGTGAGGCGTTGAGTGAGGTTGGGTTGGGGTTAGATGTACAGGTGGGTTGGGGCAGGTGAGTGTCCGGGGGTTGTGTGTGTCTGCGTGGTGTGGGGGGGGGGTGTTCTTTTTTCTTCCAGATTTTTTTTTCTTCTTAATTGATGCGTGGTTGGGGCGGGCTGGACTGAAGTGGAGGCGGCGCTGATGACAGTCAATGGTTGCGTGGAGTTTTTGGAGGAGGTCCATCCCAAGATATCCATCATATTGATTACATGTAGAATCGAATATGATGAATGGGTGGTTGGTGGATACTCGTTGGTGAGTGTTGGTTTGAAGGGCCCGTGTTTCCCCACGGATAGGCAGGGGGCCATCCCCCGCATCGACGAGGTTGGCTGAAGTGGGGAGAAGGGGGCCAAAGGCAGAGGTGTGGCGGGAGTAGAAGTGGGAGTAGAGGCATGATCTGGCTGCTCCCGTATCTACCAGCAATCGTGCCTTGACCCTGTTCAGACAAATCTTGTTGTAGACTGGGGGTCTGTAGCTGTGTGAGATGGCCCCCGCCACCATGGGGAGGTGCAGGGGCGGCCCTAAAAATCCATCTGCTGAGGTTGGGTGTGGTCGTCGTGTTCGTCGTCGTCCGGTCCTGGATAGAGTATTGGCGGCGCGTCGTCTTCCAGGGCGTCGTTGTCTAAGGAGGAGACTTTCTTGCGCCCCTGGCGAAAGTTTCTGCGCCTGCTTGCCTTCAGCTGCTCTCTTATGTTGTGCAGGGGGCAGGTGCGACTGCAGGCCGTGAACTCCCAAGGATTAATTTAATGGTAATCAGGTTGCCTTGTTTCTTGTGGTTGGGGCGTTTTTTCTGCGGCCCTGGGCACAGCAGGAGTCGGCTCTGTAGGTGGCTGGTGAGGCGGCAGCTTAGGTTTGGGTGGAGGGTTGTGGTTTGTCGGGAATCTTGTCACCGCGTGCAGTGGTTGTGGTATGGGACGGGCGGCGAGGAGACGTCTGACGACTTGCAGGTCCTGGTCCATGTCCCCTGAGGGATCATAGATCGAGAAGTGCTCCCTGACTGTGCTAGGGAGAATCCTCAGCAGGGCATTAAATGTGTGTATATCTCGGGCATTTGTAGTTGCCTCGGGATAAGCGCCGCTGACGAGGCGCCGAGCCTGGACGAATGTGTCGTCTAGGTTACCGTCGTAGGTGAGGGCGTCGAGTTGAGAGAGAGCGACAACTCTGCCTATGGATGGCGTGAAAGACTGTCTCACGATTTGTGAGAATTGGTCCCATGTCAGTTCTGGGACGATTTTTGGTGCGACAATGGCAATTATTTTACCCAGGTTAGGCAGTGTGACTGCAATTTTTTCTTTGTCCGAGTCGAACCCTATGTCTAGGAGGGGTTTGACCATATCTAAATACACTTCAGTGTCACACTGGTCCGGGTTGAATCTCGGCAATTGGATGTGCGGTTTGGTTGCCATTGTGCAAGTTTCCTTTTATCGTTCCTCCGTGCTTTTACTCGGATCCAGAACCACAGCTTGCCACCAGTGTTATGCTGGTGTTTTTTAGGCGACTTCTCGTCCTAAAAACACTAGCAACTGAAGCGGGGTCCTCTTTCCGGACCGGAAGTAAAACACCCACAAAGGAACAGGACATAAAAACCAGACAGTACACCTTAACACATCTATTACCTTAATTCTAACCGTTACAATACAACACAGAGTGATATTTGAGATACAGGGGAACAGGGACACAGAGTTAACCTTCAGCACCACAAGATACTGTCACACTCAGTACACAATACAGTGCTCATACAGGGATGTCTTGAATTACATATGTTATTGTCCATGTGTCACTTTTAGGCAGGATATACACTGAATTGATCACAGAGGGAATAAACAAGATTGGAAGTCTGTAGGGGAAATACTACTATAAATAAGACAGGGTGCAGATCGCAACACTTGACACAGTCACCTGGTCACGGCGACACTCACACACAGGCTTTTAATCTGCCCACACACCATAGTCTTATGCGTTCACAGAAAGTTCTTCTATGGGGGGGGGGGCTCGTATATTTACTCTAAGGTTCATTCTCTGTTCTGCTGGCACTGAGATCTTTTGGACTAATGGTAACTGTTGCTGGGTTCGCACTGGTCTTCACTTAGTTACTGTTCACTGTTATTTCCCCTGATTTGTTCTCGGCACAAGGGGCGTCACTATTTACCTGTATCTCCTAGGTAATGTTCACTCCGTGACAAGGGCGTGAGGGTAGAGCCCTAGGGGGACCCGGCCTGCAGAGGGCAAGGGATTACCCGCAGGGGTCACTGCCCGGGTCACACTCGTCGGTGGGGTGCAGGGAGGCCCTTCCTTCTGGGAGCCTCGACCTGAGAGGTGGCCCTCGAGTTGGGGCCTCGTCGGTGTGGTGCAGGGAGGCCCTCCTGTCTGGGGGCCTCGACCTGAGAGGTGGCCCTCGGAACTGGGGCCGAACAGCTGGAGCAGTCTGGCCTGTCGTCTCTGGCTCCGTGGAGTGAGGGAGCCTGGATCGCCTTCGTCGGGAGCCGGTGGGTCTGGCCTGGGGGTCCTGGGACTGCGGGCGCCTAGGGGGAGAGGCGCCGACAGGGCTGGGCTGCGGCAGCTTCTCCGTCGGGACTTGGGCAGGAACAAGGATCTCCCATGCGTGGGAGGTAGGTCCAATATCAGGCCTTGCCACCACTCTAGCGACACCTCCGGGGCTATATTCCCGGGTGGTAACGAAGGGCTCCCACAGGGGGAAGAGGCTGGAGAAGGACTCACATAGCCTGTGTCTTCTTCGGTACGTCCTGAGGCCGGAGCCTTGGGTCGCCTTACCCTGGTACGTACGTTGGCTGTGGCCGTGAGCTTACCCTTCGTACAAGGAGCAACTGAAGGGCGTACAGGGCCGCTCCTTCCCCGCCACGTATAGGGACCGTCGGCGCGGTGTTGCTCCCGTAGTAGGGGACATGCCGGAGTAAGGGGCACAGAGGCCACACTCTCTCCAGTACGTACTGAGGCTATCTTCAGGGGCTTCTCTACCCTGGTAAGTGCCACGGCCGGAGCCGGATGCCTACCCATCTTACAAGGAGCAACTGAAGGGCGTACAGGGCCGCTCCTTCCCCGGAACGTATAGGGACTGTCGGCACGGTGTTGCTCCTGTAGTAGGGAAAAGCTACACGTACGATAGCAGGGGCTCTTTACCCTGGTACTTACTCTGGCTGTAGCCGGGAGCTGATCTTTCCAACCAGAAGCAACTGAAGGGCGTACGGGGCCGCTCCTTCCCCGCCACGTATAGAGACCTTCGGCGCGGTGTTGCTCCTGTAGGAGAGAACAGCAGGAGAGGGATGCACTGGGGCAACTCTCTCTGTGGGGTGTACTAAGGCCGGAGCCTTGGGTCGCCTTACCCTGGTACACTTTATTAGGCCGTAGCCTTGGGCCTCCTGCCCTTGGGCCTCCTGCCCTAGAGGGTGTAACAATTGCCGTCAATACGGTGTTACTTGGGACTGAAGCTAGTTCTGTCCCACCCCTTTTCTGACGACGGTTGTCCCGCCCGCAAGGTAGTTGCCTTTCCCCGGTCACCTTGTGCTGGGGCAGTTGCGGGGAACAGGGGCCCAGGACCATAGTGTCCTGGTGACCCTCTTGACTGGGGTCACTAACCCCACCGTTGTATCCTCCTGGGGTGGTGGTACGGTGGCGGCCCGGTGGTGGGGTGGGGGGTGGTGAGGTGCGAGGTCCGGCGGCGGGCATTTTAAAAGGGATTTCGTGGAGGGGGAGGGAGTGACTAGAAATGTAGTGATAAAAGATATAAAAGTGGAAATACAGGAAGTGTATAAATTACTGAAAACTCAAGATGTAAGGAAAGCCCCAGGACCGGACGAAATCTCTAATTGGGTACTGATGGAATGCAGAGAACATCTGGCAGATAAGATTCACGGTTCAATTGTGTGTTCTCTGGAAGAAGGGAAAGTGCCTCGGGAATGGAAGAGGGCCAATGTGGTACCAGTTTATAAGGGTGAAAACAAGGCATAACCCCTGAATTATAGACCAGTGTCCCTGATCAGCGTGGTCGCAAAATTGTGCGAGAGAATCCTGAAAGACAGATGGATAAAATATCTGGGGTTTGAAGGAGTCGATCCCGGTCGACTGGTTTGGATTTAGAAGTGGAAGGTCGTGTGTTTCCAACTTGTTCAGCTTTTACTCAAGAGCGACTGAAGTGCTACAGCAGAGAGGCAGTTGGGTGGGTTGTGTATATTTAGATTTGGAGAAAGCCTTTGACAAGGTACCTCACAAGCAACTAATGTGGAAATCGAAGCACATAAGAGGACTCAAGGGAAACCTCTTGGAGTGGATGAGAGACTTCTTGAGAGACAGACAAATGAGGACAGTAATAAAGGACTGGATGGAGGGATGTAACAAGTGGAGTCTCACTGGGCTCGGTGTTAGCGCCATTTATGTTCCTGATTTACGTAAACGATATGGTAGATGGAATGAACAATTATGCAAGTCTGTTTGCTGATGATGCAAAGATCTTGAGGAGAGTAGAAATTGAGGAAGACTGTAAAATGCTGCAGAAGGACCTGGATAGGATTCATGACTGTAGCCGGATGTGGGAAATGAAATTCGACACAAAAAAATGTAAAATATTGGAAATGGGCAAGAGTACCAAGAGGCCATCGCTGAATTATTTGATGGGTAATGAACCAATCACAAAAGCGAGAGAAGGGAAACATTTAGGAGTGCCGGTCCAGAATAGTTTGTCACCTGAAAAACACATTAACTAGACAGTTAGAGAGGTGTATAATCTCTTGACTAACATAAGAGTAGCATTTCATTACATGGATGAGATGAAAAAGTTGATGGTGGCCATGATCCGCCTCAGGTTGGAATATGTGGCAGTAGTGTGGTCCCCACACAAAAAGAAAGATATAATCAAGATCGAGAGAATACAAAGAACAGTGCAGATAGACTGTAGCACCAGTCGAGCAGGGCAGTACTCCCAAGGTGGGTGGAAAGCTGATGACAGAGAGAGCTGGAGCTCCCGTTTCATCAGCCCTCGGGACTAGTTCCTGACCATCCCGCTTTGCTGAACTTTTTCAGTGTTTCAGTAACACAGAGAGTAGGTCAGCATGCTCTCTAACACAAGTTTCTCTGTCAACACCAAACTACATTCACAGTACACACTACACTTCCTTTTCAAAATTAAAAAAGGAAAATGCTGCACTTAAACCTTGCCTCGGAGTCCCCCGGGGGGGGGGGACCATAAATGCCCCCACCACTCCCGGTGACTGCTCTATGAGCTGCCCGGAACCACTGTCTGACTCACTTCTTCATTTCTGCAACATTCGCGGCCATTCCTCTAACTTTCTCTCTGTTGAACACCATCTCTCCTCCTCTAAACCTCACCTTCTCTTTTTAACCAAGACTCAGCTGTCTGAGGCAACTGACAGCAAACTCTTTTCTGTATCATCCTACTTTCTCTATACTCATTTCAAAGCCAAAGGTGGCTGTTGTGTATATGTACGCACCGACCTATCTTGCTCTTGTGTTCCTGAACTTGATTCTTCTGAATTCTCCACTTTCTGGCTTCAGCTCTCCTGTCATTCTCTGACTAAATATATCTGCGCTGTTTACTTATCCCCCAATTTTACTATCAAAAATTCTTTGACTATCTTACTTCTACAATGGAACACATTCTATCCATTTCTACTTTCTCTGAAACCTCCATTCTAGGAGATTTCAATGTTCACCACCACCTTTGGCTCTCCTCTCCTTTCACTGATCCATCTGGTGAATAAGCCTACATCTTTTCTATCCTTAATGACCTAGAGCAGCTTGTACAGCACCCTACCCATATCCCTGAACGCCTTGGAGACCTCCAAGATATGGGACCTCTTCCTTACAACTAATCCTTCTGCTTACACTGTTAATCTTTTCTTTCCATTGGGCTCCTCTGATCACAACCTTATTACCTTAACCTGTCCTACCGCTCCGTACGGCCTGTGAACCCTCCAAAGAAACGTCGTCTGTGGCACTTTGGAGCTGCATATTTGGAGGCCCTCAGGCAGTACTACTTTGATTTTCCCTGGAATGATTATTGCTTCCATGGCCAGGAGACATCTGAGTGTGCCTTGCGCATTACAGAGGTTATTCTCTCGGGCATGGAAGCATACATTCCTTTCTCATATCCTTTGACTAATGTAAGAAAGCCTTGGTTTAATCACGCTTGTTCTAATGCTGTCTGCAACAAGGAGGGGGCCTATCAAAGGTAGCAAAGCCAACCCACCCCTGAATCATATCTTTTTTATGTTTCTGCCCGGAATCGTGCTAAGTCTGTTCTTTGCTCTGCTGAAAATAATTTCATCTGTAATAAATGCTCTCAACTCTCCAACTCGAATTCTTCCCACTCCTCCTGGCACCTTGTCAAAAACTTTTCTAAAAACTTTACTTCATCATCCTTCCCTCCTCTTTTCTACACTGATGGCTCTGTAGCTATTTCTTCTACTGATAAAGCAGATCTCTTCGCTCAGACTTTCTCCTCCAGTTCCACCTTAGACGATTCCGGTGCTGTTCCTCCATCACTTCCCCCCTCTGACTTCCTCATGGCTGACATTAAAATTTCTTCAGCTGATGTATTTTCTGCCGTCACTGGCCTCAATACTGACAAGGCATATGGGCCTGTAAGAGTCCCTCCTGTTGTCAAGAACTGTGCATCTGTGCTTACACCCTGCCTAGGTAAACTCTTTTGCCTTTGTCTATCAACTTGTACCTCTCCTTGCTGGAAGTTTGCTCTCATTCAGCCGGTCCCAAAGAAGGGTGACCATTCCCAACTCTCTATCCTCCAATTGCTTTAACATCCTGTGTCTCAAAAGTTTTTGAGTCTATTCTTAACAGAAAAATTTTAAAGCATCTTTCCTATCACAACCTTCTTTCTGATCGTCAATATGGGTTCCGTCAGGGACACTCCACTGGCGATCTTCTCACCTACCTTTCATACTCCTGGTCATCCTCCTTTCGGGTCTTTGGTGAAAGCTTTGCCATTGCACTTGACATCTCAAAGGCTTTTGATCGAGTCTGGCATAAATCTGTAATTTCCAAATTGCATTCTTACGGTTTCTATCCTTCTTTTTGTGCCCTCATATACAGCTTCCTTTCTGGTTGCTCTATAGCAACTGCTGTTGCCGGCCATCATTCTTTTCCTAGATATATCAAGAGTGGTGTTCCTCAAGGCTCTGTCCTATCACCAACTCTCTTCCTTTTATTCACCAATGATCTTCTATGCTGTACATCTACATTATCCACATGTATCCTGATGATTCCACCCTTCACCTTTCCATTTGGTTCCCGCAACGTCCATCTCAGCAGTTACTTCAACGAACAAGGGATGAGGCTATGGTACACCTGTCTGACTTGGCTCATATCTCTGACTGGGGTAAAAGGGATTTAATTCCCGAGCTAGGCAGCTATGGCCATATAGCCCTGCTAGTTTACAGGAGCGTGCTACCACTCCCGGCACGGCAGTCCTGGGCGAGGCTCGAACTCGCAATTCCCCAATCACGACTCCGATGCTCTACCACTGAGCCACCATGCCCCTGACTGGGGTAAAAATAATCTTGTTTCTAATGCATCAAAAACTCAGTTTTTACACCTATCAACCCGACAAAATCTTTCGCAGGAGTACCCACTAATGTTTAATAATATCCAGCTCAATCCAACATCATCCTTGAACATGCTTGGGGTTTCATTCACTCAGGATTTATCTTGGAAAGATCATATTACATCTATGGTAAAATCTGCTTCCAACAGATTGGGTGTGCTAAGCTGACTCCTTACCCTCTTGATCTCTGCTTAGTTGTCAGGAGTGTGTTCTCATTATAGGTAGCTGTCTGGATCACCACGGGCCCTACGGGAGGTGATGGGTGGAAAGGTGGACGGCCTTCTCTTTGTAGAGGCTCTGGGTGAGCTGGCCCTCGGGGCTGAGGCCGAATAGGGCCAGGAAGCATGCAGCATGGCACCTACCCTTCATCGTAGTAGGGGGTCCTGGGGGCGGACCTAGGTAAGCCCGGGCCAAGGGTCTGCTGTGGGTTGGGCGGCGCCCTTCTGGGACCGCGGTCCCATCCAGGGGGGGTGACCGTCAGGAGTTGACTGTGGCTGCCTGCGTCAGTAGGGGCCCGGCGGCTGTGGTGGGCGGTAGAGGTGGCTCGCCTCCTGTGGGGGCTGCAGTCTCGCCTGGGGGAAGAGGCCGTCAGGAGTGATCTGTGGGTCCTCACTCTGGGGGAGTCCAGCAGCGCCTATCGGGGGTGGGGGTGGAGCCGCAGCGACATGACACCTGGCCTTGGGTTCGTCTCACCCTGGCTGGTCTCTGGCCGGGTACCTGCGGGGGAGCAGTTCCCACTCTCCGGAGGAGAGGGACAGGAAGAGAAGCGCCTCGGTCCGCCGCAGGAGAGGCAGGCTGAGCAAGGGGCATCACCCTCAGTAGGAACCCCAAGGGTCGTGGAGGGGGAGCAACAAGTGGCCTGCTTCCCTGCTTGGCGGGCCTGACGGTCCCTGCCAGAACTCCTGACCGGGGCGTGAGAGGGAGACCCAGCGGGCACTCCTTCAGCCAGACAGACCCAGCGGGCACTGCCTAGGTTCCTCCTCGGGAAAGAGGCGGAAGGAGGTCCAGAGGACGCTCCCTCGGGTGCTGCTCAGCCTGGGGACGATGGGAGGGGGAGGCCCGGCGGGTTCTCCTGGCTTACACCACAGGTCTGGTGGACTCTGTCCCTCTGCTGTCGGGGCTGGGGCACCTGTCCCAGGGATGACGGGGAGGGGAGGCCCGGCGGGCTCTCCTGGCTAATGCTACAGGTCCGGCAGACTCTGTCCTCCTGCCATCGGGGCTGGGGCAGCTTGGGATATGACCGGCGGTCTGTCCCACTTAGGTAACTCTGGCGGAGTGTACCTCTGGGCCTGTCTCCCTCCTGGGGAGAACCAGCGAAGGTTGTCTGTGGGACGTACCGATGTGCTGACTCCCAAAGGTGGGTGGCAGAGAGTGAAGAACTGGCGGTCACCCCGCCCACAGTAGGTCCAGCAGACTATACTGTGCCACTGCTCCCCTGGGGTATAGCAAGACTGGAGGCTCCAGTGGTGTCCTCTCTTTTGAAGGCCGATCCAGTGGATACAATGTGCGGGGGCTTGCTTGGGATTTGATGATTGCAAGTCCCACCCCGACTCAGGTGAGTGCTTCCTCCGCTGGAGTGTAGTACACTCAGACTGCGTACTGTCCGGTGGTCTGGCTGCAAGGAAGAGGGGCGTCGGGTCATGGGGGAGATATGTCGTTCCTGCTCGGAAGGCTCGGCAGGTGGAAGATGTAACGCTAGGTGTAAATAGGCTCGACTTCTCGTTCCCAAAACACCGAGCGTGGAGCGGGATCCTCTTTCAAGACCGGAGATTAGTGCAATAAAGAGAGGCAGGACACAAAACTCTAGGCAATAACCTTTACACGTATATTACCGCAATCAGACACAGGACAAATCAGCAGATATTACAACATAATATATAGCAATATAAAACCCTTATCTAGGACATGTGTATCTCGCAGGATACTTGCTTATCTGATATTAATGCCAACCAATCAAACCTAGTGTATTCAGGGTACAGTGAATATAGGTGCGCGTGTGAGGCGCAGAGAGTGAGTCTCACAAAGGGGGGGGGAGAAAAGTAGGGGGTGCGGGGAGTGACTTGTGACGGCTAGGAGGGAGTTATGGTAATACTGGAGAGAGGCAAGGATTAACAATGAGGATTACACGTTTTCCAATAGCAAAGGGACTTTGGTAATTGATTCTGTTCTTGGTTTACACTTACACTAGATACTGGGATGAGGGAATGTCGTACAGGATTTACGGGTAACGGGAGTGGGGGAATATCACTAACACTTTCTCGTATTACTTCTTTAGAGCTCACAGCAGTAGAGATGTATTACTACGGAGGAATTTCCAGGCGGCACAGTCTTACTAATTGTATATAAGGGACGTCACTCACAAATATAGTTCATCAGATCTTGGTTCGCACACTCGTCCTTTATTCTCTCACCGTGATCTTACTTGCCCCGATATCCACTATATTAAGTCACTGCACGATACTACACTAGGCAAAGTCACACTTAACCTAAATCACTTGCACTGTTTCTAGGCAGCATCACATGTATTCACTTTGGGGGGGCAGGGGCGGGAACACGCCGTTGGCAATCCTGCCGGGCTAGGGGTACCGCCATGGGGAGGCGTGCCAACAGGGCATGGGACAACTCGGAGGGGCATCCTCTCGCATCCTGGGCTACCCATGGCTTCCGGGCTGGGCTCAGGGGTATGGCCCTCGGGACTGGGGCCGAATAGCTCCAGGAACCTCTGGTGTAAGTCTCGGCCAGAGGTGGGAGCCTTACGTCGTCATGGGGGCGTATGGAGATCACGTCCGGGTGTCCTGGAGAGGATCGAGAGAGACTGCGGACTGCGGTCTCCAGCGTCTAGGGGCGCCGACAGGGGAGGGCTGTGGCATCGGCTTATGCTGGGGCCCGTCAGGTGTGTCTGTTCCAGAGCCAGGCATAGGGAGTGGAGGCCAGGGGAGGCTCTGAGGCCTGTCTGGGCCACTCTGGTATGGGAAGCCTGGGCTCTTGTCTCCTGCCGGGGTGACGTCTCGCTCCTTGCCTCCTTCCGCGCACCTTCGGAGTGACAGTGGGCCGTCTCACGAGGGCAGGAGCGACAATAGGCCGTCTCTACCGGGGCACCTTCGGAGTGACAATAGGCCGTCTCACGAGGAGGGGAGCGACAATAGGCCGTCTCTACCAGGGCACCTTTGGAGCGACAATAGGCCGTCTCACGAGGAGGGGAGCGACAATAGGCCGTCTCACGAGGAGGGGAGCGACAATAGGCCGTCTCACGAGGAGGGGAGCGACAATAGGCCGTCTCTACTGGGACACCTTCAGAGCGACAATAGGCCATCTTACGAGGAGGGGAGCGACAATAGGCCGTCTCTACCAGGACACTTTCGGAGCGACAATAGGCCGTCTCATGAGGAGGGGAGTGACAATAGGCCGTCTCTACCGGGACACTTTCGGAGTGACAATAGGCCGTCTCACGAGGGCGGGAGCAACAATAGGCCGTCTCTACCAGGACACTTTCAGAGCGACAATAGGCCGTCTCACGAGGAGGGGCGCCGTCTGGAGTGTCTAGAACAACACCACCCCTAGCTGGTTCAATAATCCCACTCCATGAAGGTAGTGTCCTTCTCCTACGACGGCGACGACGTGGTGGCTGCATGACATAGGGCCGCACGGCCCGGGCTGACATATGCCATTGTTCCCGGGGGTTGTTGTGACTGGTGGCGGCTACCCCGTGGGGTCCGTGTGGGGGTGTCAGCACGTTCCGGGGCATATTGGGCTGTATCTTACTTGCCCCGTTGTCTGGGGCACTATGGTATTCTTCTGTTTCCATTTCGGGGGCACTGCTTTGTAAGTCAAGCATTTTACCACTCTCCCCCTGTAAAGAGTCACGTCCTCGTGGCTGGAGGTGGAATGCTTGCGTGTTGTAGGTGGTGTACACAGGCTGGAGGTGTTGCAGCACGGTATGCTAGGCGACGGTGTAGGGATTTTCTTCCTGCTCCGGGTCGCAGGTGAGGAAGAGTGTCGAGGCGGTGGTGGTAGACTGGAGGAGGGTTAGCAGGTGGTGTGGCCCGCAGAGTCTGTGGTTCCTGCCAAGGGTAGGCACCTATACGGCCTGCTTCACTCTCATCTTGCTTGGTGTGGCTGTCGGAAGCTGAATGCTGGATACTGAGGGTAAGGGCCGGGTTTTGTGCCGTGGTAATGTGGCGTTGAGTCTCTGGGGAGTACAGGTAGAGGGGATTTGGGCCTGATGTAGCTTGATGGTGTGAAGTCATGGGGAGGTAGGTGGTGTAGGAGTGTGTGTGTATCGGGTGGGCGGGCGTGAGAGGTGGCCCGAGCGGGTGGTGGTGGTATTGAAGGTTGGGCTGGGAGGGGATGTGGGCGTATGGGGTGGGCGGGTTGTTTCGCGTGTTGTGGGCGCGGTGGGACGTGGTGTTGGTGGAGTGGTTGTACGCATGGTGGGTGGGGGTGGGGTGGTGGTAGTGGGTTGTGGTGAGGGTGTGGTGGCATGGGCAGAAGAGGTGGGAGTGGAAGTTGAGGGGGGGGCAACGTAGGGAAGGGGTGAGGGTGAGCGAGGGGTGGCGGGGGAGGCATCAGGTGAGGTGCTGGGGGTGGTGGCAGCCGGGGAGGCGGAGGTGGTAGGGGGGGTGGAGTGGGAGGGTGAGGAGGAAACGTAGCACTCATATGTGAAGGTAGAGGGTGGTGCGGGGGCTGGAGGGGGCTGGGGGTGTGGGGCCGGGGCGGGGGAGGTGGGCGTGTGGAAAGGCCGCACGTGGCGGTTGCGGAGGGTACGGGGAGTGCCGTGGTAGTCTATGACCACCTGGTATGGGCCGGGGACGTGGGTGATTGTGTGGGGCCCCGTGAAGCGGGGGGCGAGCTTGTGGGGAGTGGGTAGTTGAGCGATGATGACTGTGTCACCCGGGTTGAAGGGGTTGGAGGCTGTGTCGGGTCCAAAGTCCAGATTCTTTTGTAGGTGGTGTATCTGCCCTTTTAGCAGGTGTAGCAGGTCTGTAGTGGGAGCAGAAGCTGGCGGCTGCACGTGGTGGCGTAGGGGTAGTAGGAGGGGAGTTTCCCCAAAGATTCTCTCATGGGGGGAAACCCCGTCTTCTCGAGGGCATGAAATCATGCCCCACTGGACAATTTTCACATACGCCAGCCAGTCGTCGTTCTTTGTAGCCTCGATTCAGGTGCGTAGCTGATTGATAAGGGTACGATGGCTACGTTCACATACGGCGTTCCCTTGAGGCCAGTATGGTGAGGAGTGGGAGATCTTATATCCGAAAATTCTGGCTAGCTCCTCCCAGACTTTTCTGGAGAACTCAGGGGCATTATCGGAATGGATGGCTTGTGGGATGCCAAAGTAAGGGAACACGTGTCGGAGAAGGGCATCAGCGACAGCGACGGCATGATGTTCCTTAGCCGGGCAGGCTACTACGAATTTTGAATACGTGTCTACAAAAGTGATCACGTATTTATATCCAGATTTGGGGGAAAGAGGGCCTACAACGTCGATCGCCAGGAGTTGCCAGGGCTTGTGGGCGGTGATATGGCCCGATGGTCTGGCGGTCCGGGTGATATCTTTCCCAGGCGCGCAGGCGCAGCAAGTCAGGATAATTTCCTTGGCGAGGGTGGAGGGATTTGGGGCCCAGTAAATGTCACTGAACACCTGTAATAATTTTTTGGTGCCCAAGTGGATGCCGTTGTGGGCACGGAGGTGGCGCAGGGTGTCATGTGCCGCATCAGGGGTCAAGAGGATATGCCCAGACGGGGTTAGGAGGTGGTCGCCCTGTCGGCATAGCCTAGGGAATAGGTGGGCAGGGATCCAGGGGGCCCATTCCTTGTGGTGCCAGAGTTGTAGGAGATCCGGGTCTGGCTGTACCGCGCGGATGGGGAGGCGGGAGAGGGCATCTGCATTGGTGTGGAGCTTTCTGGGCATGTATGAAATTTCGTACTGAAACTCCTCTAGGGTGTCACGCCACCTGATGAGTTGGGCATTATGGGAGTCTGACTGGCGTAACCAGTGGAGTGATTGGTGGTCAGTGATTATCGTGACTTGGGTACCGGAAAGATAAGCCCTAAAAAATTGGAGGGCCCAGATTATGCCGAGGCATTCTCGCTTGGTGGCGGCATAATTCTTTTCAGCCGGATTCAGAGTGCGACTGGCGCAGGCAATGATGTGTTCTCTGCCGGCCTGTACCTGGGCTAGGACGGCACCTATCACGGTAAGGGAAACATCAGTGTAGAGGTGAAAAGGGAGGACATAGTCAGGGAAGGCTATGATGGGGGCAGAGACGAGCTTGTCTTTTAGCTGTTGAAAAGCAGCTCGCCAGTCCTCGGTCCAGAGAAAAGGTTCCCCTTTCCGTGTCAAATCGTGAAGAGGCTTGGCAATCTGCGTGAATCCCTTCATGAAGCGACGGTAATAGGACATGAGTCCCAGGAAGGCGCGGATGCCGTGGACATCCTGCAGCGGCGGTATGTCCGCTATGGCATGGAGCATGTCGGGATCTGGGGAAATTTCTGCTTGTAAAATAGCATGTCCCAGGAATGAGACGGTTCTAGCGGCTAGGACACATTTAGAAGGATGTAGCTTGAGGCCTGCCTGGTGAATTCTTGTGAAAACTCGACGGAGGCACTGCAAGTGGTCGGCCCAGGTCTGGCTAAAAACAATGACGTCGTCAAGATAAGCTAAACATATTTCCCAAGTGAGGCCGCTCAAGACAGATTCCATTAGTCTGGAGAAAGTGGCAGGGGCGTTGCAGAGGCCGAATGGCAGAACATTAAATTCGTAATGTTTGCCATTACTGGTGGAAAAGGCCGTCTTGCCTTGATGGTCCGAATCGACGGGGACCTGCCAGTATCCAAACTGGAGGTCGAGGGTAGAAAACCAAGACGCCCCGTAAAGGGAGTCTAGGGAATCGTCAATGCAGGGGAGGGGGGTGGCATCTTTAATGGTGACGTCGTTCACGCGGCAGTAGTCAATGCAAAACCGCATCGTTCCATCTTTCTTTTTTACTAGAACGATGGGGGAGGACCATGGGCTGGAGGAGGGGGAAATAACACCTGCCTCTACCATTTCGCGCACCTGGCGGTCCTCCTCATCTCTCTGTCGGGGGTTCTTACATCGGGATGGTTGTCGTATAGGTGGGCCGGTCGTATGAATTTCATGTGACAGGTACGTGGTATGCCCTATATCTGCTGGTCCTGTCGCAAACAAATCCTGGAAATCCAGGAGGAGGTGGCGTAGGGTGTCTGACTGCTGGTCAGAGAGATGGTCAGGGATGGGGGGTAGAGGGGTGGGGAGGTGGGAGGAGGATGGGGCACAGGGCTCGGCTTCCTCCATCTCTCCGATAATAAGCCTCTTGGGGAGGGTGAGAGGGGATGGGGCGAGATTGGCGATGCGGATGGCGGCGTGGTGGGGAGGGAGGAAGGTGGAGGACACAAGGCAGGCAGAAAGGGCTCCGGAGGAGAGGAGGGGGGAGAACAAAAAGGAGGGACCTGAGGGCTTGTTAAGGGGCACCCAAGCCTCATGGTGGGAGGGGATGGTAACAGCGGCAGAGACGGTGGCGGGGAAAGAAGGAGCAGGAGTGGGGTGAAAAGGCACGGGAGGGGGAGGAGAGGAGGGCGGGGGAAGGGGGGAGAAAAGGGGCACTGGGGGGAGGAAGGGGGTGAATCCTCCGGCCGGGGCCTCGGCGTGCATGCGCAAATGGCCGGGATGGAACGGGATGGGGGGCGGAAATGAAGTTGTCGGTGGCGACAGTCGATCGTAGCTCCGAGTTTTTGGAGCAAGTCCAGTCCTAAATACCCGTCATAACTCCGGCAGGAGGAATAAAAAATGATGAATGGATGTTGGGTGGACACCAGCTGGTGGGTGTCGACCCATAGGGCCCGAGTTTCCCCACGGATGGGCAAGGGGCCATCCCCCGCATCCACAAGGTGAGTGGTAGAAGGGCGGAGTGGGCCAAACTGCGATCTGTAGCGGGAGAAATAGTGGCTGTAAAGGCAGGACCTGGCCGCTCCCGTATCGACTAGCAGTCTGGCCTTCACGCCGTTTATTTTCATCTTGTGGTATACTGGGGGGCAATACTTAGGGGTAATGGCCCCCGCCACCGTGGGTTGGTGCGGGGGTGGGCCTAAAAATCCAGCTGGCTAGGACTTTCATTCTCCTGTTCCTGCTCCAGTTCACCTGAATGGGGCTCATCCATGGACATCAGCTCGTCCCCTGGGGCCTAGCCTTCTAAGGCAGACACTTTACGCGAACCCGGGGCTGTGATTCTGCGGCGAGCAGCTTTAAGCTGGTCCCGTATGTCATGAAGGGGGCAGTAGGAGTTGCAGGCTGTGAATTCCCACGGGTTGGCAAGAATTAGGTTCGGATTTTCTCGCGGGGCGGGGCGCCGACGGGAGGGGTGTGCCCTGGGCATCTAGGCGCCGGGGTCGGGCTGGTGTGAGGCAGAGGTGGACGTGGTGTGGCTGGGGAAGCCGGGGGTCGGGTGGGGAATTTCTTAACAACATTGATTTGCTGTGGAGAAGGGCAGGCGGTCAGGAGGCGCCGTATCAGCTGTACTGTATATCTCTACCCATGTCTCCTGTTGGGTCATGGATAGTGAAGTGTTGTTTCACAACACTTGGGAGTACTCTGAGCAGAGTATTAAATGTATGCTGATCCCGGGTTTCCTCATCCGCCTCCGGGTAGGCAGCAGTAACCAGGCGTCTTGCCTGTATCAGGGTATTATCGAATGAAAAACTATCCAATTGGGATAGAGCCACCACTTTCCCTAATGATGGGGTGATGACTTGTACAGTGAACTTTGTAAAGTTCTGCCAGGTGAGTTCTGGGACGATTTTCGGTGCTATGTTCGCCGCCGCTTTACCCAATAGTGGTAGTGTGACTGCAATTTTCTGTTGGTCATTTTCAAAGCCAGTATCCAGTAAGGGATACTGGCTTTGAAAATGATATGTGTGTATATCATACTGGTCGGGGTCAAATTTGGGTAACTGAACGTGCGGTTTAGTTGCCATTTTGCCAAATATTCCTGATTACCTCTCTTTTACGCCCGGGTTAAGAACCACGCTGGCCACCAGTGTAATGCTAGGTGTAAATAGGCTCGACTTCTCGTTCCTAAAACACCTAACGTGGAGCGGGGTCCTCTTTCGAGACCGGAGCTTAGTGCAATAAAGAGAGGCAGGACACAAAACTCTAGGCAATAACCTTTACACGTATATTACCAAAATCAGACACAGGACAAATCAGCAGATATTACAACATAATATATAGCAATCTAAAACCCTTATCTAGGACATGTGTATCTCGCAGGATACTTGCTTATCTGATATTAATGCCAACCAATCAAACCTAGTGTATTCAGGGTACAGTGAATATAGGCGCGCGCGTGAGGCGCGGGGAGTGAGTCTCACAAAGGGGGGGGGGAGAAAATGGGGGGGTGCGGGGAGTGACTTGTGATGGCTTGGAGGGAGTTATGGTAATACTGGAGAGAGGCAAGGATTAACAATGAGGATTACACGTTTTCCAATAGCAAAGGGACTTTGGTAATTGTTTCTATTCTTGGTTTACACTTACACTAGATACTGGGATGAGGGAATGTCGTACAGGATTTTCGGGTAGCGGGAGTGGGGGAATATCACTAACACTTTCTCGTATTACTTCTTTAGAGCTCACAGCAGTAGGGGTGTATTACTACGGAGGAATTTCCAGGCGGCACAGTCTTACTAATTGTATATAAGGGATGTCACTCATAAATATAGTTCATCAGATCTTGGTTCGCAAACTCGTCCTTTATTCTCTCACCGTGATCTTACTTGCCCCGATATCCACTATATTAAGTCACTGCACAATACTACACTAGGCAAAGTCACACTTAACCTAAATCACTTGCACTGTTTCTGGGCAGCATCACACGTATTCATTGTGGGGGGCAGGGGCGGGAACATGCCGTCGGTAATCCTGCCGGGCTAGGGGCACCGCCAAGGGGAGGAGTGCCAACAGGGCATGGGACAACTCGTAGGGGCGTCCTCTCGCGTCCTGGGCTACCCGTGGCTTCCGGGCTGGGCTCAGGGGTATGGCCCTCGGGACTGGGGCCAAATAGCTCCAGGAACCTCTGATGTAAGTTTCGGCCGGAGGTGGGAGCCTTACGTCGTCGTGGGGACGTATGGAGATCGTGCCCGAGTGTCCTGGGGAGGATCAGGAGAGACTGCGGACTGCGGTCTCCAGCGTCTAGGGGCGCCAACAGGGGAGAGCTGCGGCATCGGCTTACGCTGGGGCCCGTCAGGTGCGTCTGTTCCAAAGCCAGGCGTAGGGAGCGGAGGCCAGGGGAGGCTGTGAGGCCTGTCTGGGCCACTCTGGTATGGGAGGCCTGGGCTCTTGTCTCCTGCTGGGGTGACGTCTCGCTCCTTGCCTCCTTCCGTGCACCTTCGGAGCGACAGTCGGCCGTCTCACGAGGGCGGGAGCGACAATAGGCTGTCTCTACCATGGCACCTTCGGAGCGACAATAGGCTGTCTCTACCAGGGCACCTTCGGAGCGACAATAGGCTGTCTCTACCAGGGCACCTTCGGAGCGACAATAGGCTGTCTCTACCAGGGCACCTTCGGAGCGACAATAGGCCATCTCACGAAGAGCGGAGCGACAATAGGCCGTCTCTACCAGGGCACCTTCGGAGCGACAATAGGCCGTCTCACGAGGAGGGAAGCGACAATAGGCCGTCTCTACCAGGACACTTTCTGAGCGACAATAGGCCGTCTCACGAGGGCGGGAGCGACAATAGGCCGTCTCACAAGGGCAGGAACGACAATAGGCTGTCTCACAAGGGCGGGAGCGACAATAGGCCGTCTCACGAGGGCGGGAGCGACAATAGGCCGTCTCTACCGGGGCACCTTTGGGGCAACAATAGGCCGTCTCACTAGGTCGGGAGCAACAATAGGCCGTCTCACTAGGGCGGGAGCAACAATAGGCCGTCTCACTAGGGCGGGAGCAACAATAGGCCGTCTCTACTGGGGCACCTTCGGAGTGACAATAGGCCGTCTCATGAGGAGGGGAGCGACAATAGGCCGTCTCTACCGGGACACTTTTGGAGCGACAATAGGCCGTCTCACAAGGGCGGGAGCAACAATAGGCTGTCTCTACCAAGACACTTTCAGAGCGACGATAGGCCGTCTCACGAGGAGGGGAGCAACAATAAACCGTCTCTACCGGGACACTTTCAGAGCAACAATAGGCCGTCTCACGAGGGCGGGAGCGACAATAGGCCGTCTCTACCAGGACACTTTCGGAGTGACAATAGGCCGTCTCACGAGGAGGGGCGCCGTCCGGAGTGTCTAGAACAACTCCACCCCTAGCTTGTTCAACAATCCCACTCCATGAAGGTAGTGTCCTTCTCCTACGACGGCGACAGCGTGGTGGCTGCGTGACATAGGGGCGCACGGCCTGGGCTGACATATGCCGTTGTTGCCGGGGGTTGTTCTGACTGGTGGCGGCTACCCCGTGGGGTCCGTGTGGGGGTGTTGGCATGTTCCCGTGCATACTGGGCTGCATCTTGCTTGCCCCGTTGTAGGGGGCACTATGGTATTCTTCTGTTTCCATTTTGGGGGCACTGCTTTGTAAGTCACGCATTTTAGAAGAGCCTCCCCGTCATCTCCTTGTGCAGTGGGGGGTCGCCTCCCTGTACTCTCTTCCTGGGCTGGTGGTGTCTGGCTCGCTCCATCAAGCAGGTATTTCACCTTGTTATACTGAGTGTCTTTAGGCCGACTCCTCGTTCTAAAAACACTAGTGACTGAGCAGGGTCCTCTTTCCGGACCAGAAGTAAAGCACGAACAAAGGAACAGGACATAAAAACTAGGCAGTATACCTTAACACATCTATTGCCTTAATTCTAAAACCGTTACAATATGATACAGAGTGAAATTTGAGATACAGGATACAGGGACACAGAGTTAGACTCCGACAGCACAAAATACAGTTGTACTTAACACACGATATGATGCATGTATACCAATGTCTTAGTTATATGTGGGTAGATAACCGTCTTTCATTCAAACCCAAAATATATATACATACGATAACAAGGGGAATACACAAGGTTAAGAGTCTGGGGGAGGAATATTACTATAATGAAGTCAGGGTGCGGATCACGACACTCGGCTCAGTTATCTAGTCACAGCGACACTTTACATAGGTTTTTGGTTCTCCCGCACACCCTGATCGTCATTCACAATTACGGGAAGTTCCTTTATTCTGGGCGGGTGATATTACTCTACTTATTATTATTGAATATTTCCACTCTATTGGGCATGTAAGTCGGTTGGGTTAAATAACATTAGCACTGGTTTTATATGGATCACACTCTGTCACTGTTCACTGTTCCTCTTCCTTGGGCTTATTTCGGTCTAAGGGGCGTCACTGATTTACCCGGGTTTCCTGGGTTGATTCACTCTGTCACTGTTCGAGGGGGAGGACCTCAGGGGGACTCTGCCTGTAACGGGCAACACACTACCCGCAGGGGAGTCACTACCCAGGTCCGGGCCGTCGGTGAGTCGCAGGGAGGCCATCCTGTGTGGGGGCCTCGACCTGAAGAGAGACCCTTACCTCAGGGTCTCGTCGGTGGGGTGCAGGTAGGCCCTCCTGTCTGGGGGCCTCGACCAGAATGGTGGCCCTCGGGACTAGGGCCAAACAGTTGGAGGAGGCGGGCCTGGCGTTGGCGGCTCTGTGGGGTGAGGGAGTCGGGGTTGCCCTCGACTGAAGTCTACTGGGCTCGCCTGGGGGTCCTGGGGCTGCGGAGGTCTGCTAAGGGACACGCCGTCAGGGTTGAGCTAGGCCTCGTCTGCTGCTGGTGCCTGCAAAAGACAGAGATCTCCCAGGAGTGGGAGGCAAATCTGGTCTCGGACTTTGCCTCCACTCTGGTGACACCTCCAGGGCAACTCTCCCGGGTGGTGTCGAGCAGTTCCCGCAGGGAAACGCGGTAGGTGGAGTGTACACGGAGACCGTGTCCTCTCCTACATACAGGGAGGGAACCACAGAGGTGACTCTCTCTCCTGGGTCTGTCACAGCCATGGCTCCAGGTCTTTTTATCCTGGGACCCACTTTTCACTGTCTACTAGGGCCTCCTGCCCTTGGAGTGGCGGAGGGTAATGGAACCTCGTGGCGCACTAAAGGGCCTCCTGCCCTAGATGCGGCGGAGGGTACTGACACCTCATGGCGCACTGAAGGGCCTCTTGCCCTAGACATGGCGGAGGGTACTGACACCTCGTGGTGCACTAAAGGGCCTCTTGCCCTAGACGTGGCGGAGGGTATTGACACCTCGTGGCGCACTAAAGGGCCTCCTGCCCTTGAGGGGGTAACTATGTCCGTCGCCAAACCGTTACTTGGGACTGAATCCTGTTCAGTCCCACCCCGCTGCTGGCGATGGTTGTCCCGCCTGCAAAGTCATTGCCGATCCTTGTTCACCTGGTGTTGGGGCAGTTGCGGGGAAAAGGGGCACAGGTCAGTAGTGGGCGGGTGACCCTCTTGCCCTGGGTCACTAGCCACCCCGTTGTGTCTTCCTGGGGTGGTGGTGTGGTGGTGGCCCGGTGGTGGGATGGGGGGTGGCGGGGTGGGTGATCCGGCGGCGGGCATTTTACCACCGTCTTCGTTGAAAAAGTCACGACCTCGTGACTGCAGGTGGTAGGTGGCGGAGGTGGACGTCTTGTGGGCCGCGGTGAGGTGTTGTAGGAGGTTTGCCCAGTGGTGGGATATGGTGTTCGGCTCCCGGTGGGGGTTGAGAGAGAGACGGATGGAGGATGGGTGCTCTGTCTGGCGTAGGAGGCAGAGAAACTGGGGTGTCCGTCGGATCTTGATGGGTGGCTGGTCGCGAGGTAGCCAGTGGATTCGGGTAACCCTCATCATGGTGGTTGGTGCCTGGTGAGGAGACAGCAGCTGTATGCTGGAGAGTGATGGGGGCTAGGTGCTTTTATGGGGAATGGGTCTGTAAGAGGAGCATTTCATTTTAGGGAATTGGGAATTAGGAGGATTCCATCGTGCTCGGTGGAGAGGGAGGGTGATGGGGGAGGTGTTTGGGGGAGGGGTGGTTTGTGGTGGTGGGTGGCAGGCCGGGCGTGCACTGGGGGGTGGTGTTGGAGTGTATCTGGATGGTGGGCGTGAGAGGCGACCTGATCTGGTAGTGGTGGTGGTGAGTGTGGGTGTAGGTGGTGAGGGTGGTTGTGCACATGGTGGTGGTGAGGGCGTGCGGCTGTTGGGGGGTGAGGCGGGTGGCAGTGCGGTGTAGCGTGTATAATGGGCAGGGTCGCGGGGGAGGGGGAGGGTGTTTGATGGGGTAGGTAGGGGAGCGGTGCGGGTGCAGGTGGCAGGGGGGTGAGAAGTGAGGTGTGAGGAGGTGGCGGCTTCAGGCGGCGGTGGTGAGGTAGGTGGTGGGGGCGACGTGGTGTAGGAGGTGGTAGGGGGATGGGTGGTAGAGAGGGGTGTGGGAGGCGGTGAGTGGGTGGTGGTGCTGGGCGGGGGTGGTGATGGGGGCGGTGGATGTGGTGAGTCGGGATCAGGTGTTATGGGTGTAGGACTCCATATTATAATTGCAAATCATAATAGATAGATAGATAAATAGATAGATATACAGCCCTCTGCGAGCCTGGGAAAAGGAAATGAGGTTTGCAAGTTACACTGAGGAAAGCTGACGACAGCGGCCAGTAAGGAGATGATGCAGTTAGCTGTCAGCAGTCCTCTCGTGAACAAAGACCTAGTCCATCCACGAGGAACACACGTAATACACCCCTGCTACACCAGAATTTAGGAAAGAGAGCTTAGACGAAGGTTAGCTATAGAAAAGAGAGGTCGAGAAGGGGACAAGCGATACTAGAGGCAGGTCGAAGGGGAGAAGAGCTTAGCAACTCGAGAGACAAAGAGAGAGAGAGGGAGCGAGACTCTATATTCCGCTTTGTGTGAGAGACTTGTTAATATTTCCAAGACAAATAAAAATAGTCCCATACTATTCTTTACCTCTCCTGTCACTACATGACAAATGGGAAGTTACTACAAGATATAAAAGCCGCTCGACCACAAGTCTAAAATATATATATAACTCAACTACAACTCAACCACAAAAGAACCACAAAGTATTTTATGACACAAAGTCATTTATGACATTTGGTAGCAGCGAACGTATACGAACCTCGTCTACGAATCAACATTGAATTCCTACAAAATATCAAGATCGAAAACAAAAATAATAACTCTCACAACACAACCAGCTCCTGACACTTCTATCCAACCAGCCCCCTCCGTCTCCCAGATCATCATGCTGATGCAGAGGTCAAGAGATCACACGACGCCTTGCAAGTAGTTTAACAATATATTGCTACAAACAATCTTGCAATTCCTACGACGAACCAACGAACTACAACCATCTACAATCAACTACAATTGACAACTCTACGTAGTCTGTATACTCTTCTACACGCACCTACAAGTAGCGGCAGTCTTCATCCCACAACGAGTAAATCACTAGAGAAAAGGACCGAGAAAACATCGACGAAGAAAAACGGTACAAATAAACGAAGAGAGACACGACTCATAACTCATCTTACTCACTCGTCTTCACTCAAGTTACTCATCGCTACTCATTCACTCACCACAGCTACCAGTGTGGGAAGCCGACGTCACCATGTGCTGAGACGACAACACGTCAATCAACCCGTGAAGAACAACGCTATCACCACGTGCAACACCACTCACACCATTTCCCACCACGGTAAAAATTAGTGAGTTACATAGTTACTTCATTCATACAATACACAGTGATAGACAATAAGCTTCTGCACAAACATATAAAACGTGCTGTATAGTTACAGCTTAAATACACATACTTACTTCAGTTATCTGCATAACTCAAACACTAAATAATCACCAACAATAGATATTCTACACTATATATATTCATTCATTTATTATATCATTTATTTACTACCAACGAGTGTTACCATTTATACCTACATAAAATACGTGTTTCATACATACAACTATACATTATTACATCTACAAAGTAATAAAGGAAATATACCATCACAGTTACTCAGTGAGCGATTAAAAGAACTGTATTAAACATTTATTAATTTAAGGTACCTAGTGGAAACAGACAAATTAAGTTACAAGGAAAACCAGAAAGAAAAAAAAAAAGAAAAATGGCCAACACAAATGACGTTAGCAAGAGTGAACATCTTCAACACAATCGTGAAGACAATGATTTCCACACAGTGCTGACACACATATTACCCACGATAGGTACAAGTGAACAACAAATCAGTGTATATAGTTAATATTGTATATATGTATATATATATTTTTTTTATATAAAATAACAAAATATGGGACTATATAATATCATTTTATAATCTCTGTGCAATATAAACTAAACTTTAAAAAAGTACCCCACGGAAATTAGCCAGTAATTATGCAACCATGAACAACATACAAAAAGCGTACACAAGCGAAGAAAAAACAAACTATAGAAAATCAATACATACAAAAAAAAAAAAAGAAAGAAAGAAAGAAAAAGTAGGAAAGAAAAAAGAGAAATAGAGTAAGATCACATAACAAACAAATGAAAATAAGTGTAAGTGTTACTACATATGTCAAAATACCACATAAACTACAAACAAAAAAGCAAATTCTTGTCTCCACAAACAAGTGGCATGGCACATCATCACTATCATCGACCGCAGCATATGTTAGGACTGCATTTATTACAATTATGTAACTCCATATTATAATTATGTAACGACAAACGATTACATTATGTTACACTTGCTACAATTATGTAACTACAAACAATATGTACCAATTTATGTGACAGTTGCATTAACAAGATGTAACTTTTATGTAACCTTAACTACAATTATGTAACTACAAACAATACTACAAACAATATGTACCATTTCTGTGACAGTTGCATTAACAAGATGTAAGTTTTATGTAACTTTAACTACAATAATGTAACTACAAACGATATGTAACAATTATGTAACGACAAACGATTGCATTATGTTACACTTTGCCAATTAACAGTTGCATTAACAAGATGTAACTTTTATGTAACTTTAACTACAATTATAAGGCCAAGACACTTATATAAGGCCAACACAATTATGCATTAACACAATATAAGTCATACAGTTATAGCACAATTCTGTATTACCAGTATCATCATACAAGTCAGGTGAAATATTAGACATTACTAAAGTGATAACTCTATGTAATGTATAACCTAGCAGTATTACAATTGCACAATTATATGCGTACGTCTGTTGTACATGCACGTCTTACGAAGTGTTATACAACAACCATTGCATTTATTCAAATATGTATACAACTTGTTTAAAATGTAATATTACTGAATAATCATTATTTACTATGAATATTATATGTATACAATATTCATACAATTATGTTACTTTTACAATATTATGTATTTCACTTACTTAGCTTATAAGTTCATTATAATGTATATATAATATGTATTAATGTTATAACTATTAAATGTCGATGGTACGCCATTTTTGCGCGGCCGAGCAGTATGTAGGACTCCATAATATAATTGCAAATCATAATAGATAGATAGATAAATAGATAGATAGACAGCCCTCTGCGAGAATGGGAAAAGGAAATGAGGTTTGCAAGTTACACTGAGGAAAGCTGACGACAGCGGCCAGTAAGGAGATGATGCAGTTAGCTGTCAGCAGTCCTCTCGTGAACAAAGACCTAGTCCATCCACGAGGAACACACGTGACACACCCCTGCTACACCAGAATTTAGGAAAGAGAGCTTAGACGGAGGTTAGCTATAGAACAGAGAGGTCGAGAAGAGGACAAGCGATACTAGAGGCAGGTCGAAGGGGAGAAGAGCTTAGCAACTCGAGAGACAGAGACAGAGAGAGGGAGCGAGACTCTATATTCCGCTTTGTGTGAGAGACTTGTTAATATTTCCAAGACAAATAAAAATAGTCCCATACTATTCTTTACCTCTCCTGTCACTACATGACAAATGGGAAGTTACTACAAAATATAAAAGCCGCTCGACCACAAGTCTAAAATATATATATAACTCAACTACAACTCAACCACAAAAGAACCACAAAGTATTTTATGACACAAAGTCATTTATGACATGGGGTGTGGTGTGGTTGTAGGTGAGGTGCTGGGTGGGGGGTGAGAAGCAGTAGGAGTAGGAGTCTGGGGGGTACTTCTCAGAAATGTCTGTGTGGCCAGGTGTGCGGGAAGAGGTGCGGGGCGCGCAGGTGAGTGGGTGGTCATTGTTGGGTGGGTGGAAGGGTCGCACGTGGCGATTGCGATACGTGCGTTGTTGGCCTTGCTTATTTATGATTACTTGATAGGGGTTGGGGACTCGGGTTATGGTGAAAGGGCCGATGAATCGGGGTGAGATCTTATTTGGGGTAGGGAGTTGTGCCACGACAACGGATTGGCCAGGTTTGTAGGGGTTGGTGTGGTTGGTGTCGGGCGTAAGGTCCTGTTGTGTTTGTAGGTGGTGGAGGGGGCGTTTGAGGTGGTGGAGAGGGTCCGTAGTGGAGGGCGGGGTTGGTGGCTGGAGGTGGTGGCGGAGGGGTAGAAGCGGGGTTTCCCCGAAGACTCGTTCGTGTGGTGTTATGCCATTTTCTCGTGGGCATGTGTTTAGGCCCCATTGAACTATCTTGACATAGGCAGGCCAATCTTCATTCCCTGTTTGCATGATGCAAGTGCGGACCTGATTGAGGAGGGAGCGATGACTTCTTTCACAGATGCTGTTGCCTTGGGGCCAGTAGGGGGATGAATGGGAGATGTGGAACCCGAATATTTTTGCTAACTCTTGCCAGACTTTTCCTGTGAACTCTGGTGCATTGTCCAAGTGCAAGGCCTGGGGAATGCCAAAATATGGGAATACGTAGCGAGTTAAAGCATCTGCGACGGATACTGCACTATGATCTTTTGCAGGGCATACGATGATGAATTTGGAATAGACGTCCACGAAGGTGATTATATATTTATATCCTGTTTTGGGCGTGAGGGGGCCGACGACGTCAACGGAAAGTAGTTGCCAGGGTTTTGTTGCTGTTATTTTTCCTGAGGGGCCTGGTGTGTGGATGATGTCTTTCCCTAAAGCACAAGCGCGGCAGGATTGTATAATGTTCTTGGCGATGGTGGAGGGGTTTGGTGTCCAATACATGCCACTGAAAACTTGGACGAGTTTCTTAGTGCCCAGGTGAATGCCATTGTTGGCGTGGAGGTGCAGCATGGTGTCGTGGGCGGTGGTGAGGCTTAGGACGATGTGGCCGTTGGGGTCGAACAGGTGTTCGCCATGCAGGTGGAGTTTGTTGAAAGTGTTTGGCGGGATCCAGGTAGGGCGTTGCTTATCGTGCGACATTTCGATAAGGTCCTGTTCTGCTGAGATGGCGTTGATGGGTAATCGGGACAGGGCGTCGGCGTTTGTGTGGAGCTTGCCTGGACGGTATGATATCTCAAAGTCGTATTCCTCGAGAGCTTCTCACCATCATATGAGTTGTGCGTTGGTGGTGTTGGATTGGCGCAACCACTGTAGGGATTGGTGATTGGTAATGATAATCACATGGGTGCCTGAGATGTACGAGCGGAAGTAATCGAGTGACCAGATAATTCCCAGGCATTCACGTTTGGTGGCCGCGTAATTTCTCTCTGCAAGGTTTAACGTGCAGCTGGCACATGCGATGATATGCTCGCGGCTGTCTTGGACTTGGGCAAGGACAGCCCCTATGGCGAGGAGTGAGACATCGGTATATAGACGGAAAGGCAGGTTGTAGTCTGGGAAAGCGACGACTGGGGCGGAGGTCAGTTTGGCTTTGAGGGTGGTGAATGCGTTCTTTCTGGGTTCTGTCCAGACGAAAGGTTCTCCTTTCTTGGTGAGGTCGTGCAAGGGTTTGGCGATGTCTGCAAAACCTTTCACGAAACGCCGGTAATAGGAGGTTAAACCTAGGAAGGCTCTGGTTTCGTGCACATCGCGGGGTAGGGGGATGTCAGCGATTGCACGTAGCTTGTCGGGGTCGGGAGAGATGCCCTCTGCATTGATCAGGTGTCCAAGGAAGGAGACTGATCGTTCTGCTAAAACACATTTTGTGGGTTTTAGTTTGAGCCCGGCCTGGCGTATACGCTGGAATACCTGTTTGAGGCGGTGGAGGTGGTCGGCCCAGGTGTGGCTGAAGACGATGACGTCGTCTAGATAAGCTAAACAGGTTTCCCAGGTGAATCCGCTCAGAACAGATTCCATGAGGCAGGAAAATGTGGCGGGGGCGTTGCAGAGTCCGAAGGGAAGGACGTTAAATTCATAGTGCTTCCCGTTTGATGTTGAGAAGGCGGTTTTGTGTTTGTCATCGGTGTGGACTGGGACTTGCCAATAGCCTGATTGCAGGTCTAGGGTAGAGAACCATGTCGATCCGTGGAGAGAGTCTAGAGAGTCGTCGATCCTGGGTAGTGGTGTAGCGTCTTTGATTGTAACATCGTTCACTCTGCGGTAATCGATGCAGAAACGCGTGGTTCCGTCCTTCTTTCGCACGAGTACCACAGGTGAGGACCATGGGCTAGTGGAGTTTGAGATGACACCGGCATTGAGCATATCCTGGACCTGTTGCTCTTCTTCTGCCCGTTGTTTGGGGTTCTTTCGGCGTGATGGTTGGTGAATGAGAGGTCTGGTAGTGTGAATCTCGTGGCTGAGATAGGTGGTGTGGCCAAGATCGGTCGGGCCGGCGGAGAATAAGTCCTGAAAGTCCAGGAGTAGTTGGTGGAGACTGTTTGTTTTTGGAAGGGGATAGATGTGATGGTAGGTTGGGGAGGGTGGGGTGATTGGGGGGTGGTGCTGAGCACGGTTCTGCTTCTTGTGTATCGCCAATGATGAGTCCTCGTGGCAGAGTTAAAGGTGTTGTGGCGAGGTTTGCGATACGGATTTGGTGGGCGTTGGGGGGGAGGAAAGTGGGGGAAACTAGACAGGATGATAGGGGTCCGGTGGGTATGGATGGTGAGAAAAGTACTGATGTGCCTGAGGGTCTGGTGAGTGTCACCCAAGCTTCGTGGTGAGGTGGAATGGTGATAGTGGAAGCAATAGTGGCAGGGAAGGAGGGAGAGGGGGGTAGTAAGGGTGGAATGGGAGATGGGGTTGGAGGGGGATGAAGTGAGGCATTGAGTGAGGCTGGGGTGGGGTTACATGTACAGGTGGGTTGGGGTGGGTGAGTGTTGTAGGGGAGAGTGTGTGTGGGTGGTGTGGGGGTGGTGGTGTTGTTTTTCGTTGTCCTTCGTTGTTGTTGTTTTTTTTTCCTTCTTGATGGATGCTTGGTTGGGGCGGGCTGGACTGAAGTGGAGGCGACGCTGATGACAATCGATGGTCGCGTGGAGTTTCTGAAGGAGGTCCAGCCCAAGGTATCCATCATATTGATTACATGTAGAATCAAATATGATGAATGGGTGCTTAGTAGAGACTCGTTGGTGAGTGCTGGTTTGTAGGGCCCAGGTTTCCCCACGGATGGGTAGGGTGCCATCCCCCCCGTCTACGAGGTTGGCTGAAGTGGGGAGGAGTGGGCCGAATGCTGAGGTGTGGCGGGAGTAGAAATGGGAGTAGAGGCATGACCTGGCTGCTCCCGTATCCACCAGTAGTCTTGCCTTGACCCCGTTTAGCCAAATCTTGTTGTAGACTCGGGGTCTGTAGTTGTGTGAGGTGGCCCCTGCCACCGTGGGGAGGTGCGGGGGCGGGCCTTAAAATCCATCTGCTGAGGATGGGTGAGATCGTCGTGTTCGTCGTTGTCCAGTCCTGGGTCGAGCAGTGGTGGCGCGTCGTCTTCCTGGGCGGCGGCGTCTAACAAGGAGACTTTCTTACGCCCCTGGTGTAGATTCCTGCGCCTGCTTGCCTTGAGTTGCTCTCTTATGTCGTGCAGGGGGCAGGTGCGACTGCAGGCCGTGAATTCCTAAGGGTTTATGGTAATTAGGTTGCCTTGTTCCCTGGGGTTTGGGCGCTTCTTTTGTGGGTAAGCCCTGGGCACTGTAGGAGGCGGCTCTGTAGGCGGCTGGTAAGGCAGCGGCTTAGGTTTTGGTGGAGGGTTGTGATTTGTGGGGAATCTTGTTACTGCATGAAGGGGTTGTGGTGTGGAACGGGTGGTGAGGAGACGTCTGATGAGTTGCAGGTCCTGATCCATGTCCCCTGAGGGATCGTAGATAGAGAAGTGCTCCCTGACTGTGCTAGGGAGAATCCTCAGCAGAGCACTGAATGTGTGAGTATCCCAAGTATTCATTGCTGCCTCGGGATAAGCGGCACTGACGAGGCGCCGAGCCTGGACGAAAGTGTCATCTAGGTTACCATCATACGTGAGGGCGTCGAGCTGCGAGAGAGAGACAACTCTGCCCATGGAAGGCATAAAAGCCTGTTTCACAATTTGCATGAACTGGTCCCATGTCAGTTCTGGGACGACTTTTGGTACGACAGTGGCGATTATTTTTCCCAGGTTAGGTAGTGTGACCGCAATTTTCTCCTTGTCCGAGTCAAACCTTATGTCTAAGAGGGGTTTAATCATATCTAAATATACATCAATGTCACATTGGTCCGGGATGAATTTCGGCAATTGAATGTGCGGTTTGGCTGCCATTGTGCAAGTTTCCTTTTTCGTTCCTCCGTGCTTTTACTCGAATCCAAAACCCACCGCTTGCCATCAGTGTCATGCTGAGTGTTTTTAGGCCGACTCCTCGTTCTAAAAACACTAGCAACTGAGTGGGGTCTTCTTTCCGGACCGGAAGTAAATCACCAACAAAGGAACAGGACATGAAAACTAGGCAGTATACCTTAACACATCTATTGCCTTATTTCTAAAACCGTTACAATATGATTAAAATGCCCGCCGCTAGACCACCCACCCCGCCACCCCCCACCCCACCACAGGGCCACCACCACACCACCACCCCAGGAAGAGACAACGGGGGGGGTAATGACCCAGGGCAAGAGGGTCACCCGCCCACTACTGACCTGTGCCCCTTTTCCCCGCAACTGCCCTGACACTAGGTGAACCAGGATCAGAAACAACCTCGCAGGCGATACAACCATCGACAGCAGTGGGGTGGGATTGAACAAGATTCAATCCCTAGTAACGTTTTGGTGACGGCCATAGTTACCCCCCTCAAGGGCAGGAGGCCCTTCAGTGTGCTACGAGGTGTCCCTACCTCTGCCACGTCCAGGGCAAGAGGCCCTTCAGTGAGCCACGAGGTGTCAATACCCTCCGCCACAGCTAGGGCAGGAGGCCCTTCAGTGCGCCACGAGGCTACAGCACTCTCCGCCACGTCTAGGGCAAGAAGCCCTTTAGTGTGCCACGAGGTGTCCATGCCCTCCGCCACATCTAGGGCAAGAGGCCCTTCAGTGCGCCACGAGGTTCCAGTATCCTCCGCCACGTCTAGGGCAAGAAGCCTTTTGGTGCACCACGAGGGGTCAACACCCTCCGCCACATCCAGGGCAGGAGGCCCTACAGTGTCCCACGAGGGGTCAATACCCTCCACAACATCCAGGGCAGGAGGCCTTACAGTGCGCCACGAAGGACCAGTACCCTCCACAGCATCCAGGGCAGGAGGCCCTACAGTGCGCCATAAGGGGTCAATACCCTCCGCCACACCCAGGGCAGGAGGCCCTTCAGTGCGCCACGAGGTTCCAGTACCCTCCGCAACTCCAAGGGCAGGAGGCCCTAGTAGAAAGCGAAAAATGGGTCCCAGGGTAAAGAAACCTGGAGCCACGGCTGTGACAGACCCAGGAGAGAGAGTCGCCTCTGTGCTTCCCTCCCTGTATGTAGGAGAGGACATGGTCTCCGTTTACACTCCACCTACCGCATTCCCCTGTGGGAACTGCTTGACACCACCCAGGAGAGTTGCCGCGAAGGTGTCACCAGAGTGGAGGCAAAGTCTGAGACCGGACCTGCCTCCTATTCCTGGGGGATCTCTGTCTTCCTCAGGCACCAGCAGGAGACGAGGCCGCAGTCCAACCCTGACGGCGCGTCCCCTGGCAGACAACCGCAGCCCCAGGACCCCCAGGCGAGCCCAACAGACTACAGGCGAGGGTAACCCTGACCCCCTCACCCCGCGGAGCCACTGACGCCAGACCCGCCTCCTCCAACTGTTTGGCCCCAGCCCCGAGGGCCACCTCTCAGGTCGAGGCCTCCAGACAGGCGGGCCTCCCTGCACCCCACCGACGAGACCCTGAGGTAAGGGTCTACCTTCAGGTCGAGGCCCCCAGACAGGAAGGCCTCCCTGCAACTCACTGACGTACTGGACCCGGGCAGTGACTCCCCTGCGGGTAGTGTGTTGCCCGCCACAGGCAGAGTACCCCTGAGGTTCTCCCCCTCGAACAGTGACAGAGTGAATTAACCCAGGAAACACGGGTAAATCAGTGACGCCCCTTGGACCTAAGTAAACCCGAGGAAGAGGAACAGTGAACAGTGACAGAGTGACAGAGTGTGATCCATATGAAACCAGTGGCTAATGTTATTTAACCCAACATACTCACATGTCCCATAAAGTGAAAGTATTCAATAATAATGAGTAAAGTACTATCACCCTCCCAGAATAAAGGAACTTCCCATAAGTGTGAATGACAATCTGGGTGCGTGGGAGAACCAAAGAACTGTGTAACATGTCGCCGCGACTAGTTAACCGAGTCGAGTGTCGTGATCCGCACCCTGACTTCATTATACTAATATTCCTCCCCCAGACTCTTAACCTTGTGTATTCCCCTTGTTATTGTGTGTATATATATTTTGGGTTTAAATGAAAGACGGTCATCTACACTTATAGAACTAAAGACACTGGTATACGTGTATCATATCGTGTGTTGAGTACAGTTGTATCTTGTGTCATCCAAACCTATCTGTGTCCCTGTATCCTGTATCCCAAATATCACTCTGTATCGTATTGTACCGGTTTTAGAATTAAGGCAATAGATGTGTTAAGGTATACTGACTAGTTTTTATGTCCTGTTCCTTTGTTGGTGCTTTACTTCCGGTCTGGAAAGAGGAACGACCCCGCTCAGTCGCTAGTGTTTTTAGGGTGAGGAGTCAACCTAAAAACACTCAGCATAACAATGATACAGAGTGATATTTGAGATTCAGGATACAGGGACACAGAGTTAGGCTTCGATAGCACAAAATACAGTTGTACTTAACTCACGATATGATGCATGTATACCAATGTCTTAGTTCTATATGGGTAGATAACCGTCTTTCATTCAAACCCAAAATATATATACATATGATAACAAAGGGAATACACAAGGTTAAGAGTCTGGGGGAGGAATATTACTATAATGAAGTCAGGGTGCGGATCACGACACTCGGCTCAGTTATCTAGTCGCGGCGACACTTTACATAAGTTTTTGGTTCTCCCGCGCACCCTGATGGTCATTCACAATTACAGGAAGTTCCTTTATTCTGGGCAGGTGATATTACTCTACTTATTATTATTGAATATTTCCACTCTATTGGGCATGTAAGTCGGTTGGATTAAATAACATTAGCCACTGGTTTTATATGGATCACACTCTGTCACTGTTCACTGTTCCTCTTCCTTGGGCTTATTTCGGTCTAAGGGGCGTCACTGATTTACCCGTGTTTCCTGGGTTGATTCACTCTGTCACTGTTCGAGGGGGAGGACCTCAGGGGGACTCTGCCTGTAAGGGGCAACACACTACCCGCAGGGGAGTCACTGCCCGGGTCCAGGCCGTCGGTGAGTCGCAGGGAGGCCCTACTGTGTGGGGGCCTCGACCTGAAGGGAGACCCTTACCTCAGGGTCTCGTCGGTGGGGTGCAGGGAGGCCCTCCTGTCTGGGGGCCTCGACCTGAGTGGTGGCCCTCGGGACTAGGGCCAAACAGCTGGAGGTGGCAGACCTGGCGTCGGCGGCTCCACGGGGTGAGGGAGTCGGGGTTGCCCGCGTCTGTAGTCTGCTAGACTCGCCTGGGGGTCCTGGGGCTGCAGTCGTCTGCTAGGGGATGCGCCGTCTGGGTTGGACTGCGGCCTCATCTCCTACTTGTGCCTGCGAAAGACAGAGATCTCCCAGGAGTGGGAGGCAGCTCCGGTCTCAGACTTTGCCTCCACTCTGGTGACACCTCCGGGGCGACTCTCCCGGGTGGTGTCGAGCAGTTCCCGCAGGGGAACGCGGTAGGTGGAGTGTACACGGAGGGTGTGTCCTCTCCTACATACAGGGAGGGAAGCACAGAGGCGACTCTCTCTCCTGGGTCTGTCACAGCCGTGGCTCCAGGTATTTTTACCCTGGGACCCACTTTTCGCTGTCTACTAGGGCCTCCTGCCCTTGGAGTGGCGGAGGGTACTGGAACCTCGTGGCGCACTAAAGGGCCTCCTGCCCTAGACGTGGCAGAGGGTACTGACACCTTGTGGCGCACTGAAGGGCCTCTTGCCCTAGACGTGGCGGAGGGTACTGACACCTCATGGCGCACTAAAGGGCCTCTTCCCCTAGACGTGGCGGAGGGTATTGACACCTCGTGGCGCACTAAAGGGCCTCCTGCCCTTGAAGGGGTAACTATGGCCGTCGCCAAAACGTTACTTGGGACTGAATCCTGTTCAGTCCCACCCCACTGCTGGCGATGGTTGTCCCGCCTGCAAGGTCGTTGCCGATCCTTGTTCACCTGGTGTCGGGACAGTTGCAGGGAAAAGGGGCACAGGTCAGTAGTGAGCGGGTGACCCTCTTGCCCTGGGTCATTAGCCCCCCCGTTGTGTCTTCCTGGGGTGGTGGTGTGGTGGTGGCCCGGTGGTGCTGTGGGGGGTGGTGGGGTGGGGGGTCTAACGGCGGGCATTTTACACCTAGTCCTTCATTTATGCAACAGGTCATCCCTGGAACTGTCTCCCTCTGTCTGTATTTCCTACTTCCTATGATCTCCAGTCTTTCAAACGCAGTGTGTCCAGGCATCTCAAAATGAACGGATCTTGAATTTGGCACCCTTTTGTATTGTTTTAGTTTTTTTTCTTGGAAGGAACTGTCTGTGGGCTCCTAGCTTTTGGTTCCTTCTTCCTCGCATTAAAAAAATATATTTTAAAAACCAACGTGGTCCCTAGCCTGGCAGATCTGTTGTACAGAGAGAGGCTGGAAAAGCTGGATCTGCCTTCCTTACAAGAAAGGAGAGAGAGGGGCAACATGATTGGAGTTTTCAGAGCCATGATGGGAGTAGAAAAAATTAACAGAAAAGGACTGTTTGTTTGGGATGGGAGAGTAACAAGACACGGAATGAAACTGAAAAAGCCAAGTTGCTTGAAGGATATTAAAATGGGTGACAAAGAACAGTGCCCCCGAAATATACCATAGTGCCCCCGACAACGGGGCAAGCAAAATACAGCCCAGTATGCCCGGGAATGTGCCTACACCCCCACACGGACCCCATGGGGTAGCCGCCACCAGTCGGAACAACTCCCGGCAACAGCGACATATGTCAGCCTGGCCTGTGCGCCCCTATGTCACGCAGCCACCACGCCGTCGCCGTCGTACGAGAAGGACACTACCTTCATGGAGTGGGATTGTTTAGCCAGCCAGGGGTGGAGTTGTCATAGGCACTCCAGACGGCGCCCCTCCTCATGAGACGGCCTATTGTCACTCCGAAAGGGCTATGGTTGAGACGGCCTATTGTCGCTCCCACCCTCGTGAGACGGCCTATTGTCGCTCTGAAAGTGTTCCGGTAGAGACGGCCTATTCTCGCTCCCCTCCTCATGAGATGGCCCATTGTCGCTCCGAAAGTGCTCCGGTAGAGACGGCCTATTGTCGCTCCCACCCTTGTGAGACGGCCTATTGTCGCTCCGAAAGTGTTTCGGTAGAGATGGCCTATTGTTGCTCCCCTCCTCGTGAGACGGCCTATTGTCGCTCCGAAAGTGCTTCGGTAGAGACGGCCTATTGTCACTCCCCTCCTCGTGAGACGGCCTATTGTCGCTCCGAAAGTGTCCTGGTAGAGATGACCTATTGTCGCTCCCCTCCTCGTGAGACGACCTATTGTCGCTCCGAGGGTACACACAAAGAGGCAAGGAGCGAGACGTCACCCTGGCAGGAGACCAGAGCCCAGGCCTCCCATCCCAGACTGGCCCAGACAGGCCTCACAGCCTCCCCTGGCCTCTGCTCCCTACATCTGGCCCTAGAGCAGATGCACCTGATGGGCCCCAGTGGAAGTCAATGCCGCAGCCCTCCTCTGTTGGCGCCCCTAGACGCTGGAGACCACAGTTCACAGTCTCTCTCGATTCTCCCCAGGACACCTGGGCACGATCTCCATACGCCTCTACGACAACGTAAGGCTCCCACTTCCGGCCGAGACTTACAACAGAGGTTCCTGAAGCTATTCGACCCCAGTCCCGAGGGCCACACTCCTGAGCCCAGCCCGGGAGCCACGGGTAGCCCAGGACGCGAGAGGACGCCCTTACGAGTTGTCCCGTGCCCTCTTGGTACGCCTCCCATTGGCGGTGCCCCTAGCCCGGCAGGATTGCCGATGGCATGTTCCCGCCTATCCCCACGATGAATACGTGTGATGTTACAGTGCGAGTGATTTAGGTTAAGTGTGATTTCCCCTAGTATAGTATTGTGCAGTGACTTAATATACCGAACATCGGGGCAAGTAAGATCACACTGAGAGAATAAAGGACGAGCGTGTGAAACAAGATCTGATGAATTACATTTATGAGTGACATACAATTAGTAAGCCTGTGCCGCCTGGAGATTCCTCTGTAGTGACATACCCTTACTACTATGAGTTCTAAAGAAATATTACGAGAGAGTATTAGTGATATTCCCCCACTCACGCTGCCCGTAAATCTTATACGCCACTCTCTTATCCCGACGTAAGAACCCCCGACAGAGAGAAGAGGAGGACCGCCAGGTGCACGAAATGGTAGAGGCAGGTGTTATCTCCCCCTCCACCAGCCCATGGTCCTCCCCTGTCATTCTAGTAAAAAAGAAAGATGGCACGATGCAGTTTTGCATCGACTACCGCCGTGTGAACGACGTCACCATTAAAGATGCCACCCCCCTCCCCCACATTGACGATTCCCTAGACTCCCTCTACGGGGCGTCTTGGTTTTCTACCCTCGACCTCCAGTCTGGATACTTGCAGGTCCCCGTCTATCCGGACCATCGAGGCAAGACAGCCTTTTCCACCAGTAATGGCAAACATTACGAATTTAATGTTCTGCCATTCGGCCTCTGCAACGCCCCTGCCACTTTCTCCAGACTAATGGAATCTGTCTTGAGTGGCCTTACTTGGGAAATATGTTTAGCTTATCTTGACGACGTCATTGTTTTTAGCCAGACCTGGGCCGACCACTTGCAGCGCCTCTGTCGAGTTTTCACCAGAATTCACCAGGCAGGCCTCAAGCTACATCCTTCTAAATGTGTCCTGGCCACCAAAACCGTCTCGTTCCTGGGACATACTATTTCCCAAGCAGGAATTTCCCCAGATCCCGACAAGCTCCGTGCCATAGCGGACATACCGCCGCTGCAGGATGTCCACGGCGTCTGGGCCTTCCTGGGACTCACGTCCTATTACCGTCACTTCGTAAAGGGATTCGCACAGATCGCTAAGCCTCTTCACGATTTGACATGAAAAGGGGAACCTTTCCTCTGGACCGAGGACTGGCGAGCTGCTTTTCAACAGCTAAAAGACAAGCTCGTCTCTGCCCCCATCGTGGCCTTCCCCGACTATGCCCTCCCTTTTCGCCTCTACACCGATGTGTCCCTTACCGCGATAGGCACCGTCCTAGCCCAGGTACAGGCCAGCAGAGAACACATCATTGCCTGCGCCAGTCGCACTCTGAATCCAGCTGAAAAGAATTATGCCGCCACCAAGCGAGAATGCCTCGGCATAATCTGGGCCCTCCAGTATTTTAGGGCTTATCTTTCCGGGACCCAAGTTACGATAATCACCGACCACCAATCACTCCAGTGGTTACACCAGTCGGATTCCCATAACTCCCAACTCGTCAGGTGGTGCAACACCCTAGAGGAGTTTCAGTATGAGATTTCATACAGGCCCGGAAAGCTCCACACCAATGCAGATGCCCTCTCCTGCCTCCCCATCCACGCGGTACAGCCAGACCCGGACCTCCTACAACTCTGGCACCACAAGGAACGGCCCCCCTGGATCCCTGCTCACCTATTCCCTAAGCTATGCCGACAGGGCGACCACCTCCTAACCCCGTCCGGGCATATCCTTTTGGCCCCCGATGCGGCACATGACACCCTGCGCCACCTCCATGCCCACAACGGCATCTACTTGGGCACCAAAAAATTATTACAGGTGTTCAATGACATTTACTGGGCCCCAAATCTCTCCACCCTCGCCAAGGAAATTATCCTGACTTGCTGCGCCTGCGCGCCTGGAAAAGATATCACCCGGACCGCCTGACCATCGGGCCATATCACCGCCCACAAGCCCTGGCAACTCCTGGCGATCGACGTAGTAGGCCCTCTTCCCCCCAAATCTGGATATAAATACGTGATCACTTTTGTAGACACGTACTCAAAATTCGTAGTAGCCTGCCCAGCTAAGGAACATCATGCCGTCGCTGTCACCGATGCCCTTCTCTGACACGTGTTCCCTTACTTTGGCATCCCACAAGCCATCCATTCCGATAATGCCCCCAAGTTCTCCGGAAAATTCTGGGAAGAGCTAGCCAGGATTTTCGGATATAAGATCTCCCACTCCTCACCATACTGGCCTCAAGGGAACGCCATATGTGAACGAAGCCATCGTACCCTTATCAATCAGCTACGCACCCGAATCGAGGCTACAAAAGACAACGATTGGCCGGCACATGTGAAAATTGTCCAGTGGGGCATGAATTCATGTCCCCAAGAAGACGGGGTTTCCCCCCATGAGAGAATCTTTGGGGATACTCCCCTCCTACTACCCCTATGCCACCACCTGCAGCCGCCAGCTTCCGCTCCCACTACAGACCCGCTACACCTGCTAAAAGGGCGGATATACCATCTACCAAAGAATCTGGACCTTGGACCCGACACAGCCTCCAACCCCTTCAACCCAGGTGACACAGTCGTCGTCGCCCAGCTCCCCCCTCCCCACAAGCTCCCCCCCCACTTCACAGGGCCCCACACAATCACTCGAGTCCCCAACCCATACCAGGTGGTCATAGACTATCACGGCACTCCCCGTACCCTCCGCAACCACCACGTGCGGCCTTTCCACACGCCCACCTCCCCTGCTCCGGCCCCACGCCCCCAGCCCCCTCCAGCCCCCGCACCACCCTCTACAGTCACATATGAGTGCTACGTTTCCTCCTCACACTCCCACTCCACCCCCCCCTACCACCTCCGCCTCCCTGGCTCCCACCACCCCCAGCACCTCAGCTGATGCCTCCCCCGCCACCCCTCGCTCACCCTCACCCCTTCCCTCCATTGCCCCCCCCCTCAACACCCACTCCCACCTCTTCCGCCCACGCCACCACACCCTCACCACAACTCACTACCACCACCCCTCCCCCACCCACCATGCGTACATCCACTCCACCAACACCACGCCCCACCGCACCCACAACACGCAAAACAACCCGTCCACCCCATACACCCACTTCTCCCCCCACCCCGACCCTCAGGACCACCACCACCCGCTTGGGCCACCTCTCATGCCCACCCGCCCGATACACACACACCCCTACACCACCCACCTCTCCACGACTTCACACCATCAAAACACATCAGGCCCAAATCCCCTCTACCTGTACTCCCCAGAGACTCAACGCCGCATTACCACGGCACAAAACCCGGCCCTTACCCTCGGTATCCAGCATTCAGCTTCCAACCACACCGACAGCCACACCAAGCAAGATGAGAGTGAAGCGGGCCATATGGGCGCCTACCCTTGGCAGAAACCACAGACTCCGCGGGCCACACCACCTGCTAACCCTCCTCCAGTCTACCACCACCGCCTCCACACTCTTCCTCACCTGTGACCCGGAACAAGAAGAAAACCCCTACACCGTCGCCTGGCAAACTGTGCTGCAACACCTCCAGCCCGTGTACACCACCTCCAACACACAAGCATTCCACCTCCAGCCACGAGGACGTGACTTTTTACAGGGGGAGAGTGGTAAAATGCGTGACTTAAAGAACAGTGCCTCCAAAATATACCATAGTGCCCCCAACAACAGGGCAAGCAAAATACAGCCCATTATGCCCGGGAATGTGCCGACACCCCCACATGGACCCCACGGGGTAGCCGCCACCAGTCGGAACAACTCCCGGCAACAGCGACATATGTCAGCCCGGGCCGTGCGCCTCTATGTCACGCAGCCACCACGCCGTCGCCGTTGTAGGAGACGATCACTACCTTCACGGAGTGGGATTGTTGAGCCAGCCAGGGGTGGAGTTGTCATAGGCACTCCAGACGGCGCCCCTCCTCGTGAGACGACCTATTGTTGCTCCGAAAGTGTTCCGGTAGAGACGGCCTATTGTCGCTCCCCTCCTCATGAGACGGCCTATTGTCGCTCCCCTCCTCATGAGACGGCCTATTGTCGCTCCCACCCTCGTGAGACGGCCTATTGTCACTCCGAAAGTGTTTCGGTAGAAACGGCCTATTGTCGCTCCCCTCCTCGTGAGACGGCCTATTGCCGCTCAGAAAGTGTTTCGGTAGAGACGCCCTATTGTCGCTCCCCTCCTCGTGAGACGGCCTATTGCCGCTCCGAAAGTGTCCCGGTAGAGACGACCTATTGTCGCTCCGAAAGTGTTCCGGTAGAGACGGCCTGTTGTCGCTCCCCTCCTCATGAGACGGCCTCTTGTCGCTCCGAAAGTGTCCTGGTAGAGACGGCCTATTGTCGCTCCCCTCCTCGTGAGACGACCTATTGTTGCTCCGAGGGTAAACAGAAAGAGGCAAGGAGCGAGACGTCACCCCGGCAGGAGACCAGAGCCCAGGCCTCCCATCCCAGAGTGGCCCAGACAGGCCTCACAGCCTCCCCTGGCCTCTGCTCCCTACGTCTGGCTCTAGAGCAGACGCACCTGACGGGACCCAGTGGAAGTCGATGCCGCAGCCCTCCTCTGTCGGCGCCCCTAGACGCTGGAGACCGCAGTCTGCAGTCTCTCTCGATTCTCCCCAGGACACCCGGGCGCGATCTCCTTACGCCCCTATGACGACGTAAGGCTCCCACTTCCGGCCGAGACTTACAACAGATCTTATTCACCCCGATATTCACTATATGAAATCACTGCACAATACTTACATTAGGGGAAATCACACTTAACCTAAATCACTCGTGCTACAATATCACACGTATTCATCAGGGGGATAGGCAGGAACATGTCATCGGCGATCCTGCCGGCTAGGGGCACCGCCAATGCGAGGCGTGCTGAGAACTCGTAAGGGCGTCCTCTCGCGTCCTCTTGGTACGCCTCCCATTGGCGGTGCCCCTAGCCCGGCAGGATTGCCGATGGCATGTTTCCACCTATCCCCACGATGAATACGTGTGATGTTACAGTGCGAGTGATTTAGGTTAAGTGTGATTTCCCCTAGTATAGTATTGTGCAGTGACTTAATATACCGAACATCGGGGCAAGTAAGATCACACTGAGAGAATAAAGGACGAGCGTGTGAAACAAGATCTGATGAATTATATTTATGAGTGACATACAATTAGTAAGCCTGTGCCGCCTGGAGATTCCTCTGTAGTGACATACCCCTACTACTGTGAGTTCTAAAGAAATATTACGAGAGAGTATTAGTGATATTCCCCCACTCACGCTGCCCGTAAATCTTATACGCCACTCTCTTATCCCAGTGCCTAGAGTAAGTGTAAATCAAGAATAAAATCAATTACCAAAGACCCTTTGCTAGTGGAAAACGTATAGCTCTCATTGTTAATATTTGCCTCTCTCTAGTATTACTCATAGCCGTCACAAGTCACTCTCCGCACCCCCCCCCCTTTTTTCTCCCCCCCCTTGTGTGACTCACTCCCCGCGCCTCCCGCGCGCGCCTATATTCACTGTACCCTGCATACACTAGGATTGATTGTGTTGGCATTAATGTCAGATAAGTAAGTATCCTGCGAGATACCCATGTCCTAGATAAGGTTTTATATTACTATGTATTGTGCTGTAATATCTGCTGATTTGTCCTGTGTCTGATTGTGGTAATATACGTGTAAAGGTTGTTGCCTAGAGTTTTTGTGTCCTGCCTCTCTTTATTACTCGGGATATTGAAGGGATAGAAGGTGATAAACAAGATTTATGGGTAGCGTGGGGGAGGGAGAGAATACCATTAATACTTCCTTTCACAATATTCCTTCACAGTAATGGGAGTATGTCTTTATAGGGGAATCTCCAGGCGGCACAGGCATATTAATTTTATAACAGGGATGTCACTCATAAGTACAGTCAATCAGATCTTGTTCCACACTCTCGTCCTTTAACTTCTCACTGTGATCTTATTCACCCCGATATTCACTATATGAAATCACTGCACAATACTTACATTAGGGGAAATCACACTTAACCTAAATCACTCGTGCTACAATATCACACGTATTCATCAGGGGGATAGGCAGGAACATGTCATCGGCGATCCTGCCGGCTAGGGGCACCGCCAATGCGAGGCGTGCTGAGAACTCGTAAGGGCGTCCTCTCGCGTCCTGGGCTTCCCGTGGCTTTCGGGCTTGGCTCAGGCGTGTGGCCCTCAGGACTGGGGCCGAATAGCTCCAGGAACCTCTGTGATAAGTCCCGGCGTCGTGGGGGCGTAGAGGGATCACGCCCGGGTGTCCTGGGGAGAACCGAGAGAGACTGTGGGCTGCGGTCTCCAGCGTCTAGGGGCGCCGACAGGGGAGGGCTGCGGCAGCGACTTCCACTGGGGTCCGTCAGGTGCATCTGCTCTAAGGTACCAGGCGTAGGGAACCGAGACCAGGGGAGGCTGTGAGGCCTGTCTGGGTCACTCTGGGACAGGAAGCCTGGGCTCTAGTCTCCTGCCGTGGGGACGTCTCTCCACTCACCTCTCTCTGCACACCCTCGGAGCGACAGTAGATCGTCTCACAAGGAAGGGAGCGACAATAGGTCGTCTCTACCAAGACACTCTCGGAGCGACCATAGATCGTCTCACGAGGATAGGAGCGACCATAGATCGTCTCTACCGGAGCACTTTCGGAGCGACCATGGATCGTCTCACGAGGATGGGAGCGACCATAGATCGTCTCTACCGGAGCACTTTCGGAGCGACCATAGATCGTCTCTACCAGAGCACTTTCGGAGCGACCATAGATCGTCTCACGAGGATGGGAGCGACCATAGATCATCTCTACCGGAGCACTTTCGGAGCGACCATAGATCGTCTCACGAGGGGCGTCCGTTCTCGTCCAGGGCTATGGTTGGCGAAGGGTCCCGCGCTCTCAGGGCTGGGGACATGAGTGTGGCCCTCAAGGCTGGGGCCGAACAATTGCCTGAACCGGTCATTCAGGCTCCTGATGGAGGATGAGGACCTCCACCGTCGAGGTGTGGGGAGTTCCCGCCCGGGAGTTCTGGGTGCGGTCTGGGGTTCCCAAGGGCTGCAGTCCTCGGAACTTGGCGGCGCCGACAGGAAGGGGCTTCAGCACCAGTCTGCATCAAGTTGAGTCAGATGGGTCTCCTCCAGGGCCAGTTGTAAGGAGCAGAGGCCAGGGGAGACTACAGGGCCTCTCCAATACTCCTCTACACCCGAGACTCCCTCTGTGCCAGGGGTCGTGGAACAGGCGTCAATTCCAGGCAGTGGAGCGGGTACAGACCGTCGCCAAGGCACGGTTACTGGCCGTGGCCTGGAAGAGTGGGTGGCTGCCAGCAGACCCAAAGGCACCTTCTGAGCGGCTACAGGCCGTCTCCTGACAAAGGTGGGAGCAGCTACAGGCCGTCTTCTTCAGGAGGGATGTTGAGTGGCTACAGGCCATTTCAGGGGGAACAACTTGGGAGCGGCTACAGGCCGTCTTCTGACAAAGGTGGGAGCAGCTACAGGCCATCTCCTTCAGGAGGGGTGAGTGGCTACAGGCTGTCTCATGGGGTACACCTTCGGAGCGGCTACAGGCCGTCTCCTTCAGGAGGGGTGTTGACCGGCTACAGGCCGTCTCCTTGTTACCCTCAGAGCGGCTACAGGCCGTCTCCTTCAGGAGGGGTGAGCGGCTACAGGCCGTCTCCTTCAGGAGGGGTGAGCGGCTACAGGCCGTCTCCTTCAAGAGGGGTGAGCGGCTACAGGCCATCTTAGGGGGAACACCTTCGGAGCGGCCACAAGCCGTCAGACAAAGGCGGGAACAGCTACAGGTCGTCTCCTTCAGGAGGGGATTTGAGTGGCTACAGACCATCTAAGGAAGAACACTTTTGGAGCAGCTACAGGCCGTCTTCTGACGAAGGTGGGAGCGGCTACAGGCCATCTCCTGACGAAGGTGGGAGCGGCTACAGGCCGTCTCCTGATTACCCTCAGAGCGACTACAGGCCGTCTCCATAGCGAGGGGCAAGCGGGTACAGGCTGTCTCAAGGAAAACACCTTCAGGGCAGCTACAGGCCGTCTCAAGGAAGACACCTTCAGAGCAGCTACAGGCCGTCTCCTGACGAAGGTGGGAGCAGCTACAGGCCGTCTCCTTGGAACCCTCTGAGTGGCTACAGGCTGTCTCCTTAATGAGGGGTGAGCAGCTACAGGCCATCTCTGGGGTGCTGGCAGGAGCTGGTTAGGCAGCTCCACCCCTTAGCTGGTTGGTGAAGGCTCGCCCAGAAGGTAGTCTGGTATTCCTGCTATGGTGTTGGTGGGCGAGCTCCGGGTCATAGGGGTGCATGGCCCGGGCTGACTTATGCCATTGTCACTCTGAGTCCCGGTGCGGTCGTTGCTCCTCTGTGAGCTCCTTGTGAGGGTGTCTGGGCATTCTCAGGGGCACTGTACTGCATTTTACTAAAAAACTTAAACGAGTTCAAAGTTAAATCTAACTTATTGAGAAACAGAGACGGGACCCCACGAGCACAGTTCATTTCCTCTATATCACAACTAGGTAAATATACATACACACACACACACACAGATTCCTTCCCATGATATCAGTACAGTACCGTATGCGTTTATGTACTGTACAGTACACTTCCATTCGGTATGGTTATTCATTTCAATACCACAGTCAGCCACCTAACCTAAGCATCCCTAATGGGATATGTTAGGGTTGGTTAGGTTAGGTACGGTAACCCACGCAGTTTTGCCTGGGAAACACATTGGTTATATTTTCGAGAAAATCTTATGGTTTTTTTGAAGGGACAAGGTGAACGTTGTTCCTGGGTGAGGGGTACCGGTGGCCACCATGTGTGTAACACAGACCACAAGCCACGAGTAAATGTACGATAAAATCACCCATCTGTCACTACACCAAATTGCGGGAGTTCCCTGGCCTCCGGGGTTAGTGCAAAAACCCCCCACCACGAGTGCCTGTCCACTTCCTTACCGAATGGTCAGAGTCGCCTGGCAGGCCGCATCTGTTATACACCGCCTGAGGTGGTGATGTATTAGTCATTCGCAGTTGCTGTCATGTAGTAACTCTTGCCTGGGCAAATGGAAGTGAACATTACATGCAGACGTCGGTTTGCCGCGTTTTGCATCCTCTGTGCTCAGATGCAACCATTCGGTGAGACTTGGCAGCACAGTACTGTTTACCAGCCAACACAAGCCCACAGCTCAGTTCCTGCCTTTGTCTCACCATAGTGACTTGCTTGCAGTGATGGCTGTGAATGCAGTTGCATTTGTGGTTGTTCCCTTCCTTCTTCATGTTGTGGCCCTCCTGTGCTGTATTCTAATGTGTGTGGTGATGGCCCCACCACCACCTGAGAAGCGATAAAGGAAAGTTCTGAGATTCTGGGCAAGGTTGATGTGGGCTGGACCACAGGACACATTCTTCGCAAATATGATCTAGCCCGTTCAACAATGTTTGATATCAAAAAGTCAAGTGGGCAGCTTATGCAGTGTGGACAGGACTTCGTTGAAAGCACACCTCTGGGCAACGGGGATGGCTTTTTCGCTTCAAGCTTTGTCATGGACATACTGGCTGTAAGGCACACAGCAAGGCTTGGAGGCGGCAGCGGAAGAATCAGTGCTGTTTTGCCAGAAAGTGTACCACCTGATCAAGGATGGGGGCATTGCCCTTGGTCAAGTCTATAATGCTGACAAAACTGGTCTATTCAACCACTCCTTGCCCACCAACACCTTGGCATAGGAAAGGGAGAAGAAAGTGCCTGGTCGGAAGCTGTCCAAACAACGTCTCTGATTTGGTGTACTGTGCCAATGCTAACGGGATGCACTGCCTCAAACTTATTGTTGTTGGGCATGCAAAACAACCAAACTGTCTCCATGGGTTGATGGATAGCCTGCCTGCTGTGTGGTACCATTCTGTGAAGGCCTGGTTTACCGCTAAGATCTTCAGAGATTGGTTCCACAGACATTTCGTCAAGAAGGTTATCCGTTATCAAAAGGAGGTCCCTGGTATCGCTCGCAACCAGATGAAGGCACTCCTGCTCCTGGGCAATGCCCCCGCACATCCGTCTGAGAAGGATTTGGTTGCTTATGATAGGCAGATTAGGTGACTCTTTCAGCCACCTAGTATGACTGCTCTGATTTAACCCATCAACCAGGGTGTTACTGTGGCAGCCAAGAGACTGTACCAACAGAGGTTCCTGAACAAGGCAATGGTGGTGCTGGAGGATGAGGACGTGGTCGAGGACACACGTGGGGAGCAGACCTTGCAGAATCTTTGGCGTTACAACCTGAAGTCTGCAGTGTTCAACTGGGCTAATGCGTGGAAGGAAGTCTCCGTCAAAACCCTCGAAAGTGGTTGGTCTCGTCTCCTGCAGAGAATTGAAGCCAAGAACGACTCTGAGGGGTGTGATGTGGATGATTTCCACAGCTGCCTTAGAGCAGCAGGAGAGCAGGGGGACGCTGACGACGTGAGGGATTGGCTGGACGATGACGGTGGCGATCCTGGTTATTAGACCATGTCTGATGAGGAGATCGCCGCTGCTGCCTCTGCAGGCACGGAAGAGGAAAGCAGGACCGACGAGAACAAGGATGAGAACCCTGGCTCGCAGCCCTCCGTAACTCCTTCAGTCCCTCGTCTCAAGTGTCCTCCATGGTTACCTGGAAGGGGTACTGGAGTATGCTGAGCACCCACACTGTGACAGGGAGTTGGTGCCACTCCGCTTGGCAATGGAGCTGCAGGGAGTCCGGGACGCTGTCATCCTCTGGCAGAATCATCGGTCCTATCATCAGACCAGGATTGACTCCATCTTCAAACCTGCAACCCCCATGAGTGCCAGCCCATTCTCACCACCACCACCACCACCATCACCTCATTTCCTGGCTTTACCATCGAACCCACAACCATGCATGTTGACAGCCACTGAGTCTCATTAGACGTAAGTTTGTGGCTGTCTTTGGAGTTTCCTGAGGTGGGTAGGCCACCAACACCACACCGTGCATCTCCAGTCATCGTCCACCTCTCGCAGGTTTAGGAGGAGGAGGAATTATGGGACATTTGCTAGGTCCAAATGTTTGTCACAAGACCCCATGGGACAACTCTACACCTACTGGAGGTGTGTGGGTTAAGCCTGTTTGCCGTGCACTGGGTGGTAAGTACCCCAACCGAATGTTTTTCGATAGGTAACTTTAGGTTTCTTTCATAGTTTCCTTGGTGCTAAAAGTTATACAGGATAATCCTATGTACATTTTGATGTCACAATATGGCAGAATGATCTGAAGACAGTGCCAAAAATTGGAGGGGTACTGTATATACAGTAGTGTTTAGGTAGTTTTTATTTTTGTTTGTTTGTTTGTTTGTTTTTGCATGGTTTTCTTGGTGTTGAAAATTATTTTGGATAATCTTATGTATGTTTTGATGTCAAAATGACAGAATGACTGGAAAACACTGCCAAAATAAGGAGGGTACTGTAGATACAGTAATGTTTAAGTAGGGTGTTTTTTTTTCTTTTTCTTTTTTTTTTCTTTTTTTTTTTTTTTTTGCATGGTTTTCTTGGTGTTGCAAATTATTTTGAACAATCCTGTGTATGTTTTGATATCAAAATATGGCAGAATGACTGGAAAACATTGCCAAGGTAAGGAGTACTGTATATACAGTAGTGTATAGGTAGAGTATTTTTTGGCTTTTAGTGTTTTTTTTGCATGGTTTTCTTGGTGTTTAGGATTACTTTGGATATTCCTATGTGTGTTTTGATGTCTAAATATGCCTGAATGACCGGAAAACAATGCTAAAATAATTATAGGTACTGTACAAATTGGGTAGGTATAGGTTGGAGGTGAGTATAGGTGGGGTCTGGGTATGGTAGGGGAATAATGTTCATTATCCAGATGTTGCAACTACCCGGACATGCCTTTGGCTCTATTATGTCCAGATAAATGAGGGGTTACTGTATCTATTTTGTTGTTATGTCTCTTCTCCTTCTATCGTTTTACCACCCAATACCTCTATCTCAATAACCAGGTGGTCATTCTTTCCTAGAGGGCAATGATACTGTAATTTCTGTGTATCATTACAGTTTTTTGTAAAAATTAGATCCAACCTTGATTGTGTATCCTCTCTCCCAATTTTTGTATTTCCTTTAACCAACTGTATTAACATATTTTCCATTATCATCTCCATAAGTCTATACCTTCAGATTTTCACATTGTTTCCTGTGTCAATTCCTTCCCAATCGACCTCTCTACAATTAAAATCACCCAGTAGCAGCAATCTATTTCTCCGCTTAATTATCTTCCTTAGCATATCAAAAGACTCACTCATTAATAGTTTGTACTCATCTCTAATCCGTTCTTAAGTCCATGGTGGCACATACATCATTACTATGTACAGTATAACTTTTCACCATGGTCTTCCACCATTTCCACTCCTAGTATTTCCACTTTCATATTTTCTAAATGTACCCTTTTTCCATTTACCTTTTTATCAGTCATAATCATCAATCCTCCAAACTGTCCTCTTTATGTCCTCCACACATTATAATCTTTCCAACCAAGGACATTTGCATCAAATTCATCCTCTATTTTGGTTTCAGCTAAACATACCACTCCTGGCTTCTTTTCCCTAATATAGTCACCATGTTCTAGTTTCTTCATTATCAATCCATCCACATTTGTATACATTACAATTATCATATGAGCCTGAGTCTTCCTGATCATTTCCTTATTTGCTCAGACTTTGCCTAGGCCTATCTATCTATCTATTGCCAGACGCCTTAATCCCGTAAAGGGTGGCCACAAACAAATCACCACCATGTTGCCCTGTCCCCTGCCATTTCACTGCCCTGCTCCCAGCTCACACCCCCCTCACTCATATACCTCTCCACTCCATCCCTTCATCTCATCCTTGGCCTCCCCCTCACTCTCCTCCCCCTTCCACCTCACTCACATACACTCTCCTCATCAGTCTCTCTCTTCATTCTTTCCACATGGCCAAACCACCTCAATATGTTTCTCCTAACGCTTCCTATCACATCCACATCCACACCACAACGCTCCTTCACATCCTCATTTATCAGTCTGTCTCTCCATATGACTCCACAGGCTCCTCTCAAATAGCTTATTTCCACTGCTCTCACTCTTGACATCTGTCCCTCCAACAAGGTCCAAGCTTCACTTCCATATGTCAGTGTTGGTATCACAATACTGTCATGTAGTAACTTTTTCACTTCCATGCCCACTTCCTTGTTTCCTATCATTGCATTCAGGGAACAGCAACCTTTCTTCCTTGTTGTACCCTTTCAAGCACTTCACCCTCCAAACTCCCATCCTTACTCATCACACTACCCAAGTACTTAAATGCACTCAAATTTTCCATTTCCTCCTCATTCAGCCTCACTGTACATTCATTGACTTCATTTCTCTCGAAGACCATAACTTTACTCTTCCCTACATTGACCTTTAGATTCCGTTTCTTACACACACTCCCAAACTCATCCACCAAGCCTTGCAGCTCCCCTTCATTTTCACTTCACAACACAGTATCATCTGCAAACAACAGTACAGAGAGTTTCCAAACACTGCCCTCTCTCTTTAGGGCCACTCCAACATCCACTGCCCTACCGTGTATCTCTTTTATAACCCCATCCATATACAGACTGAACAAACATGGAGATACAACACATCCCTGTTTCAGTCTAACCTTCAAGTAGAAAAATTCACTCAGTTCACTATCCACATGCACAGCAGCTTTAGCGCCCTCATACATACTTTTCACAGCATTCAACAACTTCCCACCTACTCCATAGATCCTTAATACTTTCCACAATCCTTCTCTATCCACCATGTCATGTCATATCTATTCTGTCTATCTATTGCCAGACACCTTAATCCTGTAAGGGGTGGCCACAAACTAATTGCCTCCATATCGCCCTGTCCCCCACCATTTCATTGCCCTGCTCCCCAGCTCACCCCCCCCCTCTCTCACATACATGTCCACTCCATCCCTCCATCTCATCCTTGGACTCTCCCTCCTCTCCCCCCCTCCACCTCACTCACATACGTTCTCATCATCAGTCTCTTGCTCTCCATCCTCTCCACATGTCCAAACCACCTCAGTGTGTTTCTCCTAATGCTTCCTTACACATCCACATCACAATGCTCATTCACTTCCTGATTTGGCAGCCTGTCTCTCCATGTAACTCCACATGCTCCACTGCTCTCACTCTTGACTTCTGTCCCTCCAACAAGGTCCAAGCTTCACTTCCATACATTAGAGTTGGTATCACAATACTGTTATGTAGTAGCTTTTTCACTTCCATGCTCACTTCCCTGTTTCTTATCACTGCTTTCAAGGAACCAGCAACTTTTCTTCCTCGCTGTACCCCTTCAAGCACTTCACCCTCTAAACTTCCATCCTTACTCATCACACTACCCAAGTAATTAAATGCACTCAAAATTTCCATTTCCTCCTCATCCAGCCTCACTGTACATTCACTGACTTCACTTCTCTCGAAGACTCTAACTTTACTCTTCCGTACATTCACTTTTAGATTCAGTTTCTTACACACACTCCCAGACTCATCCACCAAGCCTTGCAGCTCCCCTTCGTCTTCACTTAACAACACAATATCATCTGCAAACGACAGTACAGGGAGTTTCCAAACACTGCCTTCTCTCACTAGGGCCACTCCAACATCCACTGCCCTACCTTGTATCTCTTTTATAACCCCATCCATGTACAGATTGAATAGCCATGGAGACATGACACATCCTTGTTTTAATCCAACCTTCAAATAGAAAAATTCACTCAGTTCACTATCCACATGAACTGCAGCCTTAGCACCCTCATACATACTCTTCATGGCATTCAACAACTTCCCATCTACTCCATATATTCTTAATGCTTTCCACAATCCTTGTCTATCGACCCTGTCATATGCTTTCTCCAAATCCATGAAGGCCGCATACAACTTCTTTCCCTTCTCGAGAAACTTTTCCACTAAAGATCTAAGAATGAATATCTGATCTACACAACCTCTTCCCTTCCTAATACCTCCCTGTTTTTCTCCAACTAATTCCTCTGTTATTTCCCTAACTCTGTCAACAAGTACCCTACCATATACTTTTCCTATTACACTAAGAAAACAAATGCCCCTATGATTACCACACACTTCTTTTCTCCCATTTCCTTTGTACAGGGGAATAACTATACCTGACTTCCAATCCTCCGGGACTCTACCTTCCACCTAGGCCAATCTGAACATCTTCCACATCCATTCTACTATCTCTCCCCCATGTTTCAGCATTTCACCACACACTCCATCAATTCCTGGGGCCTTCCCCATTTTGACTTTCTTCATTGCTTCCACAGCTTCCATCCTACTGATTTCTTCCTCTCTTCTCATATCCCTCCTTCTCCCAGCCATTCCCCAGCCACTTATACTTGCATTACTTTCATTCTCTATGTTCAACAATTCCTTAAAGTGCTCTCTCCATCTGCTCACTTTTTCTTCCTTCTCCACTAGTAGTCTACCATTCTTATCTTTCACTCCCCAACTAACTTCACTGCCACCCTGTCTAACTCTCTTTACCTTTTCCCAGAACATTTTCTTAGATTCCCTCCACTTTACACTCAAATTCCTTCCAAATTCCTCATCCACTCTCTTCTTACCCTCTCTTACTAATCTTTTCACCTCTCTCTTCCCCCCTAAATATAACTCTCTCTTCCATCTCTCAGCTTCTTCTAAGCCTACCAAATCATTTTGTCCTTTTCTCTTTAGTCCTTTATATGTCACTTTTTCAGCTTCATGTTCTTCAAAAAAAAAAAAAAAAAAAAAAAAAAAAAAGTTGTCCCTCTAATCTTTCCTCATTTTTTTGAGCCTCTTCCAGCAATGTTTTCAGTTTAGTTCTCTCATCTGAGGTTAGATCTTTTCTTATCATTAATTTTTTCAGATTTTCATCATCACTCAGCCTATGTGCTGCTCCCATCACTTCTTCTGCCATATTTCCATTCGTAAATTTAACCCGGATGGGACCAACATTAGGTCCTTCTGTTTTGTACGACCTACTCTTACATCCTCTATTTCTCGTTCCCAGTTTCTTCCTTCTTCATTTATCTTAGTAAATAATTCACTGATCTTGGCCATCTCTTCATTCTTCCTAGCCTGATTTGATTTCTGTCTTCTCAACTCAGAAAATTATCACACATCTATTTCTTTCAACTGTGTTCCTCACAACTGCCTCCTTTTGTTGCAAAATTTACACCACTTCACTTTCGAAGATGCCTCTGTTTATCTGCCAATTTTTTATTTTCTTCACTTTTTTGTTTTAATATTTCTCTGTTCTGACATCTCTTCACACCCTGTAACCACCCAACCTGTTTGTTCTTGCACTCATTCCAGAGCTGTACATACCTTCTCAGTCTTACGATCAGTTTCACTTAATTTCTTTCTCAATTCTTTATTTTCCTCTCCTAAACCACTTATTTTCTTGAGGGCTCTCTCCTTGGCAATACTCAGCTCCTGCTCAGCTTTTATTTCACCTTTCTTTGTCTTTAAACTATCACTTTTCATTTTCTTGATTACTACTTCCATCTTTGATGTTCTAATCATTAATGCCTTTATTAATCCATGCATGTCAGTTTGATGGTCAAATCTCTCAAAATCACCACATTCATCAATCATATGCTGCTCCACTCCACCTCCCCCACCTGCCACTTTCTGCCTTTACTGCAGCTCCCAAAGAGCATCCAAATGTTTCAAGCAGGTGAATCTCTCCACTTTTCACTTCAATCACCGACAGTTTAGAGATGGGATCTCATCCTATATAATAAAATTTGGCAAAATTTCAGGAGTTTTCCTGCAGATGCGTGTCATCTTGTCTTGTGTGTGTGTGTGTGTGTGTGTGTGTGTGTTTATTTACCTAGCTGTGATATACAAGAAATGAGCTAAGCTCGTGGGGTCCTGTCTCTGTCTCAACAAGTCACACCTTGCTTTAAACTCATTTAAGTTTTTGACTGGACAATCTCTTTGTCCATGCTATTTCACAGTTCCTTCAAGCAACTTGAAGGACCTGTGAAATAGCTTGGACAAAGAGATTGCTTGATATCCTTCAAGCAACTTGTCTTTTTCAGTTTCTTTCCATGTCCTCTTGTTGCTCCCCCATCCCATACAAACAGATCTTCTCTGTCAAATTTGTCTACTCCCACCATGGCCCTGAACACTGCAACCATGTCACCACCCTCTCTTCTTTCTTCTAGGCAGACCCAGCTTTTTCTATGGTGGTACCAATCTTAAGTGGCGGTTTAGGTGGGGCACGAACCTCTGTACAGTGTTGCCATGTGTTCCATAGCTCCTATGGGAATGGCCCTGATATATGTAATAGGCATCACAATAAGATAAACACATAAGAATATAATGGTAACGTGTGTATTATAATATATGAAAGAACAGTAAACTTATTATGCATAAAATATTTATACGGCAATACAGAAACGGGGCATAATTATTTTACAGTGTTGCTTAAAAAAAATAGTCACTTTTATTGGCTGTTACCGTATTTCTGGGGTTGGTAATAATGTCACAATTATGATTATAAGATAATGTGCAGGAATATAAGCAAAAATATGCCATTCATAGTAAAAAAAATATATACATTAAACCCTCGTGAGCAGCAACACACACACACACCCAGTCCGACCTGGTCATCTGTGAGGGATAGAGGAATAGGCCTGTTTGGGGACACCTCTTAAATAAAACGCGCCAAGACTTTAACCTCCTGGGTGGTGTGGAAATAAAGTCAAATTTACAATATGTACACACACTCAAAAAAGTATCGTTACAGGGGGGTCCGATGAGTTTCATACTGAACAGTCCAGCTGTCTCGGGAGGGTTGAGGGAAGGATATTATCACACGTTTCATTCGTGGTGTCAGTTTGTATCGTCCAGATGGTGTAACGATACTTTTTTGAGTGTGTGTACATTATAATGTAAAAGAAAATAACCAAAATGTATCCTAAAATACCACAGACGAGAGAGAGAGAGAGGGGGGGGGGAGGCAGACCAGGGGCAGTGTTGAGTGCAGCTTAGTGAGAGATGAAGGAAGGGAGGGAAGGAAGGAGGGAGAGAGTGATTGAATGAAAACAAATCATGGCGCCACAACAACGAGGTCATCTGGCGCCATATGTAAAACAATAATATTTTTAAACATAATTAGATATAATAAAAACAAAATAAAGAAATGAAAGCACAAGTTTATAAGTCACTCATAAAAGAAACAAAATTCCCAAGGGTGACGCACATCTCTCCAAGGAGAGAGAGAGAGAGAGAAGGCAGGCAAGGGGCAGTGTTGAAGTGCATTGTCAAGCTGAGGGAAAGATGAAGGGAGGGAAGGAAGGAGGGCGAGAATGATTGAATGAAAAGGTGCCGTAACACGGAGGTCATCTGGCGTCCTATGTAAAACAATAACATAATAAAAACAAAATAAAGAAATGAAAGCACAAGTTTATAAGACATAAAAGAAACAAAATTCCCTAGGGTGATGCACATCCCCCCAGGAAAAAGAGAGAGAGAGAGAGGCATCGCGAGTATGGAAAACGTGGCAACACTGTACAGAGGTTGGTGCCCCACCCAAACCGCCAGTTAAGAATGGTACGACCATAGTCATTCCTTGTACAACAGATCTGTCAGGATAGGGATCATCTTGGTTGCTGTTCTTTGTATTCTCAAGCTTGGTTATATCTTTCTTTTTACATGGAGACCACACTACCGTTTCGCATATTCCAACCTGAGGCAGATCACAGCTATCACTTTTTCCATCATCTCCTCATCCATGTAATGAAATGCCACTCCTATGTTTGTCAAGAGCTTATACAGTACATCTCTCTGACAATCTTACTGATGTGTTTTTCAGGTGATAAATTATCCTGGACGAACACTCCCAGGTCCTTCTCTTCCCTCATTTTTGTGACTGGTTCCTTTGCCACAGAATAATTCCATGATGGCCTTTTGGTACTGTACTTTTACCCATTTCCAGTATTTTGCATTTTTTTGTGTTGAATTTTATTTCCCATATCCGGCCCCAATCATAAATCCTGTCCAGATCTTCATGCAGCACTTTACAGTCCCCTCCAACTTCTGCTTTCGTCACGATCTTTGCATCGTCTGCAAACAGACTCACAATTGTTCATTCCATCCACCACATCATTTACATAAATCAGGAACATTATGGGTATCAGCACCATGCCCTGCGGGACTCCATTTGTTACTTCCCTCCACCCTGACATCTTCTCTTATTATGGTCCTCACCTGTCTATCTCTCATGAAGTCACTCATCCATTCCAAGAGGTTCCCCTTCAGACTCCCTATGTGCTCCAATTTCCACATTAGTCCCTTATGGGGCTTTCTCAAAATCTAAATATACACACTCCACCCAACTCTCTCTCTCCTGCAGCACGTCAATCACCCTTGGGTAAAAACACAGCAAATTAGAGACACACGACCTCCCAGTTTTGAATCCAAACTGATATTCTGTCAGAATGTCCATCCCTTCCAGATATTTTATCCATCTGTCTTTCAAGATTCTCTTACACAATTTTGCAACCATGCTGGTCAGGGACACTGGTCTATAAATCAGGGGTTCTTCTTTATGCCTTCCTTTGTAAATTGGTACCATACTGGCCCTCTTCCATTCCCGAGGAACTTTCCCTTTTTTCAGACACCATGCAATTAAACCGTGAATCTTCTCTGCCAGTTGATCTCTGCATTCCTTCAGTGCCCAATTAGAGTTGCCGTACTGTCCTGGGACCTTCCCTACATCTTGAGTTTCCAGCAATATATAAACTTCCTGCACTTCAATTTTTATAACTTTAGCACGACATTTCTAGTCACTCCCTCCCCCTCCACAAAATCACTTTCTTTAGTGACAACCAGTTGGAAGCATTTGTTCATTATTTCAGCTTGCTTTGCAGCATCTTTATAGACCTCTCCTTCTACTCTCAGTTTGTTGATTCCTTCCTTTTGTTTCAATTTGCCATTAACAAACCTATAAAACATTTTAGGTTCTGCCTTACATCTGTCAATTGGACCTTTATCAAAGTTCCTTTCTTCCTCTCTACATATTCTTGTATTGCCATTTATACTTCTCTTATATTCTTCCTTTGTTCTATCATTACCTCTCTTTCTCCAATTGTTCCATGCCATATCCCTTTCCCTTTTTGCTGTCATACACTTTCTGTAAAACCAATCCTTTTTCCTGTTCTCTTTCCCACTTACTCTTGGCATTTATTTTTTCACACCTGAATTATAGAGGTCTAGAAAGATATCCCACTTCTGCATCTCGTATCTCTTAATTTTCTCCATTCTGCATTTTCAAAAAATTTCTCCAATCCCGTAAAGTTTGCTTTCCCAAAGATGTATCTTCCCTGCTTTTATTATAAAGCTCATTTCTTGGCACCATGTTCTCTTCTGTCATTAAGAACTCAATCACTGCATGATCACTTTTTCCTACAAGACACAGATATTTCAGATTCAATTGTGTCAGGTTCTTTGGTTAACAGTAAATCTAATCTTGCTGGTGTGACATCTCTAAATCTTGTCTCTTCTATGACCCACTGGGTCATTACATTATTCATTGTTATATTTAACAGTGTGGTACCCCACGAGTCTTCACTACCTCCTGAGTCCTACTCCTCGCCTCTTTACAATTAAAATCACCCACCAGGATTATGTTGTTGTTTTTCTATCATTTTATGGAGGTATCTACCCATGTCTGACATCACCTCCTGGTATTCATCCTCAGTCCATGCCCTTATCTTAGGGGAACATATCCTACTGTGATGTCTCTCTTGCCTTTGCCTTTAGTGTCTAATCTCATATTTATCACTTCAGCCCTACCCTCTCCCAGTTCCACAATATCCACATCTATGTTCTTCTTCACTGCTATCATCACTCCTCCTCCCATTTTTTTTTTTTTTCTGTCTCTTCTTCATAGTTTGCATTTATCATCTCCCATATACGGATATCAATATCCTCTCTTAACTTGGTCTCTACAAAGCACATAATATCTGGCTCATTTACCCTTAAGAAATTGTTGATTTCTAACCTTGCCCTGTGCGTGTGTGTGTGTGTGTGTGTGTGTGAACATCATGTTAATAAAACAGTTTCAAGCTCTCAGTGCTCCTCCACATACACAGTAAATTATCCAACCTAATTCCCTAGTGTCATTAATTTTTATGCCCAGAAGTGGACTGAAGAGGATGTGGGAGAGGTCCTGTATGGAGACCTGTGGAAGTGGGGACTGAGTGAGGAAATGGCATATGATCATGAAATCCTCTCAAGTAGATAGACCAAGACATACTAGCAACAGTGGGCTCTTAACATGACAGTAACATAATGCTCTCTCTCATTCATTTGCCACATCCTAATCTACCTTTTGTTTGGCCTACCGCATCTCCCATCCCAGTCTCTCCTGTACAAACTTTTCACCATCCTCTCTGCACACATAAATATGCAAATAAGTAAATGAATAATAAAAAATATGTAAAAATAACTGAAAATGGTGGGGAAAAAATAGTTATCACATACACAGTTATGGAAAGATAAGGTTTTTAACCAAAGCTAGGGGCAGACTTGGCCATAAGTCTGCTTTTAGTGTACATCAGTACTGTATAGCCTATACTGTACAAAAAAACAATACCCTTGATTTCACACATAATGATTAGTTTATGTAATATATTACCATATCCAGTATGGACTACTGTAATATGTATGATTACTGTAAAGTAACAAGCTTATTTTGACCTTACGTAATCTCTAAATTCTTACATAACAACATAAGGATAAAGGATAACTGAAACATACTGGTTGGCCTTTATGTCAAGGGTAATATGCGACTGCACAGACAAGACATGGGTAACAAAGAGGACTGCTGGAGAATCATTCTTGAACAACAGATTCTCTCTGAATGCTGACACCACTCAGCTTAATTAGTTTGGTATTCGGGAATACTATAAAGACATCCTTAGGTTGAAGTAGGGTTGTCTACTTTATGGTGATAGAAATCTGACATTAACTAGAGTATCAGTAAAATAAATATTTCTACCTATTGGAGTTACTCCCTTCAGACTGAGAGGTGTCCTCAAGATTGGGAGCAAAAAAAAAAAAAAGCCAGAATAAAATATGGTGTAATCAGACTGAAGGGGTTAGTGATATGTTTTAACTCCGTCCATCTAACAGGCCTCTTAAAAAGAATAAAACTGTTCGGACCTTAGACAAATATAACAGTTATGTACTGCATATCTACTACATTTTAGCTTATACATTGAGTAGGGCGTATTGGTACAGTTATGAGGCACTGCCTACAGCATCAGGCATAAGCTACACACTAACAAGTTTGAGATAAGGGTATTCCCAAGTTGTATTCTAATTCCTAATCTCTTGGTATGTATATGTTAAAATCATCATGGAAGTCTGAGCAACAAGTCTAAAAAATACAACCCACAGAGCTACATACAGCTACCTGGCTAGAAACGTATCCCATAATACTAACAGGAAAAATATGAAGGAACAATGGGATTACCAATGACATTAATGTAGTACAATTCTGTATAGACTGGGTTAAGGCCCGTCCAGACGATCGAGCAATGCCCGCGGGCACAAGCGAGCAGTTTGCCTGTTGACGGGCTCACCGCTTGTGCCCGCGGGCAAATGTGTAAATTGCCACGGGCAATTTACGCATTTGCCCGCGGGCACAAGCGGTGAGCCCGTCAACAGGCAAACTGCTCGCTTGTGCCCGCGGGCATTGCTCGATCGTCTGGACGGGCCTTAAGTCAAAGTTCTTATGGTTTTTATACTTGAGCCGATTCACTTAATCCTCATCTCAAACAGGGGCACAAAACAAAACCTCTGAACACTGATCTATTCAATGCCAAGTTGGCATGTACACCTCTGCTTTAGGAGGCACCTCATACTCGTACCTTTCTAAGTGTGTTGTTCTCACTGTTACCCAACCCAAGTTTGTCTGGCCAAGCAGATCTACTGACCACAAGTAACTGCCAATGTAAGGATGTCCTACAGGTACAGTGCAGTTCATACACCATGCACGGATTCGGCACCCCCTTGTGGCATACAGCGTTTCACCAAGGTTGGACCAGGGTACTCTTCATGGTGAGGTGCACTGAAATATGTTGTTTGGCTGCAGGGTGAATGCTACAGCCACGCTACCCAGGGTGCACAGTGCCACATGTAGACTCCTTGTCAGTGCCACTATGTGAAGTACAGTACTGTAAATTTTTTATGATGCCTCTTTATTAATATAAAACACTTGAACAAGCTAGGTCTGCTATGGTTTGCAGTTCTTCTCATTTCTTGTACAGTGGGCATTATTAATGATGGAAGTGTTTGGAACTTATACTTCATGTCCTGTCACAGCAACAAGATTTATACTTGGCAAAGTACTTAACTGGCATGGCCAACAGATAGGATATCTCCGTCTAACACCAGGTGACCATTGTCGATCATGTACTGAATTAGAGTACTGGGTGGAGGTGGGTCCTGGTGATGGGTTTTATTTCCCGGAACAAAGAGTAGTCTGTATATTTTTTCAATGTTGTGGTGCTTGAGATGAACATTTGGGTATTGGTAGTTGGAGTCTATAAGAAAATCAAGGAATGCACCACTCCATTGTTTCAGGGATGCAGAACTCTCATCTGCTACAGATGTCTTGTCCATGTTGCAAAGTTTATACTGTAACTGAAAAAGAAAAATACTGTGCATCAAATCCCTTCCTGAATCCTCTTTACTTAATTCCATTTCAACAATAGTAAAATTCTGGAATACCACTCATCATTATCATTATACAATGTCCACACCAGAAACTTGCAGACATGGTTTGTTGCAGGCAGGAATCCTGCATCACTGTAATCCAGAGAAGTTCTTTTGTGCACCCAGCCTGCATCCAGTGGGGCCACTGGCATGGGTTACAGTGATGTAAACCACCCACTGGCAACAGCAAGCATTTGGTGTGGACATGGCCCAAAGATGAGGTGAAATAGGATCCAGAAACAGGTAACATGTGGAGGTGTATGGAATGTAAGAGGAATACTGGACCTTGAGAACAGGCTGTGAAGCCCATGGCCAGAGTCTTAAAAAAAAAAAAAAAAAAAAAAAAAAAAAAAAAAAAAATTGATCAGTGACAGTTTGTCTAGCATTATAGCAAAGTTATAAATAATGATGATTTGGGAGAAGGCAGGAAGACTAGGCTATGTCAGAATGTCAGGTGAAGAAAAAAAAAAAAGTTTAATGAGTGGTAACAGATGTGTGACTCACAACTCTCCAGTAACAAGCTAAATATCAAAGGATTATGTGAGGTTTTATATGTGTATTGTGTGGACAAAACACAGAACTGCTGAATGCTGTGAAGAATTCTCATGGTAATGATTCATATGTATGAGTACGTGGATGCAATGTCCACGACAGACACCCTATATAACGCTATAAAGCGTTATGGGCCCCTGACCCTTCAGTCTTACAGACAGCACCCCCTACTCTAGAATTTGCTATATTTTTTGCTTTGAAAGATACTTAAGCTTGTTGGAAACATTATGTAATACTGATGAATATTAACTACGGTACATATTAGTAAGCTTCTGGCTTGCTCTCTGGATATCTCCTGGTGCTCTGGTATCATTAACCTGGGTGGATATGTGAATGGTTCAGTATCAGAGTTGGAGTGAAGCAGAGTTGTGTGAAGTTCCAATGTCTATTCAATATACCATACTATGCAGATGGATGAGGTTATAAGAGGTCAAAAGCTGGGATGTGAAGTGGGGGTGTGGACAGTAAGTAATCATGAGGAGTGGAGTATCTCACATCTGTGTGAGTAGATGATGCTGAGCTGCTTGTTAATGGTGATCACTGGGGTAGGGAGATGGGTATTGTGATTGTACTTGATGATGGGAGGCAGCATGGAAGGTCAAGAAATTGAATGGATACAGTACCTGGTAAATGAGTGAGAGAAAGTGGGGTAAGGAAGTTGATGAGGCCAAGGAACTGATAGGGAATCAAACTGACTGAAATAAAAGATGTACATGTGCTAAGGAATCTTTGTATGCAGCATGTGTTAGGAGTGTAATGCTGTATGGCAGAGACCTGGGTGGCAAAGGAAGAGGATATTCATAGGCTCAAATGTACAGAAATGACAATGATTAGGTGGATGTGCAGTGCATCCCTGAGTGCAAGGCCTGGGGGGGCTAGGTTTACAAGGGATAAGTCGAGAGATAGGACGGGATTGGAGTGTATAGGTGTTGTGATGAGGAGACTGAGGTGGTTTGGGCATGTGGAGAGGATGGGGGATGACACTTGGGTGCTGAAAGTGAGAAGTGTTAATGCTGAGGGTAGGGTTGAGGGAGATGGACCGAAAAAGACATGGGACGAGGTCACTGAGCATGACCTAAGGGATAAGGGGCTGAATAAGGAAGCTGCCAGAGATCGAGCAGCATGAACAGCCGTCATTAGGTGACCAAAGAAAATGTATGCATGCATGTTGGAGCCTTCAAAAATGAAAATGATGTGGGTTTCTTTACAAGGAAAATATAGTGAAAGTGCAGACAAGCTCCCACTACAAATGGAAACTTTTTAACAGGGATTTTCTCTCATGACTGTAAATTCATTGTTGACACCTAGATTCTGCAGAAATATAATTCGTTACAAAAAATGATCAAGATACACTTCATTTGAAGCAGTAGCAGCACCTTACAAAATCAGTTCTTCTTGATGGTCTGTTATATTTTTCTGATTATTTCTAGGGTGGTAAAAAAAAAGTTTTATGTGAAGTTTGTCTCCCCCGTTGTTTTTAGTTATGTTTCACTGTGTCAACTCATTTATCAAGCGTAATGGCAGAAGGGACTGTCGTAACCTAAGTGTTAACCCCCTGGCAACCGCTGCCTGTCATACCAGGCACTGACATACGCTGCAGGTGAGGATGCCCACTCATCTCCCTACGCCACACCAAACCTACTACATAACGTACTATGACTTCTTCCTCCTCTTCCGTCTCCTCCTCATCCTTTTCCTTCTCCTCCTACTCCTCCTCCTCTTTGTCTTCCATCTCCTCCTCCTCTCCCTCTTCCTTCTCCTTTTTACTCCTCCTCCTCCTTTTCCTACTCCTCTTCCTCTTACTTCTTTTTCTACTCCTCTTCTTCTTTCTTCTCCTCCTTTTCCTCCTCTGCCTTCTTCTCCCTCTTCCCTTCCTTTTCTTAATCGTCCTCTTCTTCCTTCTCCTCCTCCCTCTTCCTCTTCCTCTCCTCTCCTCTCTTCTTCCCTCTTCTTTTCCTACTCCCTCTTCCTTTCCTCCCCCTCCTCCTCTTCTTTCCCTACGTCTTCTTCCCTCTCCTCCTTTATCTCCTCCCTTGTCCTCTGCCTCCCCACTCCTCCTCCTCCTCATCCTCCTCTTCCTCCCCCTCCTTCTCTTCCTCCCCCCCTTCTCCCCATCCCCCTCCTCCTCTTCCTCCCTCTCTTCCTCTTCCTCCCCCTCCTCCTCTTCCTCCTCAGAAGTAAGTTGATTACTTCTACTATTACCGGTACTAATGCTAGTACTAGAACTAGTCTAGTTCTTGTTTAGCTCTAGTACTAGTATTAGTACTAGTACTAGAATAGAACCAGACTAGTGCTAGTATTAGTACAAGACTAGTACTAGTATTAGTACAAGACTAGTACTAGTATTAGTACAAGACTAGTACTAGTATTAGTACAAGACTAGTACTAGTATTAGTACAAGACTAGCACTAGTACTAGTACTAGTACCAGACTAGTACTCATATTAGTACAAGAGTAGTACTAATACGACTACTAAACTAGTACGAGTAGTACTACTAGTATTAGCACAACTAGTAATTCTACTGTAGAGGTACTAATAGTGGTACTAGTACTAGAACTAGTACTAAAACAAGACTAGTACTAGTATTAGTACTATCCTAGTACCAGTACTAGCCTAAATTTTGCACAAGTACTGTTACTACTACCAAGGTAAGTACTGTTAGTACTACTACTACTAGTATTAGTACTAGTACTAGTGCTGTTAGTACTAGCAGTCCTAGTACTAATGCTAGTACTACTTCCTAGTAGTACTAATACTAGCACTAGTTCTAGACTAGTACTAGTAACAGAACTAGTACTAGTACAAGTACTACTAGTACCACCATTACTAGTATATAGTAGTAACAGTATTAGAACTAACACTAGTACTAAACTAGTAGTAGTAATAGACTAAGACGAGTACCAGTACTAGTACAAGTAATACTAGTACTAGTATTACTTATACATTTTGTACTAGCACTGTTACAAGTAGTACTAATACTAGGATTACTAACTGTACCAGTACTAGGAGTACTAGTAATAGAAGTCGGTAGTAAAATGGAAAATGAATTCCCCGAGCTAGGCAGCAAAGGCCATATAGCCCCGCTAAGTTACAGGAGGGAGCTACCCCTCCCAGCAACGGTAGCCCCAGGCGAGGCTTGAACTTGCAACCCCCCGGCCACAAGCTCGATGCTCTACCACTGAGCTACCGTGCCCCCAGAAGTAAGTAGTAGTATCTACTAGTACTAGGGGTAATAGTGGTACTAGTACAAGCACTTCTACAACTATTACTACTACTACTACTACAGCTGCTGCTGCTGCTGCTGGTTGTAGTAGTAGTACTACTGCCACTAGTCCTAGTACTATTACTATTACTACAATAGGGCCCCCTCCTCCTCCTTTTCTTTTTGTTCTTTTTCTTATCTCTAGTCTCTCTCTCTCTCTCTCTCTCTCTCTCTCTCTCTCTCTCTCTCTCTCTCTCTCTCTCATTATGACCGTAGATTTCTAGTAATGGTGATAAAGCAATTTGTTTTTTGCTATCAAATGATTTAGGTGGACAGATGTACCTTGGTACATACTGCATTTGTGACCATATGCACCCAATTGAAATCTGGATGTAGAAGGGATATACAGTAAGTGCAACGCATCTCAATATATATATATATATATATATATATATATATATATATATATATAGATATATATATATATATATATATATATATATATATATAGATATATATATATATATATATATATATATATATATATATTTATTTATTTTTTTTCACTCTCATCTTAAATGTCAGGACCAACTGCCTAGCCCTGGGCTCCTAAGCTCCTCATAGGGCAATGTAGGATTGGATGATGGATGGATGGATATATATCTCATCTCATCTCATCAGCCATTTGAGTGTCCACTGCAGGACCGGCCTATCCCGACTGAAGTCGGGACGATACAGCCAATGTATCTCGACCAAGTGGCTTAGGCTGTCTGGTAGAGATTGTATGTAGGGTGAGATTGTAAGTGTAATTGTAGTGCTGGAGTGGCTTTGGATGTGTGTGTAGTCTGTGAACCAGGTGTAATCGGCCCGCGCAAGCCGACTGGGTGCAAGCATACGTTATAGTATGCAACACTGATTCAACCACAGCACCCCTTATGTCCACCAATGCAGTACATGGCCAGAAGAACGCTCCCAAAGTTTATTACCCTGGTGAAGCGCAAACCCTCGTTCTTCATTGTGCAAAAACGCACACTTTACCACAGTACCACAGAGGCTCTTTATGTATATATATATATATATATATATATATATATATATATATATATATATATATATATACAATATATCAGTAATATATATATATATATATATATATATATATATATATATATATATATATATATACAATATATCAGTAATATATATATATATATATATATATATATATATATATTAGTATATTAGTATATATTAGTATATATATATATATATATATATATATATATAGATAGATAGATAGTATATATATACAGTATATATATATATATATATATATATATATATATATACACACACTGTGTGTGTGTGTGTGTGTGTGTGTGTGTGTGTGTGTGTGTGTGTGTGTGCAATTTGATAAAAGAAAATTAAAATATAGTATTGAGAAAAGCCACACTGGAAAATAATGTCCTCGCAGTCTGACCCTGAAGACCCTTGTCTGCCCTACAGCAGTAACTCTGGCATGTGAGAAGCTACCGATGATGCTCATGAAGATGTTACACATGATGATGATGACGAGTGGTTAGACAAGGACTCCAACACTGACACTACAAACGAAGGAGAATGGCAGCATATAAGAGGTACTGAAGCCAGACCCAAAACTGTTGTGTTCACACTAACACCAGGACCACAAAACATTCCACCTACCACCAAAAGCCAATAGATTTCTTCAATCTTTTCTTCACATATGCAGTAATAAACAATATGGTCCAAGAAACCAACAAATACAATGATCAGTACATCACTAACACCAAGTGCATCAGTGGATCCAAGAACATTCCAGCCCACAAAAAATCAGAGCATTCCTTGGTCTAGTTATCAGTATGGGACTAATCAGAAAACCAAGCAATGAAAGTCACTGGACGACCACAAGCCCCAATTTAGCGACCCCTTGGTTTCCTCGACACTTCAACCGCAACAGATTCCAACTCCTATTAAAATTTCTTCACTTCAGTAATAACTCTCTACCAGCCCAAGGAAGGCTTATTCTTCACAAAATACAACCACTTATTGACCACTTTAACCCATTTTTTTTTGCTCATTATTTTCAACCAAGTATGGCTATTTCACTGGATGAGAGCATGATTGGCTTCAAAGGGAAAACCCCTCATCTGTGACAGTACATGCCAAATGAACATCACGCTCGATCTGGAAAGCTTTGGTGTCTATGTGACACTGCCTCTAGCTATACCCAAACTTTTGAAGTATATGAAGGTCAATCTGATTTGCCAGCTCAGCATAACAGGAATGTAACATATGCCACGACATTCAGACTCCTAGATCAAGAAGGGCTGTTAGATGAGGGCTATAATGTTGGTCTAGACAGCTATTTCACTTTGCCGAACCTCCTCAGACACCTCTACCAATGAGACACAACGGCGAGTGGAACAGTGAAGCGAAACAGAGTTGGACTACGGTACCAAAAAGTTTGAAGGTAACCCGGATTCAGAACAATCAGACAGCTAAATGGTGGCAAGGTAACCTACTCTGTGTGAAGTACAAAGATGGCCGAACCAGTTCTTTTGTCAAGGTAGCCCCAGATTGTGAGGGAGTACAACAGAATACAGTAATAGGTGGTGTGGACAACAAAGGCAACAAGTACCACTCCTACCCACATGAACGACGTTCAGTAAGTGGACAAGCAGAGTAGCCTTAAACTTCTTTGGCACAGCTATGCTGAACAGCTACATACTGTATAAAAAAAACACCAGCAGGCAAGACTTGTCCAGACTGGAACACATGGGGGGAGTGTTTGAAGACCTGGTCTCTTCTTACAAACCAAACAAGAGAAACTCTAAGACAAAAAGACCAGAGGAAAGGCGCTTACTAGATTCCCTGAACACAGATGACATGGCGTCCACAGCTTCAGTTCATCAATTAGAGAAACTGGAAAGAGAAAGAAAAATTCAGAGACTGTGTGGCAGACCATGACCACCGTGTACGGTCTAGCTACACATGTAGTGTGATGTGGGGCTGTGTGTTACCTGGTTCCACAGATATCATCAATACCAACACTAAGTCATCACATGTATCACAGTCGTGAATACCGTATCATTGTCACTAGACCACTGTGTATTTCAGCCACAAAATATATTACAACTGGATTATTTGACATTATGCAACTCCACAACCCACATATATATAGATATATAATTCAAGTTATTTCTGTGAATGGGCCTGATATTCATGCAACAAAAATGGTTACATGATTCTTACGTTATAGAGCAGGAAATATATTTTTGTTACAATTATTCTTATACACAAAGAAAAAAAAGAATTTTCCCTATTATCTTTACATTCTGTATGTGACACCCTACTGGATTAAAACACAGGATTTATTTAGGTAAAGTTCACTGCTTTTTTTATCATGCGGATTTTAGCAGTGTAGAAACCTTATCATCGTTGTTTTCTGAGATGGTAATTGATTTTTTCCGGTAGGGTAATGAATCTGGATAATTATCTCTTATAATACATATATGAAATAAAATCATTTGTATTATATTTTTACCTGTTTTTATGATCCACCATCCATTACTTGGTGGAAAATGCTGGATCACTAGGGAAATAGATGAAACTGGTAATAGACAAAAGGTAGAAGGGAAGATGAAAGGTGATGTAAGCTAGTGAGGACGAGAAAAGGAGTTGAAAGAATATTACGATAATCTGGAAGCAGTAATTTTGAAGTAAACAAAAAGTTGGAATGGGGGTGCAAGGAAAGAAATAAGCATAGTAGTAATCAATAGGAGTTAGCGAAAAAAAGAAAAGAAAAAAAGTATAACATGCAAACACAAAGTACAGACCCCAACACTCATCAATAAAATAATTCTCGTCTATAAGTATATCAGAATTATATTTATGACTGCTTATAAGATACAATGGTAGAAAAAAAAAAAAAAATTCTCTTTGCTTCTACGAATATTTATAATGCAGTGTCACTATGACTGTTGTCATATTTTAGTTTGTAAGCTGATGAAGTTCATTTGCATTCCTTTTTTTCTCTTGAAAAACAGAACACGAAAAAACCATCTTCATTATTTCATGTAATAATTTCACATAACGTAAGATATCCAGTTAATGAAAATATAAACATACAATGTAGAAATATAGATCAGGTTTCGAATTCATACAAACAGAGCATCTAGGGTAGTGTCCGGACCCACCTAAGAAACTTCGGGTGTTGCGATGAAAAATGCATAAATTGTTACCTTACTATCACTTCATTTGGAATTGGCAGGATAATGTCTGAAACATCAATAATGAAGTATTAGCTACCACTTAATTTTTTGCAACATGATGTCTGATACCTCTGTTAAAATTCTGATAACTATTGCAGAAGGTTTGGAAAGTTTTACATTACTCCTGGATTGATTTATAAAAAACCTAAAGCCAAAAAACTGGCTTAATCTGGCAGCGAACCGACAAAGCCAGTACTGTGGCTTGTGGCAGTGAACCAGTCAAGCCACTAAACTGGTTTGTGGCAGTCTAATGGTTAGCCTAAGCTAGTATAACCACCTAGTAATTTGATCTAACCTGACCTAACTCAACCTAACCTAACCTAACCTACCCTTGCATCCAGTTGGGAAACGAAATCCATCTTTCAGTACGTTAAGAGTCTTTCATTATGCTGTACACAAAACAGCCTTAGGTATGGCATAAAGAACGTGATGATGAAAATGGAAAATCTTTCTGGAGGATAAGGTAATTTACCACCCTAAAAATAAATAGAGAAATGAATTCCCCCAGCTAGGCAACTACAGGTGTTCTATTTTATGAAGGCAGTTTGGGTGGGGCAGCCTAAGCCCTCACACCACTAGCTCTGTTGCCACATCACCGCTGCCACACACGTGTACGAAGGGTGATCAGAAAGTAATGACAGTTCGTGCTATAACATGAAAACCTTGAATGATGGGAGGTAGGGGAGCAAGGAGAGTGCAGAGTTGCCTGTCCTTACGAGTTTGAACTTGTAGCCGTATGCCTGACTTTTCTTGTTTTATTGTTGTGAGTGAATGCTTCACTCTTGTTTTTGCTCTCTGGCCAGAAACATGGATTACTCGAAAGAAGACTGCAGGTTCTACATTTTTACGAGGTGGAAACTGGGAAAGAAAGCAACAGAGATTCGAGGGGAATTATTACAAGTTTATCCAGACACTACTCCTTCCCTGGAAACTGTTTCCCGCTGGATTCGTGCTTTCACAGCAGGAAAAACTGAAATGAAAGATGAACAACGCTCTGGACGCCCCCGGACATCCGTGACCGAAGCAACAATTGTCCGTGCACGGTCCATCGTTGACGAGGATCCAACTGTAACTCTTAGGTTCTTAGCCTTGGAGCTTGATATCAGTTATGGGAGTGCATATGACATCGTGCATGAACAATTACACCTGAGGAAGAAGTGTTGTCGATGGATACCCCATTTGTTGACTGATGAGCAAAAGGCTGAACGGGTGTGGATTTGTTGTGTCTGGCTTGCTGAATTTGAACCAAATGGTCCAAAACGGTTCTCAGATGTTGCTACTGGAGATGAGTGTTGGATTTCATTCTTCACAACCCGTGACAAGCAGTCAAACATGGTGTGGTTGGGCGATGAAGACCCTCGACCTCAGATTTTGAAGGAAGGATTTCGCAGCCAGAAGCGCCTTTTCACCATCCTTTTCAATTCTCAAGGACCAATATGCGTGGATGTGATGCCTGAAAAGTCCACTATCACAGCCCATTCCTACACAGACCAGGTCCTTCCACAAGTCTTGGAACACAAGGCCAACACCGCACCAACCCACCGTCGGTCTCGCCTTTTGCTGCACCACGACAATGCTGCACCCCACAAAGCTCGCCTCACTATGCAGTACCTGGAACAACAAGGTATAACTCTGCTCCCCCACCCACCCTACTCCCCTGACCTGGCTCCCTGTGACTTTTGGTTGTTTCCAAAAATTAAATCTGCCATCGCTGGGAAGCAATTTCATCGCATCCAAGACTTGGCACGGACCGTCAATTCAGATCTCCGAAGTATACCGTCTTCAGAGTACCACGCTTGCTTCATGAAGTGGAGAAAGAGAATGGAACGCTGCATAGAGGTTGGAGGGGAGTACTTTGAAGGGATGTGAGTCATAGTTTGATAGTTCTTCATGCTAATGAAAGTTTATGGACTCACTGTCATTTCTTTCTAATCACCCCTCGTAATTACTCCTGCTCACCTCTCTCTCTCTCTCCTATTTTAAGTTACTACCTACTTATATATGAATTTTAAATACTCTGTATAGATGTAATTAAAAAAAAATCTATAGTATAGTATAAATCCGATAAGACTTGTCAAAGTTGATTTTGCGACGTTGTCAAGTGTAGTGACACGGGAGATAGCCTTGTGTGTGTGGCTCATACTCGGTTAGTCTCCTGTCATGGAAGCTTGCCCATCAAAATTCAAAACAAGAGATAAAAATGAAGAAAATAAAATTAGCAATTAATATATCAATATGAGAGAGAGAGAGGGGGGGGGGAATCACGTGTGTGGCAACGTTGTGGCAATAGAGCTAGCTGTGTGAGGTCTTAGGAGGCCCCACCCAAACTGCCTTCGTAAAATAGAAAGCCTATAAGGCCATATAGCCCCGTTAGCTTACAGGAGAGCGCTACCCCTCCTGGCACGGCAGATCCGGGCGCGGCTCAAACTTACGACCACCCGGCCCCGAGCTCGATGCTCTGCCACTGAGCTACCATGCCCCCCACCCTGAAAATAGAATTATATAGAAAATGAACTGGAGGAATATGAGTTGAATTGGTAAGGTCCTTCTGCTGCTTCAAGTACCACATACCTCTACCCTAAAGATTGTCTAATTCATTCACACCCCAAATTCTGTGAAAGTAGTTATGTTACTGAACTTTGGTTTGTTCAAAGTTATTCCAACTAGTAGTGGGCATAATCGATTACGATGTAAAATTTTTCACAATCAATTGTAGTTCCCAGTAATCGATTACCAACAGTTACTCCCAGCATACAATACACATTAAATATATTACAGACTCATGCATTTCAATGGACATCAGCCATTACAGATTAATCTATTATATAGTAAATGCAATAATTCATAAAAGATGTGTGAAAAAGAGGTAGCTGAGAACGGCGTGCATGTACGAGTAGAATAAAAAGCCGGGGCCTCAAACACTGGAGAAGACAAATCTAATTCAATAAACTCATACGAGTACAATTCCTGTGTACTACTGTGTACAGTGTAGACAGAGGCGGGTGCGCAACTGTGAACTGCAGTGCCTGAACAGCTGCCAGCTGTGTGGGAGTCGTGCGACTGTGTGGCGGGTAGCTCAGCAGATCTGATTACTTATTAAGTTTTCAACTATTAATAATGTTTTCACTTTTCGAAGATCTTCATCTTAATGCTTGGCTGAATGCAAGAGAGAGCCTACACTGAAGCCATACCTTGTACTGTACCGTACTAATACACCCATATATTATCTACTTCAAGGTAAAAGTAATCGAAAATTAATCGATTACTGACCACAAAAGTAAGCGAAATAATCGATTATGGAAAAATTCGAGTATCGCCTAACACTAATATCGACTTTTGGTTTGTTGACGTCGGCGAGGACGTCCGCGGAAAGCACCGAGTCGATTCTGACCCAAAACTCATTCGTCACCATATCGTTTGGGTAGGTTAAATTGGTGTAAATTACGTTAGGTTTGGTTGAATTAGGTTAGGTTAAATTGTTATGTTACGTTAGGTCATTAGATTAAAACAGTTGGGACGAGCGATTAGTGACGGACTGACATATGTGGCGAATTAACCTAAAGGGCGATATTGTGTGTGACGGCCGCAACCTTCTACGCATTTCTGCATTTCACATTGAATATTACGCTTACTGAGAAAAAATATATATCCTTGTAAATTTTATGTACGAGAGCTCTCCTACAAAAATGCTTCAGAAATATATATATATATATATATATATATATATATATATATGGTATTATTTTACTTTAATCCCACCCGGTCGCTGGAATATATATATATATATATATATATATATATATATATATATATATATATATATATATATATACTGTATATGCGCGGCTTAAGACGTCACTTGAAGTGAAAAGTGTGTGAGCCCATTACGTTTGAAATTCTCCATCCTTGTGCGGGAAATAGGGGTTTGATTATGATGAATAACTTACAAAGTCAGTGTAATCTCACAGCCACACTGATGATAAGACTATCTGCCAGACCGTAATGACTAATGACTGTGTGAGGGGATCAGTGTTGCCAGGATTGGTTCCCATTCCTTCCCTAAATCGCGCCCAACAAGCGTCCAAACTGTCATTTAGCCAAAGCACAGTCATGATTAATAGTTCTCTGACACTGTTGCGCACTTACTGTGTGTATATGTACACAACGACTTAGCTCTCGTGTTACCCTCAACTATACTCGATTTCACGGAGTCTGACGCACTGATTTTGCCAGCTGAGGACAGGTGGATTTGGTAACACTGCGCGATGCTCTCGTGCGCTGATTGGCCAATACCCGTTGTATGAACGTGCACCGATTTGACTTTGTATTCCAACCAAGGCCCTCATTTATTTTAAGATACCGGATTATGCAAATAAAAATTAAAGCAACGATATCTTTAATGATAAATATGTGCCTTTTAAATTACTAGAGATAAACCTGAACGAAACTAATAACAAAACTAAGTTAAGTCGCAACTGGACGCATACGAACACAGTTAGTGACTGTGGCAGGAATTCAGACTTTCGTAGCAGGGTGGTCTCGAGGTCCTGTGAAGGTTCGAATGTTTTTCCCACCACTACTACACAGTGTCACAGTCTACAGTCTATACCATGCCCTTCGTTACTTCATCTATAATATACAACCTAAAATGCTGAACAGTCTTATGGAGGACAGCCCAACTGTTATGCTGGCCCGCTGGGTGTTTCCGACCTCGTCATAAAAACGCCGCGACTGAGCGGGGTCCTCTGTCTAGACGGAAGTAAAGCACTCACAAAGGAACAGGGCATAAAAACTCTGCAGTATACCTTAGCACATCTATTGTCTTAATTCGAACTCCTTACAATACAAGAACAGATATACTGGATAAAGTATGGACAGGGTGACAGAGTTGTTATTATAATGTGTCCACAAGCACTAATGATGTCGGGGCCAAAATACAACTTCATTAATATACATAGATATTACAGGTCACTAGGGCACAATGTAGGTGTTAACAGTTAAGGCATAATTGTCATTTAGTACACTCGTCAGGATACACTATATGTAGGTGGAGTGAGGTGCCAGGTTGGTCAGTATTACTGAAATACAGCATAGCGTCCCTTGGAACGTCCAACCACCTCCACCAGGAATTCAGCATAGTGCCCCTGTGAAATCCCAGACACCTCCACAAGGACCCCACAGAGGAGCAGCAGCAGCGCACTGAGACTCGGTGCGACAACGGCCCAAGTCAGCCCGGGCCGTATGCCCCTATGACTCGGAGTCTGCCCGCCGTCACCATAGCAGGAATCCTGCACTACCTTCCGGGCGAGTTTCCACCAACCAACCGCGGGGTGGAGCTGTCTGTCCAGCTCCTGCTAGTGCCCCTAACAAGTCGGTTTGTAGCAACTCCCACCTTCTTCAGGAGACGGCCGGTAGTCTCTCTGAAGGTGTCTTCCCTCTTGGGACGGCCAGTAGCCTCCCTCCCCTTGCTAAGGAATCAGCCAGTAGCCAACCTGAGGGTAACCAGGAGACGGCCGGTAGCCGCTCCCGCCTTCGGCATAAGGTGTCCTTCCAGAGACGGCCGGTAGTCGCTCCACACCCCCTCCTGAAGGAGTCGGCCTGTAGCCATTCCGAAGGCGTTGCCCCTGGGTCGGCCTGTAGCCGCTCGACACCCCTCCCGCAGGAGTCGGCCTGTAGCCGCTCCTGCCTTCGTCAGACAGCCAGTAGCCACTCCGAAGGTGTTGCCCCTGAGTCGGCCTGTAGCCGCTCCGAAGGTGTTGCCCGAGTCAGCCTGTAACCGCTCCTCATTCCTGCTGAAGGAGTCGGCCTGCAGCTGCTCCCGCCTTCGTCAGACGGCTGGTAGCCGCTCCAAAGGTGTCCCTGGGTTTGCTGGCAGTTATTCACCCTCTCAGGCCACAGCCAGTAGCCTGGCCTCAGCGCCTTGTGGTCGCGCCCCTGGGAAGCCATGGCCAGTAGCCGGGCCCCATGGCCAGAAGCGGCAGAGAGCAGCCCCGCCACCCCAGCGTGAGACAAGTTCCTTGATCCCCGATGCAGAGGAAGTAGAGGAGTACTGGAGAGGCCCTATAGCTTCCCCCGGCCTCTGCTTCCTACGACTGGCCCTGGAGAAGACCCACCTGATGGACCCTGATGCAGACTGGTGCCGCAGCCCCTCCCTGTCAGCGCCGCCTAGCTCTGGGGGCCACAGCCCTCAGGAACCCCAGGCCCTCCCCAGAATGCCCAGGCGGGAACTCCATACGCCTCAACGGCGGAGGAGCTCTACCTCTGGCAGGAACCTGAACGAGAGGTTCAGGCAATTGTTTAGCCCCAGTACTGAGGGCCACACTCCAGTCCCCAGCCCGGAAAGTATGGGCCCCTTCATCACCTGCAGCCCTGGACAAGAGAAGAAGTCCCTGCACGTGGTCCCGTGCCCTCTCGGTATGGCCTCTCCTGGCGGTGCCCCTGCCCTGGCAGAAGTGTAGCCGGATTGTCTCCCCGCCACACCTGCCGCCCAGTGACCCATGAGACGGTGACTATGATCCTACTGTAGTACAACAGTGGCGAGACAATAAAGTGCATTCATAGTACCAGACCAATTGTTTTAAGCAAAATTGGAATGATGATGGTCTAACAGTGACAAGACGGTACAGTGAATAGTCCATATAGAACCAAAGTGCTAAGTGAATAAGACCAATGCACAATACCCATCATATCACAATAAGAGAAACACCCAAGCCGTGGAGTTTGTATTAATAATTAATCAAAAGCCCCTGCCCTCAGAAAATAGTAAAGTGAACACGCTACCAGTAAACTCCACCTCATACTGCCATAATCACAATTAGACCCCAGTGCCTTACACCCTTCCCTAGTGAGCCTCATCTCCCACTCCACGCACTCAGAGACCTTGGACTGTACTAACTCTGCATACTCCGCCTCGAGTGTTATTTTAGTGTATTCTCCTGTAGTATCCTGTGAGATACTAATTATTTAGGTATAAGTGTTTGTGATCCACCAAATATTGTGTTTGTAACATCTGCTGTTGTCCCTTGTCTGACTGAGTAATACATGTGTAAGGTTATTGCCTGGAGTTTTTGTGCCCTACCTCTCTCTTATTTGTCCTAAGCCACGGTCTCGAAATAGAATCCCACTACGTGTTAGGTGTCTGAGGAATGGGAAGTCGAGCCTTACACATCTAGCATTACAATTACTATACATATCACATGGGTGCAATGTCTGTACCCGAGTTGCGACACTGTTTGCTGGTTCTGTCTTTATTGGCTGGTCTTAGTTAGTCTCCGTCCGCCACTGATACATTTCCCTGGTTTCGTTGGGCTTGGGTATAGACACAGTACCTTGATATATCACATCTGTCTTGCTACTCGTATTCACTGACCAATGGTTTCAGCCTTTATGTTCATATGCAATGGCTGTCATTTTCTAATATATTGTTTCTGCTTTACTGTCACACTCACTACTGTCACATTTGCTTAGTCTCTGACACGACTTGAGAGGTGGGAGATGTCGTCACTGGACTGCTTATTCCTGGGGTTAGCAGAGGTGGTGCCCGGGCGTGGGAGGGGGCCCCTCGGTAGAGCTTTCCTGTAGAAAGCAATGAACAGCTCTCGGGGGCGTCACTGCCCAGTTGTGTTTCGTAGCGGGGGAGCAGGGAAGCCCTTCCGTCTGGGGGCCTCGACCTGGTAGGTGCCCCTCAGGACTGGGGCCAAACAGCTTCAGGAGTCGGGCCTGCCGCCTCTTACTCCGGGCGGAGGGCCGACGGGGAGTGGGGCCTGAGCGGTCCCGCCTTGGGGTCCGCAGGCTGGCCCTGGGAGGCCTGGTGCTGCGGTCACCTACCGAGTGGGGTGCCATCAGGAACAGACTGCAGCACCTCTTCTGTGGGGCATCCGTCAGGGGTCAGCGTCGCCCAGGGACCGGCTGCAGGGCAGGAACAGGACCTCGCCACCACTCTTGGAATGGCAGTGCCTCCAGGGAACCACACCCGGAGGGAAAGAACAAAAGGCATCCCACGCAGCCGAGAGGAAGTGAGCCGGCCGTGCAAGGGACCTTCCCCTCCTGGAGAACACTCGAGACTGCAGACGAAGGGCGTATGGTGGCCGTCCCTTCCCCAACATATACAGTGGCTGTTGTTGCGGTTCCACAGTCTCTAAGGGCAGCAGGAGAAGGACGTACGGTGGCCGTTCCTTCCCCGGTATGGTGGCTGTTACCGTGGAGCTGCTCCCGAAGGAGGAAGAGGCAGATGAGAGACGTACGGTGGCCATTCCCTACCCGACACGTACAGTGGCCATTGTCGTGGCTCTGCCTGCCCAACGGGAAGTAGTGAGGGGTGTACGGTGGCTGTTCCCTCCCCGGTTCGTATGGTGGCCATTACCACGGAGCTACTCCCTTAGGAGGAGGAGGTGGATGAGGGATGTACGGTTCCCTCCCCGACACGTACGGTGGCCGTTGTCATGGTTCCACTCCTTATGCCTTTGCCTGTCAGTGTGTGCTCAATTACTAGCACACCAAGGCGGTCTCCAGATATGGCTGTAGCTGAGGGGCGTATGGTGGCCGCTCTCTCCCCGGTACATACGGTGGCCATTACCGTGGAGCTACAGGGGGAAGTAACTGAGGGGCGTAAGGTGGCCGCTCCCTCCCTAGTACGTATGATGGCCATTACCACGGTGTTGCTTGGGACTGTATCTGGAGCAGTCCCACCCTGATCCTGGTGAGGGCTGCTCCGTCCGTGAGGCCATGTCTCATTCCTGCATTGTCGCAGTTGGGTAGGTTGAGTGGAAGGGGGACTCAAGGTAGGGGCGCCCCGACGCCAGTCCTGCACTCACCTGGCCCACCGTGGTGTCCTCCTGGGGTGGGGGTAGGGCTGCGGCTCCATAGCGGGGTGGGGGGTGGCAGGGTGGGGGGTCCGGCGGCGGAGGCGCGTATTATACCAACACCCCCAGAAGGAGCCTACAGAGGGGTCAATAGAGCACGACTTGACTCCAAGTGACAGGGACATAAGTCCACCTGGGCCGTGCGCCCCTATGACCCATAACTTGCCCGCCATCACCATACCAGGAAAAAGAGACTACCTTCCGGGCGACCACCAACAATCACGGGGTGGGGCTATTACTTTAGCTCAAGTCAGCACCCCTGAGATGGCCAGTAGCTGCTCAACCCTCCTACAGGAGATGGCCTGCAGCCGCTATGAAGGTAATGAGGAGACGGCCTGTATCTGTTCCTGCCTTCGTCAGGAGACGGCCAGAAGCCGCTCTGAAGGTGCCTTTAACCCGAGGTGTCCCATTGATGTATGGGTACGTCGCAACGTTTTGTCACAGCTAATCCCATCAACGTACCAGTATGTCGTGCAATTGCAAGGTTCATAATTTGCTCAATTTTCAATTTTTGCACGTGATTTTTGGTACGTATAAATGGGACACTTTCCTCTACAAGATGCCAGGCAGGGACAATGCCTTACCCCACATGACCTCCCCCCCTCCGCGTGCCATTGTCTCGGGAATTCACCTGTTATCAGTGACCTGGTCAATAAAGACATTCAGGGCCAGAGTGATTCCCCAATCAATGACAATGTGGAGGACAAAGTTTACGTAGCATTAGAGGGGGAAAAAGTCAGAAATGATGATCAGGTACTGTCGCCAAAAAAGATCAGGCATGTTGATGTGTTAGTGAGTGAAACAATGCTCAGATTGCCTATATTACTCTGTGAAAACCAATATACTCATGTACTACATATAAATTCATACCAAATAAATAAATAAATAAATAAATACTGTTTATGAGTGGTGTGGAATAGTTACCCTCCCACAGAACTCGTTTTCTTTGGAGCCAGCCTGATAGAAAACCCAGTAAGGTAATGAGTACTGCTAGCTGTATCAAGTATTCTAAACCTCAGGTGAGCGATTTCTCTATGAATTTTCGATGTTTCTCACCAAAAGCAGGGGTTTGAGCCCCCCCCCAAAAAAAATCCAAAATTGGTTGGGATTGGGGGGAGTCAGTGGTGGAAAATCGGTCAGGACGGAGTGGGTTTAAGAGACGGCCTGTAGCCACTCGACCCTCCCACAGGAGATGGCCGGTAGCCCCTCTGGAGGTAACCAGGAGATGGCCGGTAGCCGCTCCCGCCTTCATCAGGAGATGGCCAGTAGTCGCTCTGAAGGTGCCCTCGAGTTGGCCTGTAGCTGCTACCTTCCCCAGGCCACGGCCAGTAGTCGGGCCTTTGCAACAGCTGGTAGCCATGCCCCGAGAAGGCCACGGCCAGTAGCCGGACCCTATGGCAGGAGACGGCCTGTAGCCGCTCCTCTGTCAGCTGCTGACTCCCCTACATGAGACTATGACCCAGAGGGAGGCTCCAGCCTGGAGAACTATTGGAGAGGCCCCGTAACCACCACCGGGCTCTTCTCACTACAGCTGGTTTCTGAGAGGACTCGCCTGACGGACCCTGACGGAGGCCAATGCCGCAGCCCACTCCTGATGGTATCCCCGACCACCGGAGACCGCAGCCCACAGGACCTCCAGACCACCCCCAGGACCCCCAGGCGGGAAATCCCTACACCCTGTCGCTGGAGACCCTCATCCTCCGTCAGGAGCCTGAGCGAGAGGTTCAGGCAGCTGTTCGGCCGAAGCCCAGAGGGCCAGACTTCCGCCCTGAGCCCTGAGAGTGTGGGACCCTTTGCCACCAGCAGCTCCGGACGAGAAAGGACATCCCTACGCGTGATCCCGTGGCCCCTGAATACAGAGGCCCCTGGCAGAACTCAGCCCCATCAGTAGTTAGGCTGAGTTGTTCCCGCCACCCTTGTATCTGACTGCCATTATGCCCAGTCCCGAAAGTGAGTGACAGTGAAAGCACAGTGCAAGTGATATAGTGAAGCAAGGGCAGAACAGTGATAAAAGCATCAGTTTTAGTGTAAAAGAAAGGTGGAATAAATAAGGTAACAGTAAGACAGTGAATACGGCAGGGCAGTGGAATAATGTATGTCTGAGTGAACACGCTACCATATAGTGATATAGCCTCACTTTAAGATCATATGGAGGCTCCAATGCACGAGCAATAATTAACGACACGACAGACAAACCAGTTAGACTGCCAACAGTGAAAACAGTGCCACGGCCCTAGCAAACAGAACTCCACCCGACAGATAAAACTTAGACTTCCCTAAGTGATAGTATTTGGCCTCACTGCCCTAGGACTCCTGATCGTAGTGCTATTCACTTTACCCGATCTTGTCCCAAGTAGAATCCTGCGTGATGCTAGCACCCACAATCTAGGCCTACGGTTTATAATTGTTCAGTATAATTACTCTTGTGACATCTACCCGTTCCACTTGTAGAATTTAGCAATACATGTGTAAGATTGTTTCCTTGAGTTTTTGTGTCCTGCCTCTCTCCTATTTGTCTGAGTTCTGGTCTAGAAAAGGGAACCCAGCTCCACACTAGGCGTTAGAGGGATGGGAAGCCGACCCTAAAACACCTAGCATTACTAAACCTTACCCTAGCTTAGCTTCTAATAATTATGATTTGTGTAAGCACACATACACACACATCTCACTGGGGTCAATACATGCTATTCTCAATATATATATATATATATATATATATATATATATATATATTTGAAATGATAACAGCAGACGATGACACGACACCCCCAGGAGGCGACAACAGAGGGTTAGATGCAGCGTATGGGGTGTCTGTACCATATGGGCACAAGTCCCGGGTAGCTGCGTGCTCTTACTCCCCAGAACTGACCCGACCCATACACCTCTGCCCGGGCGCACTACCTTCTCGCCAGCCCAGCCTGCTTCAGGATTGGGGTGGAGCTGAACCTTACGCTCCTTGCAGCCCCACGGAGATGGCCTCAGGCCACTCCAGTTTAGAGATGGCCTCCAGCTGCTCCACATCAGAGATGGCCTCCAGCTACTCCACATCAGAGACAGCCTCTAGCCGTTTCACATCAGAGATGGCCCCATGCCGTGCCTCAGAAGAGACAGAGCCGCTCCTCAAACGAGACGGCCTCAAGCCACACCTCACACGAGACGGCCTTAAGCCGCTCCACCAGAACTACCCACAGGGTCCGTAGTGGTCCTGAGGACAAGACACCGGCAACGGCCTCCTGCTGCGCCCACAGACGAGAGATGGCCTCTAGCCACTCTACGCCCGCACGTCGTCCTCCCGTGTCCACCTGTCACAGTATTAGTCCTCAGCCAGGAAGTCCACCACTGACAGCCTGGTGGCAGGGCCCTGTATTGTCCCCAAGGCTATTCTCCCTGCAGCCAGCCCCTGAGGAGGACCTGCCCTTGACAGACCCCTCCCTGGAACGCCGCCGCAGTCCCCTTCTAATGGCAAAGTACCCCGGAGTGGACTGCAGCCCCCGGGTCCCCGATGGCGCCCCCAGCTCCCCGGGGTGAGACCCACCCCACTCCCAGCCGAGGCGACGTGGATCCTCCACCCAGCGGCTCAGAAGGCATCTGGAGGAGGTGTTTGGCCCCTACCCCACCAGCCAGACCTCTGCCCCCAGCCTCCAGCACCCAGGGCCTTTCATCACGCTCACAGGGGACGACATCAACCTACGCGGACTATAAGTGACTCAGGTATGGATCAGTATGAGGATGTAAGGTAGTGCCAAAAATGGAATCATTAAGTGACCATGATCAGACAGTGACTTAAAGTGCAGTGTGATAAAAGTAAGGCTCCCGTATCCAAAATAGTGATATTATTATTCAGCAACCCCTCCCCTCCCTTGCATCTGTACCAACCTAGACTCTCCGCCCCCCGTGTGCTCCCTGCAACAAGATCAAGTCAGTGTCCTCTCCCCCCAGTGATCATCACAAGGTTGGACATAAGAACTCTCATGTAATCCAGAGCCAGTGTTCCTAGAGACTGGATATAAATAATAACTCTGAGGCACCTAGAATCATACTGTGAACTGTACCACCCCATACTGTGAACTGTACCACCCTGAATTGTGAACTGTGACTCACGTATCCTGCGAGCTACACTCACCCTGATTCAGCAGCCCCAGAATAGATGAGTCAGAAATATTGTGAGACATCTTATTGCCCTTGTGTACACATAGTGAATATACGTGTAAGGTGTTGCCTTGAATTTTTATGCCACGTTCCTCCTATATTTGTAGTACGTATCGCTCCGGTCTTGAAAAAAACGAATACTAGGCCAGGCGTTCTTAGGAAGGGAAGCCGCCCTAAAAGCACCTAGCATAACACTGGTGGACAGCGGTGGTTCTTGACCTGGGCCGAGTTAGACAAAAGAAGGAACAAAAACAGGGAAAATACCAAAATGGCGACCAAACCACATGTTCAGCTGCCCAAATTCGAACAAGAACAATACAATATCCACAAATATTTATCGATCATCAAGCCGCTGCTCTACTGTATATCATGTTTGAAGTTGATAGACAGAATATCACTGTGACATTACCACTGCTGGGCAAGGCAGCAGCCAGCATTGCCCCCAAAGTCATCCCCGACCTATCCTGGGCAAATTTCACAATAGTGACAGAAGCAGTCATGCCCTCTCTTGGGAAAGTCGTAGCATTGTCACAATTGGATAACCTAACGTATGACGGGAACCTGGATGATACACTGATCCAGGCAAGGTGGCTCGTCACTGCTGCATACCCAGAAGCAAATGCAGAGACCCGGGAACAACATACTTTCAATACCCTGCTTAGAGTCCTCCCCAACACGTTCAAGGAGCACTTCACAATTCATGACCCAACAGGGGACCTAGACAGGGACATCCAGCTGATACGACGACTGTTAACCTCCCGCTCCACCTCCCAACAAATTAAAGCAGTTAGCAAGTTCCCAACCAACAACCCAGCACCGCACGGCAAACCCTGATCCTCACCAACCCACATTAGCCACACGCCGTTGCCTCCCCCATCCAGGGCCTATCCTCATGGCAAACGCCTCAACCAGAGGGAGAACTAGAACCTCATATCGATCAACCCCTGGCAATTCGCATGTAGCCACCGATGCCTGCTCCACAACATATCGCAGCAGGCCAAGGCTGCCCAGCAAAAAAGGAACATCCTGGGGTGACGTAAGGTATGCTCCCTGGGAGACGAGGACCCTGGAGATGACACCCCACACATGGAAAACATCGACGTAGAGGAACTGGAGCCAGAGGATGAAAACACGCCCCAACAGCTGGATTTTTAGGACTGCCCCCATACTTCCCCACGGTGGCGGAGGCTGTCTCTCGCAAGTATCGCCCCCCAGTCCATGACAAGATGAGACTGAACAGGGTAAAAGTGAGGCTGCTGGTCGACACAGGAGTGGCCAGATCCTGCCTTTACAACCACTTCCACTTCCATCACAAGTCTGCCTTTGGCCTGCTTTTTCCCACTTTTGCTCAACTCATAGACGCGGGGGACGGCCCCCTGCCTATCTATGGGAAAACATGGGCCCTACGCATTGACATTCACCAGCACACATTCACTCAACACAAATTTCTTATCTTCGACTCTAGGCTACCTGCCACAGCTATGACGGATACCTAGAGCAGGATCTCCTGCAGAAAATACGTACCACAATAGACTGCCCCAGGTGGCAGCTCCAGTTTAGCAAGAGTCCTGCCCCCCCCCTGCCCCTGACCCCCACATCCCCACCCCCACCCCCTCTTGCCTTCTTTCTCCCTGCCCCTGCCCCTACTCCCCCCCTTTTGTTCCCCCCTGTCCCTGCCCATGCCACACACCCCTCCCCCCTGACTCCACCCTCTCCCACCTTTCCCGTCACTATCGCTTCCATTATGACAATTCCCCCGCACCACAAAGCCTGACTCCCCCTGAACAGGCCCACTGGAACATCCATCTTCTCCCCCGGACTGCCACCAGGAACTCTCAGCCTGTCTCCTACCCCCCACCTTCCTACCCCCGCACATCATGACAGTGAGAATCACAAACATCTCCACGACCCTTCTCACGCTACCAGAGGGGCTTGTTGTGGGAGAGATGGAGGAAACAGAGCCATGCTCCACCACCTCCCCCTCTGCCCCTTTACCTCGCATCCCTGATCACCTTTCTACCCACCAAGCCGACACTCCTCATCACCTCCTCCTTGACTTTCAGGACCTGTTTGCGTCAGGCCGCTCCAACATCGGCCACACCACCTACCTGACACACCAAATACACACCACAGCACCACCAATCTGCTAACCATGCAGACGGAAAAACCCTAAACAGTGGGCAGAGGAAGATCAGCAGGTCCAGGAAATGCTCGCTGCCAGCGTAATCTCACCCTCCACCAGCCCTTGGTCCTCCCGTGTCATCCTTGTCCAAAAGAAAGACTACCATGCACTTCTCCGTCGACTACCGCTGCTTTAACAACATGACAATCAAAGATGCCACTCCCCTTCCCAGGATCGACGACTCCCTCGACTCCCTGTACAGAGCCTCCTGGTTCTCCACATTGGACCTCCAGTTGGATTATTGGCAAGTCCCCGTGCAACCTGAGGACAGACAGAAGATGGCGTTTTCCGCTAGCAATGAGAAGCACTACGAATTCAGTGTCCTGCCCTTTGGCCTCTGCAATGCCCCTGCAACATTCTCTCGATTGATGGAGTCCGTCCTCAGTGGCCTGACCTGGGAAATTTGTCCGGCATATCTGGACGGCATTATTATCTTCAGCAAGACATGGGCTGATCACCACCATCGCCTCAGAAGAGTATCCAGCGGATCTGGCAGGCAGGCCTGAAGCTCCAGCCCTCCAAATGCGTCTGGCCAGCCCGGACTTTCTCTTTCATGGGGCACGTGATATCACAAGATGGGATTGCATCTGACCCAGACAAGTTGCACGCTGTTGCTGACATTCCCCCACCCTGGGACGTCCACAAAGTTCAGGCCTTCCTGGGTCTTGCTTCCTATTACCGGCATCATTTCCCCCCTCTGACATCCTCATGGCTGACATTAAAATTTCTTCAGCTGATGTATTTTCTGCCATCACTGGCCTCAGTACTAACAAGGCATATGGGCCTGATAGGGTCCCTCCTGTTGTTCTCAAGAACTGTGCTTCTGTGCTTACACCCTGCCTAGGCAAACTCTTTCGCCTTTGTCTGTCAACTTGTACCTTTCCTTCTTGCTGGAAGTTTGTTCTCATTCAGCCAGTCCCAAAGAAGGGTGACCACTCCCGACCCTCCAACTATCGTCCAATTGCTTTAACGTCCTGTATTTCAAAAGTTTTCGAGTCAATTCTCAATAGAAAAATTTTAAGGCATCTTTCCTATCACAACCTTCTTTCTGATCGTCAGTACAGGTTCCGTCAGGGACGCTTCACTGGCGATCTTCTCACCTACCTTTCAGACTCCTGGTCATCCTCCTTTCGGGACTTTGGCGAAAGCTTTGCCATTGTACTTGACATCTCAAAGGCTTTCGATCGAGTCTGGCAGAAATCTTTAATTTCCAAACTGCCCTCCTACGATTTCTATCCTTCTATCTGTGCCTTCATAGCTAGCTTCCTTTCTGGTCGTTCTATAACCGCTGTTGTAGACGGCCATCGTTCTTCTCCTAGATCTATCAACAGTGGTGTTCCTCAGGGCTCTGTCCTATCACCAACTCTCTTCCTTTTATTCATCAATGATCTTCTAAGCTGTACATCTAACCCTATCCACTCATACGCTGATGACTCCACCCTTCACTTTTCCATTCGGTTCCTGCAACGCCCATCTCAACAGTTACTTCAACAAACAAGGGATGAGGCTATGGCACACCTAATGTCTGACTTGGCTCGCATCTCTGATTGGGGTAAAAATAATATGGTTGTTTTTAATGCATCTAAGACTCAGTTTTTACACCTATCAACCCAACAAAATCTTCCACAGGTATACCCACTAATGTTTAATATTATTCAGCTCAATCCTGCATCATCCTTGAACATGCTTGAGGTTTCATTTACTCGGGACTTATCTTGGTAAGATCATATTACATCTCTTGTAAAATCTGCTTCCAAGAGATTGGGTGTGCTAAGCCTACTCCGCTCTTTCTTTACCCCTGCACAATTGTTGACTCTATACAGAGGTTTTATCCGCCCCTGTGTGGAGTACAACTCTCATGTGTGGGGAGGCTCCCCACATACAGCTCTTCTCAATAGGGTGGAGTCAAAGGCTTTTCGTCTCATTAACTCTCCTCTTCTTGCTGACTCCCTTCAACCTCTGTCTCTTCACTGCACTGTTGCATCTTTATCTCTTTTCTATCGCTACTTTAATGGTTACTGCTCCTCTGAACTGTCTGCTTGCATTCCTCCACCTCTACGACAGGCGCATAGCACCCGTCTGGCAGCAAACTCTCATCCCTTTTCTGTCCAACTCTCTAATGCAAGAGTTAACTGTTACTCCCAGTCTTTCATTTATGCAGCAGGTCAACTCTGGAACTGTCTCCCTCTGTCTGTATTTCCTGCTGCCTATGATCTCCAGTCTTTCAAAAGCAGTGTGCCTAGGCATCTCAAAATGATCGGATCTTGAATTTGGCTCTCTATTGTATTTTGTTTTTCTCTTGGAGGGAACTGTTACTGCGGGCTCATGGCCTTTGGTTCCTTCTTCCTCGCATAACAACAAAAAAAAATTCATGAAGGGCTTCGCTGATATTGCCAAGCCTCTCCACGGCTTGACCCAGAAGGGGGAACCCTTCAACTGGACCACTGAACGACAGGAAGCATTTCAGGCACCAATATTCAACATCCATTAAGTCACTGTATCACTGTTACACTAATTCTGGGGCAACATCACACTTAGCATAAGTCACTTAACTAACTCTGGGGCAACACCACACTTAACATAATTCACTCATATAGTGGGGGCGGCAGGGAGACATGCCGGGGACAACTCCGCTGGAATAGGGGCACCGCCAAGAAAGGGCGTGCTGAGAGGGCATGGGACGACTTGCAGGGGCGTCCTCTCTCGTCCAGGGCTGCAGGTGGCAGAGTGGCCCGAAGTCTCCGGGCTAGGTTCAGGAGTGTGGCCCTCAGGACTGGGGCCGAACAGGTCCAGGAATCTCTGGTTCAGGTCTCGGCTGGAGGTGGAGGTCTTACGCCGTCTTGGGGGCGTGGACAGATCACGCCTGGGCGTCCTGGGGAGGGTCTGGAGTGACTGAGGGCTGCTGTCTCCAGAGTCGAGGGGCGCCGTCAGGGAGGGGCTGCGGCACCGACCTGAACTAGGGTCCGTCAGGTGGGTCCTCTCCAGGGCCAAGCGTAGGGAGCAGAGGCCAGGGGAAGATGTAGGGCCTCGCTGGCATCCTCTAATGCTGGAGGTCCGGGCTCTCATCTCATGCTGGGGCGATGACACTGCCAACACCTCTCTCTGGCCGTAGGGCCCGGCTATCGGCCACGGCTGCCCAAGGGTGCAACTATGAGGCGCCAAGGCCCGGCTACTGGCCGTGGCCTGAGTGGGGGAATCAGCACGTCTCTGGACACCTTCGGAGCGGCAACCGGCCGTCTGATGAAGGTGGGAGCGGCCACAGGCCGTCTCCTGCAGGAGGGAGGGGGAACGGCTACAGGCCGACTTGGGGACAGCACCTTCGGAGCGGCAACCAGTCGTCTGATGAAGGCGGGAGCGGCCACAGGCCATCTCCTTCTGCCAGAGGGAGGAGCGGCTACAGGCCGACTCGGGGGCAGCACCTTCGGAGCAGCAACTGGCCGTCTGACGAAGGCGGGAGCGGCCACAGGCCATCTCCTTCTGCCGGAGGGAGGAGCGGCCACAGGCCATCCCTGGAAGGACACCTTCTGACGAAGGCAGGAGCAGCAACCGGCCATCTCCTGATTACCCTCAGGTCGGTGAGACACCGATTCCCTTACGAGGGGCGGGCAGCAACCAGCCGTCCCAAAGAGGAAGACTCCTTCGGAGAGGCTACAGGCACACTCCTGTTGAAGGCAGGAGTGGCTACAGGCACACTCCTGAGGGGTGCTGTTTGGAGCTGGATAGGCAGCTCCACCCCGATCTGATCTGGCGGTCCCACTACCCGAAGGTAGTGTCATCTTCCTGCTAGGACGATGGTGCGACAGCTGGGTGCTATAAGGGCACACGGCCCGGGCTGACTTATGCCGTTGTCACACGGCATCCTGTGGTTCAGCTGCGGCTACTCCATGGGGTCCGGGTGGGGGTGTTGGTGAGTTTCCGGGGGCACTATGCTGTACATCACACATTTCAAATAGAAAATAATCATGATAAATAATAGTAAGTATGCTATTTTATTTGAGTATCTCAATATTTTACAGTAATTCCCACAAATATACGCAAATGGTTTGCACTTGCGCTTTGCAACATTGCGCAAGCTAAATATTTGTCAGATTGCGCACTTGCGCATGCACAAGGTAGTGAACTGTGGATTGCGCATTGTGCATGCGCAAGGTCCTTCTTCATTTGTGCTGCCCACCACTGGTGGTTTGTGCCCAGAGTGGGTCTAGCGGTGAAGTTAGAAGGGACCCGAGACACTCGGGGCAACATAAGGCAAAGGGGGAGATAGGCTACAACCTTGACTCTAGAAAATTGGAGGCCTGACATCTGGCTCTTTCTCCCTCTTAGTCTGGCAATAAGGTTGTGTGGTTTATGCCCAGAGTGGGTCTAGCAGTGAAGTTAGAAGGGACCCAAGACAGTCGGGACAACAGGTTTATGTTATCAAGCCCAGGATTCCTTTTCCAGGGGTAAGAGGGCAATCTCTACCTATGGGAGGGAATGTGTGTGTGGGGGGATTGCTCCAGCATCAGTGTCGCGTTGGGGAAGCCTGCCAGGCTCCGAGGAGTGTGTGACCTGGAACTCCTTTTGCATTGCCAAGCCGCTTCCAGCAAGCTCGGGGGTGCCACCTCTAGCAAGCACATGGGAATACTGGAACTCCTGCATTGCCAAGCTGCCTCTAGCAAGCAAACAGGAACACTGGAACTCATTCTGCGTTGTCAAGCTGCCTCTAGCAAGCTTGGGGGTGCTGCTTTTAGCAAGCACACTGGAACACTGGAACTCCTTCTGCGTTGTCAAGCCGCCTCTAGCAAGCTCAGGGGTGCTGCATCTAGCAAGCATACTGGAACACTGGAACTCCTTCTGCGTTGCCAAGCCGTCTGTAGCAAGCTCGGGGGTGCTGCTTCTAGCAAGCACACTGGAACACTGGAACTCCTGCATTGCCAAGCCGTCTCCAGCAAACCTGGTTGTGCTGCCCCTAGCAAGCCCAAAGTTGAAGAGCCCTTGTCACTGCTGGTACTGTGGCTCGATTGGCGATAGGGGCAGTGTGGCGATTTCGGGCTAGAGGGACTTACGGCTGTGGGGTGCGCCAGCTTCCTGTGTTGCTCTTGGGAAAACACTCATATCCCTGTGGTTCGGGGGTGGCACATATTTTCTCCTGCCCCCTTTTGAGCCAGAACTGCAGTAGATCTTTCAACCTGATGTGCTCGGTCCCGAGTATTATTACAAAGAGAAAAAGATTTAGAGCATAAATATGCTAAAGTTAGCAGAAGTGTTTAGTTTTCAGCTCACCAACTCACCTTCACAGACTTCTGTTTTGCAAAAATATTGATTTGAAATGAAAATGAATGTATCTGGGGGTGAATTTTAACACTTTTATTAATATGGTGGTAATTATCTGTACTTACTATTCAATATAAAATTTTTAATTTTTTTGGGGGGGTTTGAGTAATATTTAGAGCAGTAGTGCGATCTCCGGGCTATTTTTTGGTGTCTGTAATAAATTATGGCATTTAAGTAGATGATGTTCTTTGTACTTTTTAGTATTTATGTTACTAAAACTGTGCTTAGAGCAGGTAAAGAGAGCACACTTAGTAGTTGTTGTAGGACCGGTAGAGGAAAAACTCAAAATTTGTCCTATGGACTCGCCAGAGACTTAGTACAATACCTCATGTCCTCTCTCTCTCTCTCTGTTGATGCATCCATCAATATTTGTTGTAATTTATTTGATCCCAAGTAAATCACACTCTGATCAACATCGCGCTATTTTTCCCGGTGGCTGTTATAGTGGTAACTGCACACTCATTTCGACATTTACAAATTGCTGTCAGACATCTCAAGCCAAATCTGAGAAGCACAGGATGCCAGCACGATGCAGTATTTATATCTATCCATCTATCTATACATGAAATACCAATACCAGGGGGAGACCACAGGGAGGCATGGAAAGGGCTCAAGCAAGACGGGCATACGTCCCCTGCCACCATGTGTCCCTCTTCCCCTCAACGGAGACCTTGGGAGGTACGCCACCCCTCTGCACTACTCTCTACCCAGACCAGCACTCTCCAGGATTGGGGTGGGACTTGTGTAACCACAGTCCCAAGTAGGACCGCGATGACGCCCACCATGTTCGTTGGGGAAAGGATGCCCACCATGCTCCTTTTGCCCACTGCCCCCTGTAGGACTGTGATGACGCCCACCATGCCTGTCTGGGAGGGAACACCCACCGTGCTTCCCTCACCTCCAGCCCTTCCAGGGAGCAGGACTGCGGTGATACCCACCATGCTCCTCTCACCTGCCATCCCAGGACCTAGTAGAACTGCGGCGGCACCCACAGTGCCTGCCGGGGAGGGAACACCCACCGTGCTTCCCTCATCTACTACCCCTGTGGCACCCACCGAGGGCAACGCCCCTGCTCGCCTCACTCCTCCAGAAGCCGAGCGGAACGCCCCTCCTGCTCTCCCCACACCCTATGGGGCGCAGTTAGCTCCCTAGCGAAGTCACTGCTGGAGAGGGTCTGGAGTGGCCCCATAATGAGCCTGGGGGTACACGCACTGCAGCCAGTGCCCCTATGTCACCAGTTGCTGTCGGATTCTCGGAGGAAGAGACGCCACAGGCAGCCCCTGACGGCCTCTCGAAGGCGAGGCCTCAGCCCCCAATCACCCAGGGACACCCCCAGGACTCCCAGCTGAGACCTTCCCAGACCAGCCGGTAAGCCGTCCTCCACCAAGGGTAGGTGCAAGGTAGCGCGCCTACTCACCCTGTTCGGCCCCAGTCCCGAGGGCCGACGCACTTACCAAGGCCCCTCCGGGGAAAGGCCTCCCTCTACACCGCCCCGCAGCCCTCACCTGACGATCCGGCCAACAACAGTGGTCCTGTGCCCCTTCAGAGAGCACACACCTGACAGAACCTCTCTCACACCTGGGCAACACCTGCAGCTCCCCTGTCATCTTTAGTCACAACTCCTGTCCTTGTATCTACCATAGTGTGTGTAACCTGCCATATTGTATTGTACCCAGATACTGTATGTTTTTATGGTAATATACATGTAAGATTGGGTAGCCCGTGTTTTGAGCCCTGTTCCTCTGGTTGCATGCTCTAGACCCGGTCTTGGAAAGTACCCAAATCAGTTCCTCGTACTCAGGGAGCAAGAAGTTGAACTCTGTGTAAGTAGCATAACACTGGTGGCTAGCAGTGGTTCTAGATCCGGTCAGAAGAGAGCAACTAGGAACGAAAAGGGAAAATCTGACAAAATGGCAGCCAAGCCACATGTACATTTGACAAATTTCGATCCTGAACAGTGCAACATAGACACATACATGTGCATGATAAAACCAGTATTAGACATCAGATTCGAGCACGACAGGGAGAAGATAGCAGCAACTCTACCCCATCTGGGAAAGGCAGTCTCAAGCATTGCCACAAAGATCGTTCCTGAGCTGACAGGCGCAGTTCACACAAATCATGACTCAAGCAGTCACACCATCACTGGAAAAAGCCGTTGCTTTATCCCAGCTCGACGCCCTCACCTATGACGGCAACCTGGACGGCACTCTTAACCAGGCCAGGTGACTCATCGTCACTGCCGCTTACCTGGATGCCGACGCAGCCATCCAGGAACAATACATCTTCATCACCCTGCTGAGGATCCTCCCCAGCGCCATAAGAGAACACTTTACAATCTATGACCTAACAGGAGACCTTGACAGGGATGTCCAGCTCATCAGGCATCTTCTCACCACTTGCACCACCCCACAACACATCAGCACTGTAAGCAGAGTCCTGACACACAAGGCACCACGACCCAAACCCCAAACATCCCCCACCCACACAGTTCTTTCAACACCACCCACTATGCCCAGGGCACTCCCCACCAAGAGGTGCCCCATCCCTAACGAGAATACCAACCTCATCTCTATAAATCCATGGGAATTTTCAGCCTGTAGTCACTGGTACCCTCTTCATGATATACGAGAACAGCTGAAAGCTGCCTAGCGCAGAACAGTTACCCAAGGGCTCTGTCCTATTACCAACTCTCTTCCTTTTATTCATCAGTGACCTTCTAAGCTGTACATCTAACCCTATCCACTCATACACTGATGACTCCACCCTTCACCTTTCTATTCGATTCCCGCAACATCCATCTCAGCAGTTATATACTTCAACAAACAAGGGATGAGGCTATGGCACACCTAATGTCTGACTTGGCTCGTATCTCTAACTGGGGTAAAAATAATATGGTTGTTTTTAATGCATCAAAGACAGTTTTTGCACCTATCAACCCGACAAAATCTTCCACAGGTATACCCACTAATGTTTAATAATATTCAGCTTAATCCTGCATCATCCCTGAACATGCTTGGGGTTTCATTTACTCGGGACTTATCTTGGAAAGATCATGTTACATCTCTTGTAAAATCTGCTTCCAAGAGATTGGGTGTGCTATGCCGACTCCGTTCCTTCTTTATCCCTGCACAATTGTTGACTATATAGGGGTTTTATCTGCCCCTGTGTGGAGTACAACTCTCATGTGTGGGGGGGCTCCCCACACACAGCTCTTCTCAATAGGATGGAGTCAAAGGATTTTCGTCTCATTAACTCTCCTCCTCTTACTGACTCCCTAAAACCTCTGTCTCTTCGCCACACTGCTGATTCTTTATCTATTTTCTATCGCTACTTCAATGGTTACTGCTTGACTCCCTTCAACCTCTGTCTCTTCGCCACACTGCTGCATCTTTATCAATTTTCTATCGCTTCTTCAATGGTCACTGCTTGACTCCCTTCAACCTCTGTCTCTTCGCCACACTGCTGCATCTTTATCTATTTTCTATCGCTACTTCAATGGTCACTGCTTGACTCACTTCAACCTCTGTCTCTCCGCCACACTGCTGCATCTTTATCTATTTTCTATCGCTACTTCAATGGTCACTGCTTGACTCACTTCAACCTCTGTCTCTCCGCCACACTGCTGCATCTTTATCTATTTTCTATCGCTACTTCAATGGTCACTGCTTGACTCCCTTCAACCTCTGTCTCTTCGCCACACTGCTGCATCTTTATCTATTTTCTATCGCTACTTCAATGGTCACTGCTCCCCTGAACTGTCTGCATGCATTCCTCCACCTCTACAACAGGCATGTAGCACCCGTATAGCAGCAAACTATCATCGTTTTTCTGTCCAACTCTCTAATGCAAGAGTTAACTGTTACTCCCAGTCCTTCATTTATGCAACAGGTCAACTCCGGAACTGTCTTCCTCTGTCTGTATTTCCTGCTTCCTATGATCTCAAGTCTTTCAAAAGCAGTGTGTCCAGGCATCTTGAAATGATTGGATCTTGAATTTGACTCTCTCTTGTATTTTGTTTTTCTCTTGGAAGGAACAGTTTCGTGGGCTCGTTGCCTTTGGTTCCTTCTTCCTCACATAAAAAAAAAAAAAACACATGGAAGACGAATGCGCTGAGGACATTGCACCATCCGCTGAGTACTCCAACCCTGGGGAGGTACAGCTGGATGAAGAAGACACCCCACAACAGCTGGATTTTTAGGACCGTCCCCACACCTCCCCACGGTGGTGGGGGCCACCTCACAAAAATATCGCCCACCAGTCTACAACAAGATGAGACTGAAGAGGGTGAAAGCATCGCTACTGGTCAACATGGGAGCGGCCAGATCCTGCTTCTACCATCATTTCTACTCCCACCATGCTTCAGCTTTCAGCCCACTTCTCCCCATTTCAACTCACCTTGTAGATGCGGGAGATGGCCCCCTGCCTATACGTGGGAAAACACGTGCCTTGCATGCCGATACTCATGAGCAAGTATCAGCCCAACACCAATTTATTATCTTCAACTCGACCTGCTGTGCTTATGATGGCTACCTAGGGCTGGACCTCCTGCAGAAGTTATGCACTAACATCGACTGCCACAAGTGACGCCTCCATTTCCAAAAGTCTCCAGACCCCCCTTTCCCATCCACACTGCACGTGTACACCCACACCTTCTCCCTCATCTCACTTCCCCCCCCCCCGCCATGTCTTTTACCTTACCCTTCTTGTCCCTACCCTTCCCGCTCCTCCACACACCGTTTTCCCCGCGACCATTGCCTCCTCCCTTATTATCCTTCCCCAGCACGAGGCCTGGCTCTACCTGAACAGGCCCACCTGACCCTCCATGCTATTCTCTCCGAACCTGCCTTCTGGAACCATCTCCTCCTGTCTACTATCTCCCACCTTCCTCCCCCCATACCTAAGGGTGGTACATATTGCCAACATCTCCATCACCCCTCTCACCCTCCCCAGAGGATTAATGGTCAGTGAAATGGAAGAAGCAGAACCGTGCGCATCCCCCCCTTCTTCCCTGCCACTCTTCCCCCTCTATCAGAACACCTCTCACTACACCAAGCTGACAGCCTCCGATGCCTCCTCCCGGACTTTTGGACCTCTTCTCGTCAGGACCGGGAGACATTGGCCACACCACATACCTGGCACACGAATTCCACACCATACGGCCACCTATTCGCCAACCATCTCGAAGGAAAAACCCTAAGCAACGGGCTGAGGAAGACTGGTAGGTACAGGAAATGCTCGATGCTAGTGTTATATCTCCATCCACCAGCCCTTGGTCCTCTCCAGTCATCTTAGTTAAAAAGAAAGACAGCACCATGCGCTTCTGTGTGGATTACTGACGACTGAATGATGTGTTCACAAAGGATGCCAGCCCCCTACCCAGGATAGATGACTCCCTCGACTCCCTGAATGGAGCGTCTGGTTTTCCACCTTGGATCTCCAGTTGAGATACTGGCAAGTCCCTGTGCACCCGGAGGACGGGGGAAAACAGCTTTCCTGACCAGCAACTGGAAGCATTATGAATAACGTCCTCCCTTTTGGACTCTGCAATGCCCCTGCTACATTTTCCCAGCTGATGGAGTCTTCTCAGTGGTCTCACCTGGGAAATCTGCCTGGCACACCTTGATGACATTATCATCTTCAGTCGGACCTGGGCTGAACACCTCCAGCACCTTAAACAAGACTTCATCCGAATCCGACAGGCAGGGTTTAAGCTCAGGCCGTTGAAATGCATCCTGGCTGAACGCTCCACCTCTTTCCTAGGACACATCATCTCCAAGGATGGCATAACACCCGACCCTGACAAACTGCCTGCTATTGCAGACCTCCCCCTACCATGAGATATCCACGAAGTCCGTGCCTTTATCTGGCTCATGTCCTACTAACGTTGCTTTGTGAAAGGGTTCGCCAACATCGTGAAACCCCTCCACGATGTGACAAAAAAAGGGCGAACCTTTCACCTGGACAGATGATAGCATTACAGCTTTTCACACCCTCAAGACCAAGCTCATCACTGCCCCAATCGTTGCATTCCCTGACTACACCCTGCCCTTTTGCCTGTACACCGACGTATCCCTAGGAGCAACTGGCGCCATCCTTCCCCAGGTCCAAGAGGGACAAGAACACACATCATCACCTGAAACCAGTCATACCCTCAATCAGGCAGAGAAAAACTACACCGCCACCAAACAAGCATGCCTAGGCATTGTCTGGGCCTTGGACCACTTCCGGGCCCATCTGTTGGGCACCACATCACCATAATAACAGACCTACAGTCCTTGCAATGGCTACGCCAGTCTCAGACCCACAACTCTCAGTTAATTAGATGGTGAGAAACTCTCAAAGAATTTAGCTTTGATATAGCATACTGGCCCGGCAAATTACGTACAAATGCCGATGCCTTACCTCAGCTGCCCATCAACACCATCAATACTGCCACCACCCTCCTACAACAATGGCAAAACAAAGATGGCCCCGACTGGATACCACCCCAAGTATTCTCTAAGCTCCACTGACACGGAGACCACCTGTTCACCCATACCGGGCATATAGCGCTCGACCCAGACACCGCCGTTGACACAATGATCCACTTACACTCGGACAACAGCATACATCTCAGGACCAAGAAACTCATGCAAGTATTTAACGACATGTATTGGACACCCAGCCCCTCCAACTTGGCCAAAAAAGTCATTCAGGCCTGCCAGGCTTGTGCACTAGGAAAGGATGTCACACGGACGCCCGGCCCTTCAGAGAACATCAGTGCCCATGAGCCGTGGCAACTTTTGTCTGTGGACATAATCAGACCCCTACCACCTAAAGCAGGCTACAAATACATCATAACCTTTGTAGACACCTATTCGAAATTCTTGATTATCTGCCCGGCCAAAAAACACCATGCCATTGCTGTGGCCAATGCCCTCGTCCGCCATGTTCTTCCCTACTGCGGCATCCCCCAAGCCCTTCACTCTGACAATGCCCCAGAGTTTACCAGCAAAATATGGAAGGAACTCGCCACCATCTTCGGGTACAAGCTTTCCCACTCCTCCCCATGCTGGCCACAGGGGAATGGGATATGCAAGAGAAGTCTCCACACCCTCCTCAACCAAGTATGAGCCAGTATAGAAGAAATGCGAAAGGGGGACTGGCCAGCCCACATAAAAATTGTGCAGTGGGGAATGAACATCTGTCCCTGAGAAGACGGCTTTACCCCTCACAAACAAGTGTTTGGAGAAACCCCACTTCTTCTGTTCTGACACCACCTACACCCCCCTCCACGTCCCCACATCCGACCCCCTTCACCACCTCAGAAGCTGACTGCATCTCCTACAAAACCGCCAGGACCTTCAACCTGACGTTGCCCCACCCAATCCCTACAAGCCCGGCGACTCAGTAATGGTGGCCCAATTACCCGTCCCTAATAAACTATAACCCCGATTTATAGGACCATACACAGTTATCAATGTTCCCAACTCCTACCAAGTAACCATCCAGTACCACAACACCCTGCACACCTACCGCAATCACCACATTCATCTCTTCTGTCCCCCACCTGCCACCTCTCAACCACGCCGCACTCACTCCCCCACCCAGCAAGTTTCACCACCACTCACCTCCCCCGACCACACGACTGAATCGTACATTTGCTACTGTACCTCACATCATCACACTCCTCACCCTCACTCACTCCTCCCTCCACAATCATGTCCCCCACCATACCCTCCACCAACTCCACACCCTCCCCACAGACCCCCCAAGGACTCCAGGCAACCTCACCTCCCACTTTAACTACCACCACTACACCACCACCACCAGACACAAAGGCACTGCCATCCAACCAGGGAACCCCCTACCCACCCCCAGCTACCTCACCATGTGACCGGTGCTCCATGCCGCCTACATCTGCCCTGACCCTCGCCACTCCTAGGGCCAGCCATCTCACACCCACACGCTGACCTTCACCCACTCCTCATTTCATACCCACGTCCCACATCAGACCCCACACAAGCTCCCCATCCTTGACCACCACCACATCACCACCATCTAGCACAAAAACTCCACCAACCAAACCAAGAACCCCCCATCCCCACCCGGCCACCTCACAGCATGGCCCAAGCCCCTCACCACCTACACCTGTCCTCACCACCACAATTTTTTTTTTTTTTATGTGTCCGACTCTGGGCATAGGCTTCACAGCCTGCTATCAAGGCCCAGCAGCCCTCCTACATACCATGCAGCTCTACATGTCACCACTTCGGCGCTAACACCCACCGTCCATATTGAATACATGCTAGGGCTGTCTCATACAGGACTGGTGTATTGGTATTAGCGGGGGTATTTTTACGACATGTCGGCGGGGCTTCTGGTAGATCAGTAAAGCCTGATTTAATGTAATTCAAATCCTTAAACTGTTCCCTGCCCCAGCGGGGATTTGAACCTGGGTCCCTTGGGACTGTAGCCCACCTCTCTACCAATTGAGCCACCGCCTCCCGTTACCAGATCCAGCCGTCTTTCTTGCCCACCAGCAAGATACACACCCACACCCTCACCCCCACCACTACCACCTCCAACACCACCCAGACAATCCACCTCCAGCTCCCCCACACCTAACACCTCCTCCATAAGCCTCAAAATATATGAGGCGAGATGGAAAATTCCAGTGGCCAGACCAACCAGGGCAATTAAGGCATGTCTCTCGCGACCTCATAAAACCCAGGTCGCCTCACCTATCTCCAGCATTCAGCCCAGAGTAACCGATCAGTCACAACACTTTGTGCCACCAGACATGAAGATCAAACACGTGCTCTGGACCCCTATCCAGGGAAAGAAACAACTCCTCCAAGGGACACTACAACTTCTGCATCTCCTGCGGAGAACTACACATACCTCCATCCTCGAGATAGTGTACCAACTCCACCAGGAGCCAAACCTACCCATGCAGCACTGGACCTCACTCCTCCAACACCTCACGCCAACCCACCAGACTGCTACCTTCAACATCTACCACCTCCAGCCATGGGGACGTGACTTTTTCACCCACAACGATGGTGAAATACCAATATCAGGGGGAGACCACAGGGAGGCATGGAAAGGGTCAGAGCAAGATGGGCATACGTCCCCCTCCATCATGTGCCCCTTTTCCCCTCAACGGAGCTTGCAGGAAGTATGCCACCCCGCTGCACTACTCTCTACCCAGACCAGCACTCACCAGGATCGGGGTGGGACTCGTGTAACCACAGTCCCAAGTAGGACCGCGACGATACCCATCATGCTCGTCAGGGAGGGAACACCCACTGTGCTTCCTTCACCTACAGTCCCAAGCAGGACCGCGACAATGCCCACCATGCTCGCTGGGGAGAGAACGCCCATCGTGCTTCCCTCACCTGCAGCCCCTCCAGGGGGCAGGACCGCGGCGACGCCCACCGTGCTGCTCTCACCTGCAGATCCAGGGCTTAGTAGAACTGCGGTGGCGCCCATCATGCCCGCCATGGAGGGAACACCCACCATACTTCCCTCATCTGTTACCCCTGCGGCACCCACCAAGGGCAACAACTCTTGCTCGTCTCACTCCTCCAGAGGCCGAGTGGGATGCTCCTCCTGCTCTCCCCACATCCCAAGGGGCGCAGTTAGCTCCCTAGCAGAGTTGCTGCTGGAAAGGGTCTGGAGTGGCCCCATAGTGAGCCTGGGGGTACACTCACTGCAGCCAGCACCCCTACGTCACCAGTTGCTGTCGGACTCTCGGAGGAAGAGAAGCCGCAGGCAGCCCCTGATGGCCTCTCAACAAAGGTGAGGCTGCAGCCCCCAGAAACCCAGGGACACTCCCAGGACTCCCGGCCAACACCTTCCTAGACCAGCCAGTGAGCCATCCTCCACCAAAGGTACACCCAAGGCAGCGCGCCTATTCGCCCTGTTTGGCCCCAGTCCCGAGGGCCGACACACTCACTGAGGCACCTCCAGGGAAAGGCCTCCCTCTACGCCGCCCTGCAGCCCTAACTTGACGATCTGGCCTACGAGAGTGGTCCCGCACCCTCTCAGAGAGCGCACACCTGGCAGGACCCCTCCAACACCTGGGCAACACCTGCAGCTCCCCTGTCGTCTTTAGTCACAACTCCTGTCCTTGTATCTACCATAGTGTGTATATTCTGCCATATTGTATTGTACCCAGCTACTGTATGTTTTTATAGTAATATACGTGTAAGATTGGGAGCCCAAGATTTGAGCCCTGTTCCCATGGTTGCATGCTCTAGACCCGATCTTGGAAAGAACCCAAATCAGTTCCTCATACTCAGGGAGCAAGAAGTTGAGCTCTGAGTATGTAGGATGATAATATATATATATATATATATATATATATATATATATATATATATATATATATACCGTATATATATATATATATGTATTGCTACGTCCCCAGTCCCACACTGCCACAGGCTCCAGCAGCAGTAGTTCAGTATAGGAAGGAGGTTCCCCAGTGAGTTGTTTTTCGTAGGGTCAGCCTTTCTGTGTACAGTACACAAGATCAGCTCAGGCGTCGTGAATAAACACTGGCATCTTGAGTTCACTCTCTTTATTTTCCAAAGAATTACACTTAATGCTAACCAACTTCACTGTTTTCACGAGTAACGGAGATACACAATCTGCACTGACACTGAACTATACACAAAATGAACTGAAATGAAAATGATTCCCCTAGTTTTTTTTCTTTTTTTGGGGGGGGGCAGCCCAGAGCAGATCATATAAGGTGGAATAGGTCGTTGCTCCGAGCTGGTACGACCGGATGTGGGCACTGAGGGCCAGGAGGTGTCGGTAGGAGGCTACGTCTAGCCGATCCTTGAGGTCAGTGATGGGAGGGCGAGATGGGGTGCCCTCCACCACGGAGGAGGGGAGAACCCACTGACCTCCTCCTCGGCCGAGGAGCCGGTCGACGCATCCTCGGCCATGGAGGCAGTGTCTGAAGAGTCCTGCCCCTCCTCTGTCATCGATGGTGGGTCGTGGACGTCCGCGGTGGTCTGGGCCGTCCGTAGCCGGGTCAGTAACAGTAGTAGCAGTCCGCCTGTTGAGGGGAGCCTCCAGCCTAAACCGTTTCCTCGGGGTGGTGCGAGGGGCAGCACATCGTGGCTGCCAAGCCTGATGCTCCTGTCAGCGAGGAACTGAGTGTACATCGCGGATGAAGCACTCGGGGATGATAAGGCAGGGCAGTCCATTCTCCTCAAAGATCTTGGGGAGAAGAATGCGCAAAGCCCCCTTATCACTCCCACAAAAGGCCTTTGCCGTCGTGATGCACATCTCCACCACAAGGTTTACCTGTCCAGGACACCTAGGATCCCTGGCCTGGCGTCCCTGGGCCATGAGACGTCGCCGTGCATGGGCAGAACCCTTCACGGCCACACCTCCTTGCTCAGTAACGTCCCGGGCATCAGGACCCTTAGGGGTCCCAAACAGGCCAAACTCCACCAACTCTCCATCACCTAGGGAGCGTTGGAGGTGCCGTGGGTTTGGCTTAACTATCGCCTGGCGGTGCACAAAAACATCAACACCAGTATCCTGGTGTTTGATGAATCCGTACCTCGCCCGTACGTTAAACCAAACCACGGTCCCCCGGATCTTCTGGGCTACAGGCGACTGTGGCTGGGTGGTTGCCCCCCCTCAACGGGTCGCAGGCAATGTCAGCACATCTGTCTTCCGTGGCTGCTCTGGTCGAACTCTCCGCAGTGATCGGTCTACCCTAGGGTCTCCCACCTCCTTATATAGCCTTACTTTACACTTGAAGCTTCTATGGTCCTTTCACCGCAAGAAGTCCGTTCAGGGCGGGGCCCACCTGGTGAATCACCTCTAGCGATGCTGCCAAATCAACTGTAGTACATGCCTCTCTCTCTCTTATTTCCCATCTATGTGCTATTTGAAATTGTATTTTATATTCCGTATATAGTAAAAGAAGCTACACAGTACATTGAGTATCACTTTTTAGAATTATAACAACGATTTGAATGAATTCTACGACACGTGGCAGCTCTTTTTTCCCATGTTGCCACGCCGAGGTCGGCGAGGAACCCAGGGTCAGAGAGAGGATTAGGCCTACAGGGGAAACCTCTTAAAAATAAAACGCGCCTAGACTTTTACCTCATAGGTGGTGTTGAAAAAAAGTTGAAAATAAATTATATATATATATATAGAGAGAGAGAGAGAGAGAGAAACAGGTGGGATGGGGGTAGGTCAGAGTGATAATCCGATAATTGGTGGTCAAATTGGCAACGTCGCACTCGGGGGAATTCCAACCTCTGCCACACCCTGAACGGACTTCTTGCTGCGAAAGGACCATAGTACACTCTCAATGTGGCAACAGTTACCAATAGAAGCCTCCACAAACTCCTGAAAGTTGCCAGTGTTTGCTGGATCACTAAATTGTGTGGGGTCGCTACCCACTCAGAGCTGGTATACCTTCCTTTAAAAAAAATCCTGTCGGGGTTAATACTCATGCATAAAGCATTATACCAATATTATATTCATCGTAGATATTTTACTGATGTTCTAAATGAGATTTACACTGAAAAGCTCTCCATAGAGTTTACTAAATGCATGAAAGCTTATTGTGTGTTTTTGCATTCAGCACATTTTTACCAAGTGTTATGAATCTCAGTTGTTGGAAAAACACATCATACAGTTTCCAAAGATCGTAATCTTTCATCTGGCAAATCCTGACGTGATTCTATCCATTATACACTTAATAACAGTAAGAATTGTACGGCCGAAATCTTACGGGGCCGAGATCAGCCGACCTGGAAATTTAAAAGATGATATTCCTCTTAATTTGAGAAAACGTCTCAGTTTTGCTACAGTCTATTTTTCCACATATATTTTACCTGCCCAGTGGACCTTGACTGTAATGCTGTGTTTTTAAGGCGACTTCTCGTCGTAAAAACACGAGCACTGGAACGGGGTCCTTTGGCTAGACCGGATGTAATGCACTAACAAAGGAACAGGGCATAAAAAGAGACAGTACACCGAATCACATCTATTGCTTAAATCTATCCCTTACAGTGCTACATACACAATATTTGACACACAATAAAACAGAGATACAATAATACACTTATAACTGGATCCAATATACTTTTACACAAGGCACAGGGCAGTCAGGGATATGTGTTACTGTTACTTAGAAGAGGTATCACTTCACTGCGATTGTCAATTGAGAGTAATTGTCGTGTCGCTGGTGGATAATAATAAACGGGGGAGTTTCACTTGTATTCACTGTGATCGGGAGTCTGTAGGGGAGATGTTACTATAATAGAGGTAGGGTGCGTATGGCGACATCCGACACGGTCACCTAGTCGCAGGGGAGCACTTCACTTACCTTTCGGCTCACTCACGCACCTACCTTCAATTCCACAGAAAACTCCCCGCTTCCTTCTTGAGAGGGGGAACTGAACTGTTTAACGTTTACGCACGACTTACTATGATACCACTGTTTAATATAACTTTTATTAGACACTGCCACTGTGCATTGGATCACTGTCACCGTATTAGGGGTCACTGTCACTGTCACTGTTCTACCCTTGTTTCTTGGGTAGTTGAGTCACTGGTACTTACTGTCAGGGAGGCTCCCGTGTTTAGGGCCTCGACCTGAGGGGCGGCTCCTTCCTAGGTCCGCGCTGGTGGGGTGCAGGGAGGCCCTGTAGTCTGGGGGCCTCGACCTGATCGGGGGCCCTCGGGACTAGGACCGAACAGTCGGAGGATTCGGGCCTGCTTCCTCTGCTGCCGGGGCGTGAGGGAGCCTAGGTCGCCGTTGTCGGGGACCGTGGTAGAAGGCCTGGGCGTCCGGGGGCTGCAGGTGCTCAGGGGGAGAGGCACCGTCAGGGCTGGGCTGCGGCAGCGTCTCCTGTAGGGCTCCAACAGTGCTAAGGAGCGTCCGGGTGTGGGCGGTAACTCCGCAATCGGGCCTTGCCACCACTCTAACGCCTCCGCTTGGCCAAGAAGCCTGGATGGCGACGAAGGGCTCCCCGGAGAGAAAGAGGCTTGAGGGAGACTCACACTCTTCGTGGTTCCCTGAGTGTGTTCATTGGGCTGAGGTGGAGCTCTACTTCCCCTAGTGTGGACTTTGCTGGTGCCGTGAACTTGCCCAGCGTGCAAGGGACACCAGTAGGGTGATCGGGGTCGCCCTTTCGCCGAGGCAAGAGGCCGTCAACGTGGTGTTCCTCCCACAGTAGGGGACAGGCCGGAGTGAGGGGCCCAAGGGCTGCACTCTCTCCAATACGGACAGATCTTACCATCAGGGAATTCTCCACCCTGGTACGTGCCCCAGCCGTAGCCGAGTGTCTGCCCGTACGGGGAACGACTAACGGAGAAACGGGATCACCCGTCTGCTCCGGCGAGAGGCCGGCCCCGAGTCGCCGCTTCCGTAATTGGGTAGCGCTACACGTACGGTAGCAGGGTCTCTCTACCCTGGACCGTATTCTGGCCGTAGCCAAAGTACAACTGGAGAGGGATGCACTCAGGCAACTCTCTCTCCTCAGCGTGTTAAGGCCGGAGCCTGGGGTCACCTTCCCTTTTACACACTTTGTCAGGCCGTAGCCTGTGTCTATTTCTCTTTTAAGGCCGTAGCCTTGGGCCTCTTCCTGCCCTAGAGGGTGTAGCAAGACCGTCAAGACGGTGTTACTTGGGACTGACCTCTTTTCAGTCCCACCCCTGGTCTGACGGTCACTACCCCGACCGCACAGTAGTTCAGGTTGTCTGAACGCCTGGGGTTGGGGCACTTGCGGGGAATAGGAGCTCAGGGCCGGGATGCCCCGATGACCCTCTTGCCCGAGGTCACTAGCCTCACCTGTGTGTCCTCCTGGGGTGGTGGTGGGGTGGCGGCTCGGCGGTGGTGTGGGGGGTGGTGAGGTGGGAGGTCCTGTGGCGGTCTCGGCTTGCATTTTATTGACACTATGTTTTCCGGAATCATCGAGTAATTTCAAAAGGTGCGGGAGTCAGGTGTGGTGTATACACACCATCAGTGCCATCCTGGGCCTCTTGCGGCGGGCGCACAAACTACGCCACGCTACCCATAAGAAAGTGCCTCCATATGAGCTCAGTGGGTTCATACATCTTCGGTTGTTTAAGTACCATATTTTCTTCATTTCTTAAGTAAGATACAATATCTTACACTGAATTACATTTTTTCCTTAGAGATGTACATTCACCGTCTAAAAAAATGACTGTGACCAATACTCAGGCAACATAATAATCCCATGTAGACTGTCCCTAAACTGAGATGGACGCAACCTTCCATTTCTATTATATTTTGATAAAGAGGTAATTTTTTCTCCAGTATTATATGTAGTTAAATAAAAAAAATATCCTATTTTTAGTAAAGTTACACAAAAACTGTATTACAGACGGTAATTCAAGTTGACCCCACTTTTGCATTTTACATTATCTGGCGAGCGGTGGCATCTTTTTCCAGTTTGTGGGGGCTCCTATACAAAGACATCCAAAATATCCAGAGTTTTCTTACACTACATAACACTCTAAACTATTTAGCATACAAACTGATATAAAATTACATAGTTTAAGAAACAGTAACATAAATAAAACATTATAAAGTAAAATACCAGCCGCCGGACCATCCACCCCGCCACCCCCCACCCCACCATCAAGCCGCTACCACACCACAACCCCAGGAGGACACAACGGTGGGGCTAGTGACCCAGTACAAGAGGGTCACCAGGACACTACTGTCCTGAGTCCTTTTTCCCCGCAACTACCCCAACACGAGGTGAGCGGAAAGAGGCAATGACCTTGCGAGCAGGACAGCCATCACCAGAATCGGGGTGGGACTGAACAGGATTCAGTCCCAGGTAACACCGCGTCGACGGCAACTGTACATGACGGGGAAGGAGCGGCCACTGTACGCCCTTCAGTTTTTTTTTTTTTTTATGCGAGGAAGAAGGAACCAAAGGCCATGAGCCCGCAGTAACAGTTCCCTCCAAGAGAAAAACAAAATACAATAGAGAGCCAAATTCAAGATCCGATCATTTTGAGATGCCTGGACACACTGCGATTGAAAGACTGGAGATCATAGGCAGGAGGAAATACAGACAGAGGGAGACAGTTCCAGAGCTGACCTGTTGCATGAATGAAAGACTGGGAGTAACGGTTAACTCTTGCATTAGAGAGTTGGACAGAAAAGGGATGAGAGTTTGCTGCCAGACGGGTGCTACGCGCCCGTCGTAGAGGTGGAGGAATGCAAGCAGACAGTTCAGAGGAGCAGTGACCATTAAAGTAGCGATAGAAAAGAGATAAAGATGCAACAGTGCGGCGAAGAGACAGAGGTTGAAGGGAGTCAGTAAGAGGAGGAGAGTTAATGAGACGAAAAGCCTTTGACTCCACCCTATTGAGAAGAGCTGTATGTGGGGAGCCTCCCCACACATGAGAGTTGTACTCCACACAGGGGCGGATAAAACCCCTGTATAGAGTCAACAATTGTGCAGGGGTAAAGAAAGAGCGGAGTCGGCTTAGCACACCCAATCTCTTGGAAGCAGATTTTACAAGAGGTGTAATATGATCTTTCCAAGATAAGTCCCGAGTAAATGAAACCCCAAGCATGTTCAAGGATGATGCAGGATTAATCTGAATATTATTAAACATTAGTGGGTATACCTGTGGAAGATTTTGTCGGGTTGATAGGTGTAAGAACTGAGTCTTAGAAGCATTAAAGACAACCATATTATTTTTACCCCAGTCAGAGATATGAGCCAAGTCAGACATTAGGTGTGCCATAGCCTCATCCCTTGTTTCTTGAAGTAACTGTTGAGATGGGCGTTGCGGGAACCGAATGGAAAGGTGAAGGGTGGAGTCATCAGCGTATGAGTGGATAGGGTTAGATGTACAGCTTAGAAGATCATTGATGAATAAAAGGAAGAGAGTTGGTGATAGGACAGAGCCCTGAGGAACACCACTGTTGATAGATCTAGGAGAAGAACGATGGCCGTCTACGACAGCAGCTATAGAACGACCAGAAAGGAAGCTAGCGATGAAGGTACAGATAGAAGGATAGAAACCGTAGGAGGGCAGTTTGGAAATTAAAGATTTATGCCAGACTCGATCGAAAGCCTTTGAGATGTCAAGTGCAATGGCAAAGCTTTCGCCAAAGTCCCGAAAGGAGGATGACCAGGAGTCTGAAAGGTAGGTGAGAAGATCGCCAGTGGAGCGTCCCTGACGGAACCCATACTGACAATCGGAAAGAAGGTTGTGATAGGAAAGATGCCTTAAAATTTTTTTATTAAGAATTGACTCGAAAACTTTTGAAATACAGGACGTTAAAGCAATTGGACGATAGTTGGAGGGTTGGGAGTGGTCACCCTTCTTTGGGACTGGCTGAATGAGAGCAAACTTCCAGCCAGAAGGAAAGGTACATGTTGACAGACAAAGGCGAAATAGTTTGCCTAGGCAGGGTGTAAGCACAGAAGCACAGTTTTTGAGAACAACAGGAGGGACCCCATCAGGCCCATATGCCTTGTTAGTACTGAGGCCAGTAATGGCAGAAAATACATCAACTGAAGAAATTTTAATGTCAGCCATGAGGAAGTCAGAGGGGGGAAGTGATGGAGGAACAGCACCGGAATCGTCTAAGGTGGAATTGGAGGAGAAAGTCTGTGCGAAGAGATCTGCTTTATCAGTAGAAGAAATAGCTACAGAAACATCAGAGTAGAAAAGAGGAGGGAAGGATGATGAGGTAAAGTTGTTAGAAAGATTTTTGGCAAGGTGCCAGAAGGAGCGGGAAGAATTCGAGTTGGAGAGTTGAGAGCATTTAGTATGGATGAAATTATTTTTAGTAGAGCGAAGAACAGACTTAGCACGATTCCGGGCAGAAACGTAAATATTATGTGATTCAGGGGTGGGTTGGCTCCAGTACCTTTTGTAGGCCTTCTCCTTGTTGCAGACAGCATTAGAACAAGCGTGATTAAACCAAGGCTTTCTTGCGTTAGTCAAAGGATATGAGAAAGGAATGTATGCTTCCATGCCCGAGAGAATAACCTCCGTAATGCGCAAGGCACACTCAGATGGCTCACGGCCATGGAAGCAATAATCATTCCAGGGAAAATCAAAGAAGTACTGCCTGAGGGCCTCCCAGTCCGCAGCTCCAAAATGCCAGAGACGACGTTTCCCTGGAGGGTCCGCAGGCCGTACTGGAGCGATAGGACAGGTTAAGGTAATGAGGTTGTGATCGGAGGAGCCCAACGGAGAGAAAAGATTAATAGAGTAAGCAGAAGGATTAGTTGTGAGGAAGAGGTCAAGTATGTTGGAGCTCTCTCCAAGGCGGTCAGGGATACGGGTAGGGTGCTGTACAAGCTGCTCTAGGTCATTAAGGATAGAAAAGATGTAGGCTTGTTCACCAGGTGGATCCGTGAAAGGAGAGGAGAGCCAAAGGTGGTGGTGAACATTGAAATCTCCAAGAATGGAGATTTCGGAGAAAGGAGAAATGGACAGAATGTGTTCCATCGTAGAAGTAAGATAGTCGAAGAATTTTTGATAGTCAGTAGAATTAGGGGATAAGTAAACAGCACAGATATATTTAGTCAGAGAATGACAGGAAAGCCGAAGCCAGAGAGTGGAGAATTCAGAAGAATCAAGTTCAGGAACACGAGAGCAAGATAAGTCGTTGCGTATGTATACACAACAGCCACCTTTGGCTTTGAAATGAGAATAGAGAAAGTAGGAGGATACAGAAAAGGGTTTGCTGTCAGTTGCCTCAGACAGCTGAGTCTCCGTTAGAAAAAGAAGGTGAGGTTTAGAGGAGGAGAGGTGGTGCTCAACAGAGCGAAAGTTAGATGAAAGGCCGCGAATGTTGCAGAAATGAAGAAGAAGAGAGTCAGACAGTGGTTCCAGGCACCTCGAGTCGTCACCGGGAGAGGGGCAGATGGCGGGGGCATTTATGGTCCCCCCCCCTGGGGACTCCGAGGCTGGGTGAATTGACGCCATTTTGGTATATTTTGAATAGGAAGTGTAGTGTGTACTGTGCATGTAGTTTGGTGAAGATAGATAGAGATATTTGTACTGGAGAGCATGCTGGCCTACTCTCTGTGTAACTGAGACACTGAAAAAGTTCAGCAAAGGGGGATGGTCAGGAACTAGTCCTGAGGGCTGATGAAACGGGAGCTCCAGCACTCCCTGTCATCAGCTTTCCATCCACCTCGGGAGTACTGCCCTGCTCGACTGGTGCTACAGTCTACTCCACTCATGCTTCTCATAGGGCGGGTAAGCCTACGGCTACGGCCGCAGTACGTATGTACCAGGGTAAGCAGACCCAAGGCTACGGCCTCAGTACGTACCGGAGAGGACACGGACTCCGTGTACCTTTCTCCTGCCTTTTCCTCCTGTGGGAGCAGCACGGCCACTGTACGTGCGGGGGAAGGAGCGGCCACTGTACGCCCTTCAGCTGTGTGCCCTAGGAGTCACGGAACCCCGTTCACGGCCACTGTACGTGACGGGGAAGGAGCGGCCACTGTACGGCCTTCATTCGTGGCTCTGAGAGCACTCCCGATGCAGGAAGTCCCTTGCTCGGCCAACCCCTTCCCTCTCGGCTGCGTGGGACGCCCATTGTCACCCTCCGGGAGTGTTGCCCTGGAGGTGTTGCCAGAGTGATGGCAAGGCCCGATTCAGGCCCTACCTCCTACCCCTGGGAGATCTCTGTTCCTGTCGGACACCCGACGGAGACGGTGCTGCAGCCCACCCCTGTTGGCGCCTTTCCCTACAGGCGACCGCAGTCCCAGGACTCCCAGGCCCGACCAGCAGCCTCCAGATGAGACAAACCCAGGCTCACTCACCCCACGGAGCCAGAGGCGACAGGCCCGCCTCCTACAGCTGTTTGGCCCCAGTCCCGAGGGCCTCCTTTTAGGTCGAGGCCCCCAGACAGGAGGGCCTCCTCTCAGGTCGAGGCCCCCAGACAGGAGGGCCTCCCTGCACCCCACCAACGAGACCCCGAGGTAAGGGTCTCCCTTCAGGTCGAGGCCCCCAGACAGGAGGGCCTCCCTGCAACTCACCAACGGCCCAGACCCGGGCAGTACTCCCCTGCAGGTAGTGTGTTGCCCGTTACAGGCAGAGTCCCCCTGAGGTCCTCCCCCTCGAACAGTGACAGAGTGAAACAACCCAGGAAACACGGGTAAATAAGTGACGCCCCTTATACCGAAAATAAGCCAGGGGAAGAGGAACAGTGAACAGTGACAGAGTGTGATCCATATAAAACCAGTGACTATTGTTATCAACCCAACAGAATTACATACCCAGTAGAGTAGAAAATATTTAATAATAAGAAGTAGAGTAATATCACCTGCCCAGAATAAAAGAAGTTCCCGTAATTGTGAATGACGATCAGGGTGCGCGGGAGAACCAAAAGCCTGTGTAAAGTGTCGCCACGACTAGGTAACTGTGTCGAATATCGTGATCTGCACCCTGTCTTCGTTATAGTAATATTCCTCCCACAGACTCTTAACCGTGTGTATTCCCCTTGTTATCGAGTGTATATATATTTTGGGTTTAAATGAAAGACGGGTATCTACATATATATATAACTAAAGACATTGGTATACATGCATCATATCGTGTGTTAAGTGCAACTGTATTTTGTGCTATGAAAGCCTAACTCTGTGTACCTGTATCCTGTATCTCAAATATCACTCTGTATCATATTGTAATGGTTTTAGAATTAAGGCAATAGATGTGTTAAGGTATACTGCCTAGTTTTTATGTCCTGTTCCTTTGTTGGTGCTTTACTTCCGGTCCGGAAAGAGGACCCCGCTCAGTCGCTAGTGTTTTTAGGACGAGGAGTCGACCTAAAAACACTCAGCATAACATGTATAATACTGTGTCTCAAGTGTAACTGTGAATCTTGGTGCTGGGCCCTTGTTCCCCGCAATTGCCCCAACCCCAGGTGATCAGGGAAAGGAGACTACATTGCGGGCGGAGCAATGGTGATCAGAATAGGGGTGGGACTGAACAAGTTTCAGTCCCAGGTAACACCGTATTGACGGCTTTGTTACACCCTCTAGGGCAGGAGGCCCAAGGCTACGGCCTTACAAAGTGTACGAAGGGTAAGGCGACCCAAGGCTCCGGCCTTAGTACACCAGAGAGAGAGAGTTGCCCCAGTGCATCCCTTTCTTGCTGTTCTCCCCTTCAGGAGCAACTAAGCGCCGACGGTCTATATACGCGTCCCAGGACGCCCAGGCCGGACTCCCCAGCTCCTGACGAAGGCGATCCGGGCTCTCTCACTCCACGGAGCCAAAGACGACAGGCCCGATTACTCCGGCTGTTTGGTCCCAGTCCCGAGGGCCACCTATCAGGTCGAGGCCCCCAGACCAGAGGGCCTCCCTGCACCCCACCGACGCGGCCCTAGTACGAGGGCCGCCTCCAAGGTCGAGGCCCCCAGACGGGAGTGCCTCCCTGTACCGAACCTACGAGTGTGACCTAGAGCGAACGTTACCCAGGAGATATAGGAAAACAGTGACCCCTTCCCCCCCCCTGTGTCAAGAACAACTCGGGAAAAAGAACAGTGCACAGTGACTAAGTGAAGAACGGTGTAGTTGATAGTAGCCCACAAGAACTCAGTGTTGGCAGGGCAGAGAATGAACTTTGTTGTAATTATCCCAGTCCCCCCACATAAGAAAGTTTTCTGTGAACACCTGAGGTAAGGGTGCGCGGGCCAGTCAAAAGCCTGAGTGTGAGTGTCTCCGTGACAAGGTAACAATGTCGAATGTCGCTATCCGCACCTTACCTCATTTATAGTAATATTTCCCATACAGACTCCCAATCTTGTTTATTCTCTATGTGAACAATTCTATTTATATCCTGCCTCAAAGTGACGTATAAACAATACTATAGATAATTCACGATCTCCCTGTATGAACATTGTAGTGTGTGCTAAGTGTAACTCTATTTCGTGGTGCTGAATATTAACTCTGTGTCTCTGTTCCCCTGTATCTCAAATATCACTCTACGTGTATTGTTACTGTTAGAATTAAGGTAATAGATGTGTTAAGGTATACTGCCTGGTTTTTATGTCCTGTTCCTTTGTTGGTGCTTTACTTCCGGTCTAGAAAGAGGACCCCGCTTCAGTAGCTAATGTTTTTTCGATAAGAAGTCGCCTTAAAAACACCAGCATAACACTGGTGGCAAGCGGTGGTTCTGCATCCGAGTAAAAGCACGGAGGAACGAAGAAAGGAAACTTGCACAATGGCAGCCAAACCGCACATCCAATTACCGAGATTCAACCCGGACCAATGCGACATAGAAGTATATTTAGATATGGTCAAACCCCTCCTAGATATAGGGTTCGACTCAGACAGAGAAAAAATTGCAGTCACATTACCTAACCTGGGAAAAATAATTGCCACCGTCGCACCAAAAATCGTCCAAGAACTGTCATGGGATCAATTCTCACAAATAGTGAGACAGGCTTTCACGCCATCAATAGGCAGAGTTGTCGACCTCTCTCAACTCGACTCCTTCACCTACGACGGGAACCTGGACGACACATTCGTCCAGGCTCGGCGCCTCGTCAGCGCCGCTTATCCCGAGGCACCTACAAACGCCCGAGATATACATACTGTACATTTAATGCCCTGCTGAGGATTCTCCCTAGTACAGTCAGGGAGCATTTTTCAATCTACGATCCCTCAGGGGACATGGAAAACGACCTGCAACTCGTCAGACGTCTCCTAGCCGCCCGTCCCATACCACAATCACTCCAAGCGGTGACACGATTCCCGACAAAACAAAACCCTCCACCCAAACCTAAGCTACCGCCTCACCAGCCAACTACAGAGCCACCTCCTACTGTGCCTAGGGCTTACCCGCTGAAAAAGCGCCCCAACCCCAAGGAACAAGGAAATCTCATCACTATTAATCCTTGGGAGTTCACAGCTTGCAGTAGCACCTGCCCCTTGCACGACATAAGAGAACAGCTAAAAGCTAGCAGGCGCAGAAACTTTCACCAAGGGCGCAAGAAAGTCTCCTCCCTAGACGACGACGCCCCGGAAGACGACGCACTGCCAACACTCTACTCGGGAAAGGACGACGACGACCACGACGACCCCACCCCTTAGCAGATGGATTTTTAGGCCCGCCCCCGCACCTCCCCACGGTGGCGGGGGCCACCTCACATAGCTACAGACCCCCAGTCTACGACAAGATTTGGCTGAACGGGGTCAAGGCACGATTACTGGTAGATACGGGAGCAGCCAGATCGTGCCTCTACTCCCACTTCTACTCCCGCCACACCTCTGCATTCGGCCCCCTTCTCCCCACTTCAGCCAACCTCGTCGACGCGGGGGATAGCCCCCTGCCTATCCGTGGGGAAACACGGGCCCTTCAAACCAACACCCACCAACGAGTATCCACTAACCACCCATTCATCATATTCGACTCGACATGCGATCAATATGATGGATATCTTGGGCTGGACCTTCTCCAAAAACTCCACGCTACCATTGACTGCCAACCAGAACCGCCTCCACTTCAGTCCAGCCTGTCCCAACCAAGCATCAATCAACAAGAAAAAAAAATCTCATTGAAGAAAAATCAAGTACACCACCCCCCCCTCACCACGCAAACACACACAACCCTCAAACATTCACCTACCCCAACCCATCTGTACTTCTTACCCCAACCCAACCTCACACAATGCCTCACTCCATCCCCCTCCATCACCACCCCCCACCACACATCATCTGGACCCCTCCCCATCTTTTCCTGCCACTATCGCCTCCTCAATCACCATTCCACCCCACCATGAAGCTTGGGTAAAACTGAACAAACCTTCAGGTACCTCTGTCCTCTTCTCACCATCCATCCCCACCGGACCACTCTCCTCCTATTTAGTAAGCCCCACCTTCCTTCCCCCACATGCCCATGAAATCCGTATCGCCAGGCGAACATCTGTTTGATCCAAACGGACACATCGTCCTAAGCTCCACCACTACCCACGACACCTCGCCACAACCCCACTAACCCTACCAAGAGGACTCGTCATCGGCGACACAGAAGAAGCCGAACCATGCCAAGCACCACCCCCCGACCATCCAACTCTCCCCAACCTACCATCACACCTATCCCCTTCCCAAACCAACTGCCTCCGACAACTCCTTCTGGACTTTCAGGACCTGTTCTCCTTCGGCCCAACCGACCTTGGCCACACTACCTATCTCAGCCATGAGATACACATGACCAGACCTCCAATTCGCCAACCATCACGACGAAAAAATCCAAAACAACGGGTAGAAGAAGACCACCAGGTCCAGGATATGCTCGATGCCGGCGTTATCTCCAACTCCACTAGCCCATGGTCCTCACCTGTTGTACTCGTACGGAAAAAAGATGGGACTATGCGTTGTTGCGTAGACTACCGCCAAGTCAACGACGTCACTATCAAAGATGCTACGCCCCTACCCCGAATCGACGACTCGCTTGACTCCTTACACGGGTCGACCTGGTTCTCGACCCTAGACCTGCAATCGGGTTATTGGCAAGTCCCTGTACACCCCGATGACAAACACAAAACCGCCTTCTCAACATCAAACGGGAAGCATTATGAATTCAACGTTCTTCCCTTCGGACTCTGCAACGCCCCTGCCACATTCTCCCACCTGATGGAGTCAGTTCTCAGCGGACTAACCTGCGAGACTTGTTTGGTGTATCTGGACGACGTCATCGTTTTCAGTCATACCTGGGCCGACCACCTCCACCGCCTCAAACAAGTGTTCCACCGTATACGCCAGGCAGGACTAAAACTAAAACCAACAAAGTGCGTTTTGGCCGAGAGATCAGTCTCTATCCTGGGACATCTAATTAACACTGAAGGCATCTCCCCGGACCCAGAAAAACTACATGCAATCGCCGACATTCCCCTACCTCGCGACGTGCACGAAACTAGAGCCTTCCTAGGCCTAACATCATACTACAGGCGGTTCGTCAAAGGATTTGCAGATATTGCCAAACCCCTACAAGACCTAACAAAAAAGGCGACCCGTTCGTATGGACCGAACCAAGAAAAACTGCATTCACCACCCTCAAGTCCAAGTTAACCTCTGCCCCAGTAGTCGCTTTCCCAGATTACAACCTCCCATTCCGCCTGTATACCGACGTATCACTCATCACCATAGGGGGTGTCCTTGCACAAGTACAAGATGGCCGTGAACATATCATCGCCTGTGCCAGCCGCACCCTGAATCCTGCAGAAAGAAACTACGCGGCCACCAAACGCGAGTGCCTGGGAATCATCTGGTCCCTTGAATACTTCCATTCCTACATATCAGGCACTCATGTGATAGTCATTACAGACCACCAAGCCCTACAATGGTTACGTCAGTCAAACACCACCAACACACAACTTATACGATGGCGAGAGACACTCGAGGAGTATGATTTCGAGATCTCATACCGACCAGGCAAACTCCACACAAACGCTGACGCCCTGTCCCGTCTACCAATCAATGCAATCTCGACAGAGCCAGACCTAGTCCAAATGTGGCACAACAAACAACGCCCTACCTGGATCCCACCGAACACATTCGCTAAACTCCACCCACATGGCGAACACCTGTTTGATCCAAACGGACACATCGTCCTAAGCTCCACCACTACCCACGACACCATGCTCCACCTCCATGCCCATAACGGCATCCACCTGGGAACTAAAAAATTCCTACAAGTCTTTACCGACGTGTACTGGACCCCTAACCCATCCACCATCGCCAAGAACATTATACAATCCTGCCGAGCCTGTGCTTTAGGAAAGGACATCATCCGTACACCCGGCCCTTCAGGAAAATTAACAGCACAAAAACCGTGGCAACTACTTTCTTTAGACGTCGTCGGCGCCCTTACACTCAAAGCAGGGTACAAATACATAATCACATTTGTGGATGTATATTCAAAGTTTATCACCGCATGCCCCGCCAAAGATCACAGTGCAGTATCAGTTGCTGATGCCCTCACCCGCCATGTCTTCCCATATTTTGGTATTCCCCAAGCACTGCACGCAGATAATGCCCCAGAATTTACTGGAAAAGTCTGGGAAGAACTGGCGAACATATTCGGATACCACATCTCCCACTCATCCCCCGACTGGCCCCAAGGTAACAGCATCTGCGAGAGAAGCCATCGCTCCCTTATGAACCAGGTCCGCACATGCATTATGCAAACAGGGAACGAAGACTGGCCTGCCCACGTCAAGATTATCCAATGGGGTTTAAACACATGCCCACGAGAAGACGGGATAACTCCACATGAAAGAGTTTTTGGGGAATCGCCACTACTCCTACCACTCCGCCACCACCTACAGCCACCCACCCCACCCTCCACTACCGACCCTCTCCACCACCTCAAACGCCACCTCCACCACCTACACTCTCAACAAGACCTGGCACCCGACATGACCCACTCCAACCCATACAAACCTGGTCAGACCATAGTCGTTGCAAACCTGCCCACCCCCTCCAAAACCACCCCCCGACTTAATGGACCCTTCAAAATTGTTCAAGTACCCAACCCATACCAAGTCATTATAGATCAACAGGGACAACACCGCACATACAGAAATCGCCACGTGCGACCCTTCCACCCACCCACCACTGACCACCCACGCGCCCGGCCTACCTGCACCCCTGCTCGCACACCTGTCCATCCCGACCTTTCTCAGAATTACCCCCCAAACTCCTACTCCTACTCCTTCTCACCCCCTCCCTCCAACTCACCAACAACCAGCCCACTCCCCGACACCCCACCACCGCCGGCCGAGACCGCCACCACTTCACAACTCACAACTCACCTCCCTAACACCTGTCCACCCACCACCTCCCAACCCACCCCGCCCATACCGCCCACATCACCACCCCCGAAAACCTCACCACTCACCACCCCACCACCCCCCTCCCCCTTGACCATTCTCATTATACGCACCACACTGCACCCCCACCAACCTCCCCCCCTAACAGTCGCACGCCCTCACCACCACCACGTGCACAACCACCATCGCCACCCACACCCACCATCACTACCACCACCACCAGATCAGGACGCCTCTCACGCCCACCCTTGAGGTACACCCCAACACCTCCGCCCATCACACGCCCATCCCGGCACCCACCACCTCCACATACGAACCCCGCCCCAAACACCTCCCGCATAACCGTCCCCCTCCACCAAGCATGATGGAATCTTCCCAAGTCCCAATTCCCCAAAGGACAACGCTCCTCCCACCGAATCAGTCCCCATAAAACCACCAACCTCCCGTCACACTCCAGCATTCAACTTTCATCTCTCCACCAGGCACCATTCCCCGAGATGAAGGTGACAAGAGTGCATTGGCGACCCCACGACCGCCCACAGGCCAGAATGCAGAGCACCCACCACCTGCTCCAGCTCCTATGCCGGACCGACCATCCGTCCTCCCGCCGGCTCACTCTCAACCCCCATCAGGAGCCCAACACCTTCACCACCCACTGGGCCAGCCTCACCCAACACCTCACCCCGGCCCACCAGACATTCACCTCCACCACCTACCACCTCCAGTCACGGGGTCGTGACTTCTATGACGCGGAGGGTGGTAAAATGCCAGCCATGCCCGCCGCCGGACCTCCCACCTCACCACCCCCCACCCCACCACCAGGCCGCCACCGCACCACCACCCCAGGAGGACACAACGGTGAGGTTAGTGACCCCGTTCAAGAGGGTCACCAGGACATCACGATCCTGGGCCCTTGTTCCCCGCAATTGCCCCAACCCCAGGTGATCAGGGAAAGGAGACTACATTGCGGGCGGAGCAATGGTCGTCAGAATAGGGGTGGGACTGAACAAGTTTCAGTCCCAGGTAACACCGTATTGATGGCTTTGTTACACCCTCTAGGGCAGGAGGCCCAAGGCTACGGCCTTACAAAGTGCACGAAGGGTAAGGCGACCCAAGGCTCTGGCCTTAGTACACTAGAGAGAGTTGCCCCAGTGCATCCCTCTCTTGCTGTTCTCCCCTTCAAGAGCAACTAAGCGCCGACGGTCTATATATGCGGCGGGGAAGGGACGGCCTAGTACGCCCGTCAGTTGTTCCTGATTGGACAGATCAGCTTCCGGCTACGGCCAGAGTACGGACCAGGGTAAAGAGCCCCTGCTACCGTACGTGTAGCCCTTCCCTATTAGGGGAGCAACACCACGCCGACGGTCCATATACGCGGCAGGGAGGGGACGGCCTAGTATGCCCTGCAGGTGTTCTCAGTAAAACGGGTAGGCACTCGGCTCCGGCCGGGGCATGTACCAGGGTAGAGAAGCCCCTGAAGGTAGTTTCAGTCCGTATTGGAGAGAGTGTGGCCTCAGTGCCCCTCGCTCCGGCTTGTCCCCTACTACCGGAGCAACACCACGCCGACGGTCTAGATACGCGGCGGGGAAGGGACGGCCTAGTACACCCTGCAGGTGTTCCTCGTACACCGGGCAAGTCCACAGCTACAGCCAGAGTATGTACCAGGGTAATGCGACCCAAGGCTCCAGCCTCAGGATGTACTAGAGAGGACACGAGTGACATGAGTCCTTCTCCAGCCTCTTTCCCTTGTGGGAGCCCTTCGTCACAACCCGGGAATATAGCCCTGGAGGAGACACTAGAGTGGTGGCAAGGCCCGATATCGGACTTACCGCCTACGGCCGGGAGCTCCTTGTTCCTGTCCGAGCCCCGTAGGAGACGCTGCCGCAGCCCAGTCCTGACGGCGCCTCTCCCCCTTGGTGCCCGCAGTCCCAGGACGCCCAGGAAAGACTCCCCAGCTCCTGACAAAGGCGATCCGGGCTCTCTCACTCAACTGAGCCAAAGACGACAGGCCCGATTACTCCGGCTGTTTGGTCCCAGTCCCGAGGGCCACCTATCAGGTCGAGGCCCCCAGACCAGAGGGCCTCCCTGCACCCCACCGACGCGGCCCTAGTACGAGGGCCGCCTCCAAGGTCGAGGCCCCCAGACGGGAGTGCCTCCCTGTACCGAACCTACGAGTGTGACCTAGAGCGAACATTACCCAGGAGATATAGGAAAACAGTGACCCCTTCCCCCCCCTGTGTCAAGAACAACTCGGGAAAAAGAACAGTGCACAGTGACTAAGTGAAGAACAGTGTAGTTGATAGTAGCCCACAAGAACTCAGTGTTGGCAGGACAGAGAATGAACTTTGTTGTAATTATCCCAGTCCCCCCACATAAGAAAGTTTTCTGTGAACACCTGAGGTAAGGGTGCGCGGGCCAGTCAAAAGCCTGAGTGTGAGTGTCTCCGTGACAAGGTAACAATGTCGAATGTCGCTATCCGCACCTTACCTCATTTATAGTAATATTTCCCATACAGACTCCCAATCTTGTTTATTCTCTATGTGAACAATTCTATTTATATCCTGCCTCAAAGTGACGTATAAACAATACTATAGATAATTCACGATCTCCCTGTATGAACATTGTAGTGTGTGCTAAGTGTAACTCTATTTCGTGGTGCTGAATATTAACTCTGGGTCTCTGTTCCCCTGTATCTCAAATATCACTCTACGTGTATTGTTACTGTTAGAATTAAGGTAATAGATGTGTTAAGGTATACTGCCTGGTTTTTATGTCCTGTTCCTTTGTTGGTGCTTTACTTCCGGTCTAGAAAGAGGACCCCGCTTCAGTAGCTAGTGTTTTTTCGATAAGAAGTCGCCTTAAAAACACCAGCATAACACTGGTGGCAAGCGGTGGTTCTGGATCCGAGTAAAAGCACGGAGGAACGAAGAAAGGAAACTTGCACAATGGCAGCCAAACCGCACATCCAATTACCGAGATTCAACCCGGACCAATGCAACATAGAAGTATATTTAGATATGGTCAAACCCCTCCTACATATAGGGTTCGACTCAGACAGAGAAAAAATTGCTGACACATTACCTAACCTGGGAAAAATAAATGCCACTGTCGCACCAAAAATCGTCCAAGAACTGTCATGGGATCAATTCTCACAAATAGTGAGACAGGCTTTCACGCCATCAATAGGCAGAGTTGTCGCCCTCTCTCAACTCGACGCCTTCACCTACAACGGGAACCTGGACGACACATTCGTCCAGGCTCGGCGCCTCGTCAGCGCCGGTTATCCCGAGGCACCTACAAATGCCCGAGATATACATACTGTACATTTAATGCCCTGCTGAGGATTCTCCCTAGTACAGTCAGGGAGCATTTTTCAATCTACGATCCCTCAGGGGACATGGAAAACGACCCGCAACTCGTCAGACGTCTCCTCGCCACCCGTCCCATACCACAATCACTCCAAGCGGTGACACGATTCCCGACAAAACAAAACCCTCCACCCAAACCTAAGCTACCGCCTCACCAGCCAACTACAGAGCCACCTCCTACTGTGCCTAGGGCTTACCCGCAGAAAAAGCGCCCCAACCCCAAGGAACAAGGAAATCTCATCACTATTAATCCTTGGGAGTTCACGGCTTGCAGTAGCACCTGCCCCTTGCACGACATAAGAGAACAGCTAAAAGCTAGCAGGCGCAGAAACTTTCACCAAGGGCGCAAGAAAGTCTCCTCCCTAGACGACGACGCCCCGGAAGACGACGCACTGCCAACACTCTACTCAGGAAAGGACGACGACGACCACGACGACCCCACCCCTTAGCAGATGGATTTTTAGGCCCGCCCCCGCACCTCCCCACGGTGGCGGGGGCCACCTCACATAGCTACAGACCCCCAGTCTACGACAAGATTTGGCTGAACGGGGTCAAGGCACGATTACTGGTAGATACGGGAGCAGCCAGATCGTGCCTCTACTCCCACTTCTACTCCCGCCACACCTCTGCATTCGGCCCCCTTCTCCCCACTTCAGCCAACCTCGTCGACGCGGGGGATGGCCCCCTGCCTATCCGTGGGGAAACACGGGCCCTTCAAACCAACACCCACCAACGAGTATCCACTAACCACCCATTCATCATATTCGACTCGACATGCGATCAATATGATGGATATCTTGGGCTGGACCTTCTCCAAAAACTCCACGCTACCATTGACTGCCAACAGCACCGCCTCCACTTCAGTCCAGCCCGTCCCAACCAAGCATCAATCAACAAGAAAAAAAAAATCTCATTGAAGAAAAATCAAGTACACCACCCCCCCCTCACCACGCAAACACACACAACCCTCAAACATTCACCTACCCCAACCCATCTGTACTTCTTACCCCAACCCAACCTCACACAATGCCTCACTCCATCCCCCTCCATCACCACCCCCCACCACACATCATCTGGACCCCTCCCCATCTTTTCCTGCCACTATCGCCTCCTCAATCACCATTCCACCCCACCATGAAGCTTGGGTAAAACTGAACAAACCTTCAGGTACCTCTGTCCTCTTCTCACCATCCATCCCCACCGGACCACTCTCCTCCTGTTTAGTAAGCCCCACCTTCCTTCCCCCACATGCCCATGAAATCCGTATCGCCAGGCGAACATCTGTTTGATCCAAACGGACACATCGTCCTAAGCTCCACCACTACCCACGACACCTCGCCACAACCCCACTAACCCTACCAAGAGGACTCGTCATCGGCGACACAGAAGAAGCCGAACCATGCCAAGCACCACCCCCCGACCATCCCACTTTCCCCAACCTACCATCACACCTATCCCCTTCCCAAACCAACAGCCTCCGACAACTCCTTCTGGACTTTCAGGACCTGTTCTCCTTCGGCCCAACCGACCTTGGCCACACTACCTATCTCAGCCATGAGATACACATGACCGGACCTCCAATTCGCCAACCATCACGACGAAAAAATCCAAAACAACGGGTAGAAGAAGACCACCAGGTCCAGGATATGCTCGATGCCGGCGTTATCTCCAACTCCACTAGCCCATGGTCCTCACCTGTTGTACTCGTACGGAAAAAAGATGGGACTATGCGTTGTTGCGTAGACTACCGCCAAGTCAACGACGTCACTATCAAAGATGCTACGCCCCTACCCCGAATCGACGACTCGCTTGACTCCTTACATGGGTCGACCTGGTTCTCGACCCTAGACCTGCAATCGGGTTATTGGCAAGTCCCTGTACACCCCGACGACAAACACAAAACCGCCTTCTCAACATCAAACGGGAAGCATTATGAATTCAACGTTCTTCCCTTCGGACTCTGCAACGCCCCTGCCACATTCTCCCGCCTGATGGAGTCAGTCCTCAGCGGACTAACCTGAGAGACTTGTTTGGTGTATCTGGACGACGTCATCGTTTTCAGTCATACCTGGGCCGACCACCTCCACCGCCTCAAACAAGTGTTCCACTGTATACGCCAGGCAGGACTAAAACTAAAACCAACAAAGTGCGTTTTGGCCGAGAGATCAGTCTCTTTCCTGGGACATCTAATTAACACTGAAGGCATCTCCCGGACCCAGAAAAACTACATGCAATCGCCGACATTCCCCTACCTCGCGACATGCACGAAACTAGAGCCTTCCTAGGCCTAACATCATACTACAGGCGGTTCGTCAAAGGATTTGCAGATATTGCCAAACCCCTACAAGACCTAACAAAAAAGGCGAGCCGTTCATATGGACCGAACCAAGAAAAACTGCATTCACCACCCTCAAGTCCAAGTTAACCTCTGCCCCAGTAGTCGCTTTCCCAGATTACAACCTCCCATTCCGCCTGTATACCGACGTATCACTCATCACCATAGGGGGCGTCCTTGCACAAGTACAAGATGGCCGTGAACATATCATCGCCTGTGCCAGCCGCACCCTGAATCCTGCAGAAAGAAACTACGCGGCCACCAAACGCGACTGCCTGGGAATCATCTGGTCCCTTGAATACTTCCGTTCCTACATATCAGGCACTCATGTGATAGTCATTACAGACCACCAAGCCCTACAATGGTTACGTCAGTCAAACACCACCAACACACAACTTATACGATGGCGAGAGACACACAAGGAATATGATTTCGAGATCTCATACCGACCAGGCAAACTCCACACAAACGCTGACGCCCTGTCCCATCTACCAATCAATGCAATCTCGACAGAGCCAGACCTAGTCCAAATGTGGCACAACAAACAACGCCCTACCTGGATCCCACCGAACACATTCGCTAAACTCCACCCACATGGCGAACACCTGTTTGATCCAAACAGACACATCGTCCTAAGCTCCACCACTACCCACGACACCATGCTCCACCTCCATGCCCATAACGGCATCCACCTGGGAACTAAAAAATTCCTACAAGTCTTTACCGACGTGTACTGGACCCCTAACCCATCCACCATCGCCAAGAACATTATACAATCCTGCCGAGCCTGTGCTTTAGGAAAGGACATCACCCGTACACCCGGCCCTTCAGGAAAATTAACAGCACAAAAACCGTGGCAACTACTTTCTTTAGACGTCGTCGGCCCCCTCACACTCAAAGCAGGGTACAAATACATAATCACATTTGTGGATGTATATTCAAAGTTTATTACCGCATGCCCCGCCAAAGATCACAGTGCAGTATCAGTTGCTGATGCCCTCACCCGCCATGTCTTCCCATATTTTGGTATTCCCCAAGCACTGCATGCAGATAATGCCCCAGAATTTACTGGAAAAGCCTGGGAAGAACTGGCGAACATATTCGGATACCACATCTCCCACTCATCCCCCGACTGGCCCCAAGGTAACAGCATCTGCGAGAGAAGCCATCGCTCCCTTATGAACCAGGTCCGCACATGCATTATGCAAACAGGGAACGAAGACTGGCCTGCCCACGTCAAGATTATCCAATGGGGTTTAAACACATGCCCACGAGAAGACGGGATAACTCCACATGAAAGAGTTTTTGGGGAATCGCCACTACTCCTACCACTCCGCCACCACCTACAGCCACACACCCCACCCTCCACTACCGACCCTCTCCACCACCTCAAACGCCGCCTCCACCACCTACACTCTCAACAAGACCTGGCACCCGACATGACCCACTCCAACCCATACAAACCTGGTCAGACCATAGTCGTTGCAAACCTGCCCACCCCCTCCAAAACCACCCCCCGATTTAATGGACCCTTCAAAATTGTTCAAGTACCCAACCCATACCAAGTCATTATAGATCAACAGGGACAACACCGCACATACAGAAATCGCCACGTGCGACCCTTCCACCCACCCACCACTGACCACCCACGCGCCCGGCCTACCTGCACCCCTGCTCGCACACCTGTCCATCCCGACCTTTCTCAGAATTACCCCCCAAACTCCTACTCCTATTCCTTCTCACCCCCTCCCTCCAACTCACCAACAACCAGCCCACTCCCCGACACCCCACCACCACCGGCCGAGACCGCCACCACTTCACAACTCACAACTCACCTCCCTAAAACCTGTCCACCCACCACCTCCCAACCCACCCCGCCCATACCGCCCACATCACCACCCCCGAAAACCTCACCACTCACCACCCCACCACCCCCCTCCCCCTTGACCATTCTCATTATACGCACCACACTGCACCCCCACCAACCTCCCCCCCTAACAGTCGCACGCCCTCACCACCACCACGTGCACAACCACCATCGCCACCCACACCCACCATCACTACCACCACCACCAGATCAGGACGCCTCTCACGCCCACCCTTGAGGTACACCCCAACACCTCCGCCCATCACACGCCCATCCCGGCACCCACCACCTCCACATACCCCCCCCGCCCCAAACACCTCCCCCATAACCCTCCCCCTCCGCCAAGCATGATGGAATCTTCCCAAGTCCCAATTCCCCAAAGGACAACGCTCCTCCCACCGAATCAGTCCCCATAAAACCACCAACCTCCCATCACTCTCCAGCATTCAACTTTCATCTCTCCACCAGGCACCATTCCCCGAGATGAAGGTGACAAGAGTGCATTGGCGACCCCACGACCGCCCACAGGCCAGAATGCAGAGCACCCACCACCTGCTCCAGCTCCTATGCCGGACCGACCATCCGTCCTCCCGCCGGCTCACTCTCAACCCCCATCAGGAGCCCAACACCTTCACCACCCACTGGGCCAGCCTCACCCAACACCTCACCCCGGCCCACCAGACATTCACCTCCACCACCTACCACCTCCAGTCACGGGGCCGTGACTTCTATGACGCGGAGGGTGGTAAAATGCCCGCCATGCCCGCCGCCGGACCTCCCACCTCACCACCCCCCACCCCACCACCAGGCCGCCACCGCACCACCACCCCAGGAGGACACAACGGTGAGGTTAGTGACCCCGTTCAAGAGGGTCACCAGGACATCACGATCCTGGGCCCTTGTTCCCCGCAATTGCCCCAACCCCAGGTGATCAGGGAAAGGAGACTACATTGCGGGCGGAGCAATGGTCGTCAGAATAGGGGTGGGACTGAACAAGTTTCAGTCCCAGGTAACACCGTATTGACGGCTTTGTTACACCCTCTAGGGCAGGAGGCCCAAGGCTACGGCCTTACAAAGTGCACGAAGAGTAAGGCGACCCAAGGCTCTGGCCTTAGTACACTAGAGAGAGTTGCCCCAGTGCATCCCTCTCTTGCTGTTCTCCCCTTCAGGAGCAACTAAGCGCCGACGGTCTATATACGCGGCGGGGAAGGGACGGCCTAGTACGCCCGTCAGTTGTTCCTGATTGGACAGATCAGCTTCCGGCTACGGCCAGAGTACGGACCAGGGTAAAGAGCCCCTGCTACCGTACGTGTAGCCCTTCCCTATTACGGGAGCAACACCACGCCGACGGTCCATATACGTGGCGGGGAGGGGACGGCCTAGTATGCCCTGCAGGTGTTCTCAGTAAAACGGGTAGGCACTCGGCTCCGGCCGGGGCATGTACCAGGGTAGAGAAGCCCCTGAAGGTAGTTTCAGTCCGTATTGGAGAGAGTGTGGCCTCAGTGCCCCTCGCTCCGGCTTGTCCCCTACTACGGGAGCAACACCACGCCGACAGTCTAGATACGCGGCGGGGAAGGGACGGCCTAGTACACCCTGCAGGTGTTCCTCGTACACCGGGCAAGTCCACAGCTACAGCCAGAGTATGTACCGGGGTAATGCGACCCAAGGCTCCGGCCTCAGGATGTACTAGAGAGGACACGAGTGACATGAGTCCTTCTCCAGCCTCTTTCCCTTGTGGGAGCCCTTCGTCTCAACCCGGGAATATAGCCCTGGAGGAGACACTAGAGTGGTGGCAAGGCCCGATATCGGACTTACCGCCTACGGCCGGGAGCTCCTTGTTCCTGTCCGAGCCCCGTAGGAGACACTGCCGCAGCCCAGTCCTGACGGCGCCTCTCCCCCTTGGTGCCCGCAGTCCCAGGACGCCCAGGAAAGACTCCCCAGCTCCTGACAAAGGCGATCCGGGCTCTCTCACTCAACTGAGCCAAAGACGACAGGCCCGATTACTCCGGCTGTTTGGTCCCAGTCCCGAGGGCCACCTATCAGGTCGAGGCCCCCAGACCAGAGGGCCTCCCTGCACCCCACCGACGCGGCCCTAGTACGAGGGCCGCCTCCATGGTCGAGGCCCCCAGACGGGAGTGCCTCCCTGTACCGAACCTACGAGTGTGACCTAGAGCGAACATTACCCAGGAGATATAGGAAAACAGTGACCCCTTCCCCCCCCTGTGTCAAGAACAACTCGGGAAAAAGAACAGTGCACAGTGACTAAGTGAAGAACAGTGTAGTTGATAGTAGCCCACAAGAACTCAGTGTTGGCAGGACAGAGAATGAACTTTGTTGTAATTATCCCAGTCCCCCCACATAAGAAAGTTTTCTGTGAACACCTGAGGTAAGGGTGCGCGGGCCAGTCAAAAGCCTGAGTGTGAGTGTCTCCGTGACAAGGTAACAATGTCGAATGTCGTTATCCGCACCTTACCTCATTTATAGTAATATTTCCCATACAGACTCCCAATCTTGTTTATTCTCTATGTGAACAATTCTATTTATATCCTGCCTCAAAGTGACGTATAAACAATACTATAGATAATTCACGATCTCCCTGTATGAACATTGTAGTGTGTGCTAAGTGTAACTCTATTTCGTGGTGCTGAATATTAACTCTGTGTCTCTGTTCCCCTGTATCTCAAATATCACTCTACGTGTATTGTTACTGTTAGAGTTAAGGTAATAGATGTGTTAAGGTATACTGCCTGGTTTTTATGTCCTGTTCCTTTGTTGGTGCTTTACTTCCGGTCTAGAAAGAGAACCCCGCTTCAGTAGCTAGTGTTTTTTCGATAAGAAGTCGCCTTAAAAACACCAGCATAACACTGGTGGCAAGCGGTGGTTCTGGATCCGAGTAAAAGCACGGAGGAACGAAGAAAGGAAACTTGCACAATGGCAGCCAAACCGCACATCCAATTACCGAGATTCAACCCGGACCAATGCGACATAGAAGTATATTTAGATATGGTCAAACCCCTCCTAGATATAGGGTTCGACTCAGACAGAGAAAAAATTGCTGACACATTACCTAACCTGGGAAAAATAATTGCCACTGTCGCACCAAAAATCGTCCAAGAACTGTCATGGGATCAATTCTCACAAATAGTGAGACAGGCTTTCACGCCATCAATAGGCAGAGTTGTCGCCCTCTCTCAACTCGACGCCTTCACCTACGACGGGAACCTGGACGACACATTCGTCCAGGCTCGGCGCCTCGTCAGCGCCGCTTATCCCGAGGCACCTACAAATGCCCGAGATATACATACTGTACATTTAATGCCCTGCTGAGGATTCTCCCTAGTACAGTCAGGGAGCATTTTTCAATCTACGATCCCTCAGGGGACATGGAAAACGACCCGCAACTCGTCAGACGTCTCCTCGCCACCCGTCCCATACCACAATCACTCCAAGCGGTGACACGATTCCCGACAAAACAAAACCCTCCACCCAAACCTAAGCTACCGCCTCACCAGCCAACTACAGAGCCACCTCCTACTGTGCCTAGGGCTTACCCGCTGAAAAAGCGCCCCAACCCCAAGGAACAAGGAAATCTCATCACTATTAATCCTTGCGAGTTCACGGCTTGCAGTAGCACCTGCCCCTTGCACGACATAAGAGAACAGCTAAAAGCTAGCAGGCGCAGAAACTTTCACAAGGGCGCAAGAAAGTCTCCTCCCTAGACGACGACGCCCCGGAAGACGACGCACTGCCAACACTCTACTCGGGAAAGGACGACGACGACCACGACGACCCCACCCCTTAGCAGATGGATTTTTAGGCCCGCCCCCGCACCTCCCCACGGTGGCGGGGGCCACCTCACATAGCTACAGACCCCCAGTCTACGACAAGATTTGGCTGAACGGGGTCAAGGCACGATTACTGGTAGATACGGGAGCAGCCAGATCGTGCCTCTACTCCCACTTCTACTCCCGCCACACCTCTGCATTCGGCCCCCTTCTCCCCACTTCAGCCAACCTCGTCGACGCGGGGGATGGCTCCCTGCCTATCCGTGGGGAAACACGGGCCCTTCAAACCAACACCCACCAACGAGTATCCACTAACCACCCATTCATCATATTCGACTCGACATGCGATCAATATGATGGATATCTTGGGCTGGACCTTCTCCAAAAACTCCACGCTACCATTGACTGCCAACAGCACCGCCTCCACTTCAGTCCAGCCCGTCCCAACCAAGCATCAATCAACAAGAAAAAAAAAATCTCATTGAAGAAAAATCAAGTACACCACCCCCCCCTCACCACGCAAACACACACAACCCTCAAACATTCACCTACCCCAACCCATCTGTACTTCTTACCCCAACCCAACGTCACACAATGCCTCACTCCATCCCCCTCCATCACCACCCCCCACCACACATCATCTGGACCCCTCCCCATCTTTTCCTGCCACTATCGCCTCCTCAATCACCATTCCACCCCACCATGAAGCTTGGGTAAAACTGAACAAACCTTCAGGTACCTCTGTCCTCTTCTCACCATCCATCCCCACCGGACCACTCTCCTCCTGTTTAGTAAGCCCCACCTTCCTTCCCCCACATGCCCATGAAATCCGTATCGCCAGGCGAACATCTGTTTGATCCAAACGAACACATCGTCCTAAGCTCCACCACTACCCACGACACCTCGCCACAGAGGTTTTGGATCCAAAACCGCCCCTGTGTGGAGTACAACTCTCATGTGTGGGGAGGCTCCCCACATACAGCTCTTCTCAATAGGGTGGAGTCAAAGGCTTTTCGTCTCATTAACTCTCCTCCTCTTACTGACTCCCTTCAACCTCTGTCTCTTCGCCGCACTGTTGCATCTTTATCTCTTTTCTATCGCTACTTTAATGGTCACTGCTCCTCTGAACTGTCTGCTTGCATTCCTCCACCTCTACGACGGGCGCGTAGCACCCGTCTGGCAGCAAACTCTCATCCCTTTTCTGTCCAACTCTCTAATGCAAGAGTTAACCGTTACTCCCAGTCTTTCATTTATGCAACAGGTCAACTCTGGAACTGTCTCCCTCTGTCTGTATTTCCTGCTGCCTATGATCTCCAGTCTTTCAAACGCAGTGTGTCCAGGCATCTCAAAATGATCGGATCTTGAATTTGGCTCTCTATTGTATTTTGTTTTTCTCTTGGAGGGAACTGTTACTGCGGGCCATGGCCTTTGGTTCCTTCTTCCTCGCATAAAAAAAAAAAAAAAAAAAAAAAAAAAAACACTAACCCTACCAAGAGGACTCGTCATCGGCGACACAGAAGAAGCCGAACCATGCCAAGCACCACCCCCCGACCATCCCACTCTCCCCAACCTACCATCACACCTATCCCCTTCCCAAACCAACAGCCTCCGACAACTCCTTCTGGACTTTCAGGACCTGTTCTCCTTCGGCCCAACCGACCTTGGCCACACTACCTATCTCAGCCATGAGATACACATGACCGGACCTCCAATTCGCCAACCATCACGACGAAAAAATCCAAAACAACGGGTAGAAGAAGACCAGCAGGTCCAGGATATGCTCGATGCCAGCGTTATCTCCAACTCCACTAGCCCATGGTCCTCACCTGTTGTACTCGTACGGAAAAAAGATGGGACTATGCGTTTTTGCGTAGACTACCGCCAAGTCAACGACGTCACTATCAAAGATGCTACGCCCCTACCCCGAATCGACGACTCGCTTGACTCCTTACATGGGTCGACCTGGTTCTCGACCCTAGACCTGCAATCGGGTTATTGGCAAGTCCCTGTACACCCCGACGACAAACACAAAACCGCCTTCTCAACATCAAACGGGAAGCATTATGAATTCAACGTTCTTCCCTTCGGACTCTGCAACGCCCCTGCCACATTCTCCCGCCTGATGGAGTCAGTTCTCAGCGGACTAACCTGAGAGACTTGTTTGGTGTATCTGGACGACGTCATCGTTTTCAGTCATACCTGGGCCGACCACCTCCACCGCCTCAAACAAGTGTTCCACTGTATACGCCAGGCAGGACTAAAACTAAAACCAACAAAGTGCGTTTTGGCCGAGAGATCAGTCTCTTTCCTGGGACATCTAATTAACACTGAAGGCATCTCCCCGGACCCAGAAAAACTACATGCAATCGCCGACATTCCCCTACCTCGCGACATGCACGAAACTAGAGCCTTCCTAGGCCTAACATCATACTACAGGCGGTTCGTCAAAGGATTTGCAGATATTGCCAAACCCCTACAAGACCTAACAAAAAAGGCGAGCCGTTCATATGGACCGAACCAAGAAAAACTGCATTCACCACCCTCAAGTCCAAGTTAACCTCTGCCCCAGTAGTCGCTTTCCCAGATTACAACCTCCCATTCCGCCTGTATACCGACGTATCACTCATCACCATAGGGGGCGTCCTTGCACAAGTACAAGATGGCCGTGAACATATCATCGCCTGTGCCAGCCGCACCCTGAATCCTGCAGAAAGAAACTACGCGGCCACCAAACGCGACTGCCTGGGAATCATCTGGTCCCTTGAATACTTCCGTTCCTACATATCAGGCACTCATGTGATAGTCATTACAGACCACCAAGCCCTACAATGGTTACGTCAGTCAAACACCACCAACACACAACTTATACGATGGCGAGAGACACTCAAGGAGTATGATTTCGAGATCTCATACCGACCAGGCAAACTCCACACAAACGCTGACGCCCTGTCCCGTCTACCAATCAATGCAATCTCGACAGAGCCAGACCTAGTCCAAATGTGGCACAACAAACAACGCCCTACCTGGATCCCACCGAACACATTCGCTAAACTCCACCCACATGGCGAACACCTGTTTGATCCAAACGGACACATCGTCCTAAGCTCCACCACTACCCACGACACCATGCTCCACCTCCATGCCCATAACGGCATCCACCTGGGAACTAAAAAATTCCTACAAGTCTTTACCGACGTGTACTGGACCCCTACCCCATCCACCATCGCCAAGAACATTATACAATCCTGCCGAGCCTGTGCTTTACGAAAGGACATCACCCGTACACCCGGCCCTTCAGGAAAATTAACAGCACAAAAACTGTGGCAACTACTTTCTTTAGACGTCGTCGGCCCCCTCACACTCAAAGCAGGGTACAAATACATAATCACATTTGTGGATGTATATTCAAAGTTTATTACCGCATGCCCCGCCAAAGATCACAGTGCAGTATCAGTTGCTGATGCCCTCACCCGCCATGTCTTCCCATATTTTGGTATTCCCCAAGCACTGCATGCAGTTAATGCCCCAGAATTTACTGGAAAAGCCTGGGAAGAACTGGCGAACATATTCGGATACCACATCTCCCACTCATCCCCCGACTGGCCCCAAGGTAACAGCATCTGCGAGAGAAGCCATCGCTCCCTTATGAACCAGGTCCGCACATGCATTATGCAAACAGGGAACGAAGACTGGCCTGCCCACGTCAAGATTATCCAATGGGGTTTAAACACATGCCCACGAGAAGACGGGATAACTCCACATGAAAGAGTTTTTGGGGAATCGCCACTACTCCTACCACTCCGCCACCACCTACAGCCACACACCCCACCCTCCACTACCGACCCTCTCCACCACCTCAAACGCCGCCTCCACCACCTACACTCTCAACAAGACCTGGCACCCGACATGACCCACTCCAACCCATACAAACCTGGTCAGACCATAGTCGTTGCAAACCTGCCCACCCCCTCCAAAACCACCCCCCGACTTAATGGACCCTTCAAAATTGTTCAAGTACCCAACCCATACCAAGTCATTATAGATCAACAGGGACAACACCGCACATACAGAAATCACCACGTGCGACCCTTCCACCCACCCACCACTGACCACCCACACGCCCGGCCTACCTGCACCCCTGCTCGCACACCTGTCCATCCCGACCTTTCTCAGAATTACCCCCCAAACTCCTACTCCTACTCCTTCTCACCCCCTCCCTCCAACTCACCAACAACCAGCCCACTCCCCAACACCCCACCACCACCGGCCGAGACCGCCACCACTTCACAACTCACAACTCACCTCCCTAAAACCTGTCCACCCACCACCTCCCAACCCACCCCGCCCATACCGCCCACATCACCACCCCCGAAAACCTCACCACTCACCACCCCACCACCCCCCTCCCCCTTGACCATTCTCATTATACGCACCACACTGCACCCCCACCAACCTCCCCCTCTAACAGTCGCACGCCCTCACCACCACCACGTGCACAACCACCATCGCCACCCACATCCACCATCACTACCACCACCACCAGATCAGGACGCCTCTCACGCCCACCCTTGAGGTACACCCCAACACCTCCGCCCATCACACGCCCATCCCGGCACCCACCACCTCCACATACCCACCCCGCCCCAAACACCTCCCCCTCCGCCAAGCATGATGGAATCTTCCCAAGTCCCAATTCTCCAAAGGACAACGCTCCTCCCACCGAATCAGTCCCCATAAAACCACCAACCTCCCGTCACTCTCCAGCATTCAACTTTCATCTCTCCACCAGGCACCATTCCCCGAGATGAAGGTGACAAGAGTGCATTGGCGACCCCACGACCACCCACAGGCCAGAATGCAGAGCACCCACCACCTGCTCCAGCTCCTATGCCGGACCGACCATCCGTCCTCCCTCCGGCTCACTCTCAACCCCCATCAGGAGCCCAACACCTTCACCACCCACTGGGCCAGCCTCACCCAACACCTCACCCCGGCCCACCAGACATTCACCTCCACCACCTACCACCTCCAGTCACGGGGTCGTGACTTCTATGACGCGGAGGGTGGTAAAATGCCCGCCGTGCCCGCCGCCGGACCTCCCACCTCACCACCCCCCACCCCACCACCCCAGGAGGACACAACGGTGAGGTTAGTGACCCCGTTCAAGAGGGTCACCAGGACATCACGATCCTGGGCCCTTGTTCCCCGCAATTGCCCCAACCCCAGGTGATCAGGGAAAGGAGACTACATTGAGGGCGGAGCAATGGTCGTCAGAATAGGGGTGGGACTGAACAAGTTTCAGTCCCAGGTAACACCGTATTGACGGCTTTGTTACACCCTCTAGGGCAGGAGGCCCAAGGCTACGGCCTTACAAAGTGCACGAAGGGTAAGGCGACCCAAGGCTCTGGCCTTAGTACACTAGAGAGAGTTGCCCCAGTGCATCCCTCTCTTGCTGTTCTCCCCTTCAGGAGCAACTAAGCGCCGACGGTCTATATACGCGGCGGGGAAGGGACGGTCTAGTACGCCCGTCAGTTGTTCCTGATTGGACAGATCAGCTTCCGGCTACGGCCAGAGTACGGACCAGGGTAAAGAGCCCCTGCTACCGTACGTGTAGCCCTTCCCTATTACGGGAGCAACACCACGCCGACGGTCCATATACGCAGCGGGGAGGGGACGGCCTAGTATGCCCTGCAGGTGTTCTCAGTAAAACGGGTAGGCACTCGGCTCCGGCCGGGCCATGTACCAGGGTAGAGAAGCCCCTGAAGGTAGTTTCAGTCCGTATTGGAGAGAGTGTGGCCTCAGTGCCCCTCGCTCTGGCTTGCCCCTACTACGGGAGCAACACCACGCCGACGGTCTAGATACGCGGCGGGGAAGGGACGGCCTAGTACACCCTGCAGGTGTTCCTCGTACGCCAGGCAAGTCCACAGCTACAGCCAGAGTATTTACCAGGGTAATGCAACCCAAGGCTCCGGCCTCAGGATGTACTAGAGAGGACACGAGTGACATGAGTCCTTCTCTAGCCTCTTTCCCTTGTGAGAGCCCTTCGTCACAACCCGGGAATATAGCCCTGGAGGAGACACTAGAGTGGTGGCAAGGCCCGATATCGGACTTACCGCCTACGGCCGGGAGTTCCTTGTTCCTGTCCGAGCCCCGTAGGAGACGCTGCCGCAGCCCAGTCCTGACGGCGCCTCTCCCCCTTGGTGCCCGCAGTCCCAGGACGCCCAGGCCGGACTCCCCAGCTCCTGACGAAGGCGATCCGGGCTCTCTCACTCCACGGAGCCAAAGACGACAGGCCCGATTACTCCGGCTGTTTGGTCCCAGTCCTGAGGGCCACCTATCAGGTCGAGGCTCCCAGACCAGAGGGCCTCCCTGCACCCCACCGACGCGGCCCTAGTACGAGGGCCGCCTCCAAGGTCGAGGCCCCCAGACGGGAGAGCCTCCCTGCACCGAACCTACGAGTGTGGCCCAGAGCGAACATTACCCAGGAGATATAGGAAAACAGTGACCCCTTCCCCCCCCTGTGTCAAGAACAACTCGGGAAAAAGAACAGTGCACAGTGACTAAATGAAGAACAGTGTAGCTGATAGTAGCCCACAAGAACTCAGTGTTGGCAGGGCAGAGAATGAACTTTGTTGTAATTATCCCAGTCTCCCCACATAAGAAAGTTTTCTGTGAACACCTGAGGTAAGGGTGCGTGGGCCAGTCATAAGCCTGAGTGTGAGTGTCTCCGTGACAAGGTAACAATGTCGAATGTCGCTATCCGCACCCTACCTCATTTATAGTAATATTTCCCATACAGACTCTCAATCTTGTTTATTCCTTATGTGAACAATTCTATTTATATCCTGCCTCAAAGTGACGTATAAACAATACTATAGATAATTCACGATCTCCCTGTATGAACATTGTAGTGTGTGCTAAGTGTAACTCTATTTTGTGGTGCTGAATATTAACTCTGTTTCTCTGTTTCCCTGTATCTCAAATATCACTCTACGTGTATTGTTATGGTCAGAATTAAGGTAATAGATGTGTTAAGGTATACTGCCTGGTTTTTATGTCCTGTTCCTTTGTTGGTGCTTTACTTCCGGTCTAGAAAGAGGACCCCACTTCAGTAGCTAGTGTTTTTACGACGAGAAGTCGCCTTAAAAGCACCAGCATAACACAAACCATCACAATCTACCCCTTCTCATCACAACACCAATACACTCCAGTCCCATCCTTCCTCCCAAACCATCACAATCTACCCCTCCTCATCACAACACCAATACATTCCAGTCCCATCCTTCCTCTCAAACCATCTCAATCGACCCCACCTCATTACAACACCAATACATTCCAGTCCCATCCTTCCTCTCAAACCATCTAAATCTACCCCACCTCATCACAACACCAATACACTGCAGTCCCATCCTTCCTCTCAACTCTTCATTCATACTTCTCACACTCCACACCCAGTTGTCATCCTTCATCCTCTCCACATCCCCAAACCATCTCAGTCTACCCTTCCTCATCACAACACCAATACACCCAATACACCCCAGTCAGTTAGTGATGCTTAAGATGTAACTTTTCACACGGGAAGCGATGTCAGCGAGTTACGTTGCGGATGTTGCGATCAACTGTATCACTGGAGCCATGGAAGACAGTACCCAATGGTCCTGTGAGGAGGTGGAGAAAGAAGTAGAGCTATTATTGCTTAGTTTAGCCATTTCCGATAAAATTGAAATGAAGTGGGTACATAAGACAAATGTGAAAAGACCAAGAACTTTTAGGTGATGAGGAAAAGTTCATACGATATTTTAGACTACGTGCCACTCAGTCGTCTCATTAGCTTAGTTAATGAAGCCTGACTGAACAAGACAACCCTGCACACAATGAAGCACTGATCCCAGTTGAGGCCTTCTCTCTTGATGAAGCTGTCAACCAACTTGAACAGATCTTCACCTGTTGTTATCGTCTCCAGTCGTTTACAGAACAGGAAGTTCTCTTCCATGTCATTCTTCCCCTGGTACCGAACATATACCAAGAGCTGTGCATCGCCACTGACGTCAGTTGACTCACCCAACTGCAAGCTGAATTTTCCACTCTCCTTGATGGCAGGCACTACCTGTTCTTTGATGGCTTCCGACATCTCTTGAATCCGTCGCCTAATTGTGTCGTTTGACAATGGAATAGTTTCAACTTTTTTTTTTTTTTCACCGCGTCATCGATAACGGTACAAAGCTGGCTTCACCAACATTTCCCCTGTTGTATTTGGCTGTTTACACTTAGCAATTCTTTTTGCAACCGATAGGATGCAATTGTTGCTTGTCGAACAGAATACATTCCTGGGTTCACTACGGTGTCTAACCGTTGACGCTTCAGTTGTTCTTCTTTCATCTTGAAATACTGGCGGTCTTTTCCCGCCAACGTCGTGTGTTCTCCCAGGAGATGGCGCTTGAGCTTGTTTTCTTTAAGCGAGTCATGGCTGAGCACTACCCCACATCTAACACATTGAGGTTTTTCGACCCCACGATCGATGAGAAGCTAAAACCCAATGTCAAGGAATTCTTCTTTGTACACACGCATTCTGGACTTCACTGAAGAATCTGAAATGAAATATATACATGCTTATTAATAAATCAGACAAAAGAGGAAAGAAGAGGGGAAGGAGCCAAGGAATTTGGAGAAGAGGGGGCCAGGGAAATTGGAGGAGGGTAAGGGACCAAGGAAAGAGGAGGATGGGAGAGGGCCAAGGAAAGACGAGGGGGAGAAGTAAAGAGGAAAGGGGGCAAGGAAAGAGGAGGAGGGGGAAGAGACAACGAAAAAGGAGGGGGAGGGGAGGGAAAAGGAAAAAGGAGGGAGAGGGGAGGGACAAGGAAAAGGGGGGAGGAGTAAAGAGGAGGAGAGGAGGGGGCAAGGAAAGAGAAGCAGGGGGATGGACAAAGAAAAAGGAGGGGGAGGGGGGCAAGGAAAAAGGAGCAGGGAAGGAGAAGGAAAAAGCAGGGGGAGGAATAAAGAGGATGGGGAAGGGAGCAAGGAAGGAGTAGGAGGGGGAGGGGGAAGAGGAACAAGGAAAGAGAAGGAGGGCGAGGAAGGAAAGTGTAGGAGGGGGACTGGGCATGCAAAGTGCCCCCTTCCCCTCCTCCGCTTCCCTTTCCCCCCTCCTACTCCTCTTTCCTCTTCTCCCTCGCTCTCTAAATGTGGTGGACGATACCTTTCATTGACATACTTTGCTGCACTATTTCGTCGGCAAGTGAAATAGTTTCTTTTTCATATTAACCTAGGAATTTTAAAGAAAGAAAGAGTGAGTGAAACCTATACGGCACATTCCAATATACAGGGAAAAATACATCAACTTACCGACAGAAGATGAACAAGTTGGTAAAGAGTGTTTCCCGTTACGACCATACAGCTCGAGTGGTGGCCTGGCTCAGACTGGACGTGGACGGTTCACGTTTGTAGGACACAAGATGCTGTTCACGTACCAAACGCGTACGGCAGTGAGGGATGCCAACATTGAATATACATTCTTATAATTTTGTATAAATAAATATATACATAAATACAAAAATAAGAATCAACAAATACGTTTATATTTTTTTCTTTACTACGAATTCCGCCAGAAGTCTACGGATTTTTCGCTGTTTTTTTTTACTAACTCGCTGTCTGGCTGTCTGGCCACTTTATCAGGAGTATATAACACGAACTCCAAATTCCTCAACCAATATGTGATTATATGCTGCAAACATCTCAGAATCGGGAATTGAACATGTTTGATATTTTGAGAATTTGGTGACCCCAGGGTTGGGAAAGGGGTAGTTAGAGAGTAGAAGAAACTGCAGCATGGTTAAGAGATGTGATTGAGAGAGAGAGAGAGAGAGAGAGAGAGAGAGAGAGAGAGAGAGAGGAGAGAGAGAGAGAGAGAGAGAGAGAGAAAGAGAGAGAGAGAATGAGTGAGAGTGCCCATGAATTAGAGAGAGTGAAGAAGAAACTGCAGTATGGGTAAGAGCAGTGGCGGATTAAGGGGGGGGGGCGTTAGGGGCGGCCGCCATGGGCCCAGCCCAAAGGGGGCCCATACAGTCTGCCAGACTGCCAGTCGTATTTCTGATTTTCGATTTTTCCACCATACAAAATGCCAGTAATTTTTCTAATTTGCTATTTTCTATTTAATGTTACTTTTAGAATGTAATTTAGCAGATGAGTTCTTGAATAAATAATAAGAATAATTTACTCCATATAATCTTTTGGTATAGTTAAATCACGTAAATGTGAGTATGAGGTTGTTACCACTACCAGATATTCAACTATGTTACTCCTTAAATTCCCGATTTCAGTTTTTTGTCATCAAAATGTAGAGTTAAACGTTATACTATTTCATTTGTTTAAGGATTCTTATGAATCCTTTCAATTTGCATATCATTATTTTCATTTTAATAAAACTACTTATTGTAATATCAGTTTACTTTGTCATGGTGTTATGCTGAGTGTTTTTAAGTCGACTCCTCGCCCTAAAAACACTAGCAACTGAGCGGGGTCCTCTTTCCGGACCGGAAGTAAACCACCAACCAAGGAACAGGACATAAAACTAGGCAGTATACCTTAACACATCTATTGCCTTAATTCTTAAAATGCCCTCCGTGCCCGCCGCAGGACCTCCCACCTCACCACCCCCCACCCCACCACCGGGCCGCCACCCCACCACCACCCCAGGAGGACACAACGGTGGGATTAGTGACCCCGTTCAAGAGGGTCACCAGTACATCACGGTCCTGGACCCTTGTTCCCCGCAATTGTCCCAACCCCAGGTGATCAGGGGAAGTAGACTACATTGCGGGCGGAGCAACGATCGCCAGAAGAGGGGTGGGACTGAACCAGACTCAGTCCCAGGTAGCACGGTATTGACGGCTTTGTTACACCCTCTAGGGCAGGAGGCCCAAGGGCAAGAGGCCCAAGGCTACGGCCTAATAAAGAGTGTGAAGAGGAAAGCGACCCCAGGCTCCGGCCTTAACACACCAGAAGGAGAGAGTTGCCCCAGCGCATCGCTCTCTTACTGTTCTCCCCTTCAGGAGCAACATCCCGTCGCCGGCCCTAAGCCGTGGCGTGAGGGCGACCCTTTTCATCCGGCAGATGTTACTGCTAGGATAGATCAGCTACCGGCTACGGCCAGAGTACGGATCAGGGTAAAGAGCCCCTGCTACCGTACGTGTAGCACTTCCCTATTACGGAAGCAACACCCCGTCGTCGGCCCTAAGCCGCGGCGTGAGGGCGACCCCGTTCGTCCGGCAGTTGTTCTCCGTACGGGTAGACACTCAGCTCCGGCCAGGGCACGTACCAGGGTAGAGAAGACCCTGAAGGTAGACTCAATCCGTATTGGAGAGAGTGTGGCCTCTGTGCCCCTCACTCCGGCTTGTCTCGTACTACGGGAACAACACCCCGCTGGTAGCCCTCAGCCGCGGCGAAAGGACGGCCCCGTCCGCCCGACAGGTGTCCCCTGTACGCTGGGCAAGTTCATGGCTACAGCCAGAGTGTGTGACAGGGGAAGGCGACCCCAGGCTCCGGCCTCCAGACGCACTCGAGAGGACACGGGCAACGTGAGTCCTCCTCTCGCCTCTTTCCCTTCGGGGAGCCCTTCGTCACCACCCGGGAATATAGCCCCGGAGGAGATGCTAGAGTGGTGGCAAGGCCCGATATCGGGCTTACCGCCTACACCCGGGAGTTCCTTGTTCCTGTCCGAGCCCCGTAGGAGACGCTGCTGCAGCCCAGTCCTGACGGCGCCTCTCCCCCTTGGTGCCCGCAGTCCCAGAACGCCCCGGCCAGACTCTCCAACTCCCGACGAAGGCGATTCAGGCTCCCTCACTCCCTGGAGTCAGAAAAGGCAGGCCCGACTACTCCGGCTGTTTGGCCCCAGTCCCGAGGGCCACCTATCAGGTCGAGGCCCCCAGACCAAAGGGCCTCCCCGCACTCCACCGGCGCGGCCCTAGTACGAGGGCCGCCTCCCAGGTCGAGGCCCCCAGACGGGAGAGCCTCCCTGCACCCCACCTACGAGTGAGACCTAGAGTGACTATTACCCGGGAAACAGGAAGACAGTGACAGTGACTCCGTAAGAAACAGTAGTCAATAGTGGCCTATCAGAACTCAGTTGACAGGGCAGAAAGTGAACTTTGTGAATTATCCTAGTCCCTCCCCATGTAAGAGAGTCAGAGAGTTTTCTGTGAACACCTGAGGTAAGGGCGCGCGGGCTAGTCGAAAGCTTAAGTGTACATGTCTCCGTGACAAGGTGACAGAGTCGAGTGCCGCTATCCGTACCCTACCTCTTTTATAGTAATATTCCCTACCTAGACTCCTAACCTTGTTTATTCCTTATGTGAACAATTCTATTTATATCCTGCCTCCAAGTGACGTGTAAACCATATTGTAGATAATTCACGATCTCCCTGTATGAACATTGTAGTGTATATGACTCTGTGGTGCCAAGTGTTAACTCTGTATCTCTGTGTCCCTGTATCTTAAATATCACTCTACGTGCATTGTTACGATTAGAATTAAGGTAACAGATGTGTAAGGTATACTGCCTTACAGCTTAAAGCTAGCAGGCGCAGAACCTTTCACCAAGGGCGCAAGAAAGTCTCCTCCTTAGACGACGACGCCCCGGAAGCTGACGCACCGCCAACACTACTCGGGAATGGACGACGACGACCAAGACGACACCACTCCACAACAGATAGATTTTTAGGCCCGCCCCCGCACCTCCCCACGGTGGCGGGGGCCACCTCACAGAACTACAAACCCCCAGTCTACAACAAGATTTGGCTGAACGGGGTCAAGGCACGACTGCTAGTGGATACGGGAGCAGCCAGATCGTGCCTCTACTCCCACTTCTACTCCCGCCACATCGCTGCATTTGGCCCTCTTTTCCTCACCTCAGCCAACCTCGTCGACTCGGGGGACGGCCCCCTACCTATCCGTGGGGAAACACGGGCCCTTCAAACCCACACCCACCAACAAATATCCACTAGCCACCCATTCATCATATTCGACTCGACATGCAATCAGTATCATGGATATCTAGGGCTGGACCTCCTCCAGAAACTACACGCCACCATTAACTGCCATCAACGCCGCCTCCACTTCAGTCCAGCCCATCCCAACCAAGCATCAATCAACAAGAAAGAGAGAAAAAAAAAAACACATCGAAGAAAAATCAGGAACACCACCCCTCACACACTACACAAACACATACTACCATCAAACACTCACCTGTCCCAAATTACTTATACACCTAACCCCAACCCAACCTCTCACACTGCCTCACCCCCATCACCACCACCCACCACACATCATCTGGACCCCTCCCCATCTTTTCCTGCCACGATCGCCTCCTCAATCACTATTCCACCCCACCACGAAGCTTGGGTAAAACTAAACAAACCCTCTCATACCTCCGTCCTCTTCTCACCATCCATCCCCACCGGACCACTCTCTGCCTGTTTAGTAAGCCCCACCTTCCTCCCCCCACATGTCCACGAAATCCGTATCACCAACCTCGCCACAACCCCACTAACCCTACCAAAAGGACTTATCATCGGCGATACAGAAGAAGCCGAACCATGCCAAGCACCACCTCCGGACCATCCCAATCTCCCCGACCTACCATCACACCTATCCCCTGCCCAAACCAACAACCTACAACAACTCCTCCTGGACTTCCAGGACCTATTCTCCTCCGGCCCAACCGACCTTGGCCATACCACCTATCTCAGCCATGAGATACACACGACCGGACCTCCAATTCGCCAACCATCACGACGAAAGAATCCAAAGCAATGGGCAGAAGAAGATCGGCAGGTCCAAGACATGCTAGATGCCGGCATGATCTCCAACTCCACGAGCCCATGGTCCTCACCGGTGGTACTCGTAAGAAAAAAAGATGGGACAATGCACTTTTGCATAGACTACCGCCGAGTCAACGACGTCACAGTCAAGGATGCAACTCCCCTACCCTGGATAGACGACTCACTGGACTCCTTACATGGCTCGACATGGTTCTCCACCCTAGACCTGCAATCGGGCTATTGGCAAGTCCCCGTACACCCCGTACACCCCGTACACCCCGTACACCCCTGCTGGTGCCTGAGGAAGACAGAGATCTCCCAGGAGTGGGAGGCAGGTCCGGTCTTGGACTTTGCCTCCACTCTGGTGACACCTTTGGGGCAACTCTCCCGGATGGTGTCAAGCTATTCCCACAGGGGAACGCGGAAGGTGGAGTGCACACGGAGACCGTGTCCTCTCCTATATACAGGGAGGGAAGCACAGAGGCGACTCTCTCTCCTGTCTCTGTCACAGCCGTGGCTCCAGGTTGCTTTACCCTGGGACCCACTTTTCGCTTTCTACTAGGGCCTCCTGCCCTTGGAGTGCCGGAGGATACTGGAACCTCGTGGCACACTAAAGGGCCTCTTGCCCGGGATGTGGCGGAGGGTATAGACCCCTCATGGCGCACTGTAGGGCCTCCTGCCCTGGATGTGGCGGAGGGTACTGGCCCCTCGTGGCACGCTGTAGGGCCTCCTGCCCTGGATGTGGCAGAGGGTATTGCTCCCTCGTGGCACACTGTAGGGCCTCCTGCCCTGGATGTGGCAGAGGGTATTGCTCCCTCGTGGCACACTGTAGGGCCACCTGCCCGGGATGTGGCGGAGGGTACTGGCCCCTCGTGGCGCACTATAGGGCCTCCTGCCCTGGATGTGGCAGAGGGTATTGCTCCCTCGTGGCACACTGTAGGGCCTCCTGCCCGGGATGTGGCAGAAGGTACTGGCCCCTCGTGGCGCACCAAAGGGCTTCTTGCCCTAGACGTGGCGGAGAACACAGACACCTCGTGGCTCACTGAAGGGCTTCCTGCCCTAGACGTGGCAGAGAGTGCTGGAGCCTCGTGGCACACTGAAGGGCCTCCTGCCCTAGTTGTGGCGGAGGGTATTGCTCCCTCGTGGCACACTGTAGGGCCTCTTGCCCTGGACGTGGCAGAGGTAGGGACACCTCGTGGCTCACTGAAGGGCCTCCTGCCCTTGAGGGGTGTAACTATGGCCGTCGCCAAAACGTTACTAGGGACTGACTCTTGTTCAGTCCCACCCCACTGCTGTCGATTTTTTTTTTTTGCCTATCGACCATTGAGGCCGGAGCCCCTGGTCATTAAGGCAAAATATATACATGTATATACATTTACACATATATACATATATATATGAACATATATATACATACATACACACATCCATGCATATGAACATACACACTTTCATGCACACGTACATATATATATATAATAATTTTTTTTTTATAATTTTTTTGTAATTTTATTTTTATTTTTTTTTATTTTTTATTTTTTAACCTTATATTACTTATAAACTAAAATGCCTAATGTAAAGACCCTAGAACTAATCACCTAACAGACAAATCGCTAACCTATACTAAATCCTAAGAGACAAATAACTAGACCTACACTAATGGTAAAAAAGCCTTGACCAAGAGATCACCATCGACTGCAGATATGTAATGCCATTCTACATTACATACCTGCACTCATCACCTGGTGACTGTCAGTCGAGGCACAACCTAATATAGGAGACATCAATATATGAGAGGGAACCAGACGAGTCAGGAACATTTCCATATACGTCAGCTGTCGGCCCTAATTAGAATAACTTAAGCAAGATTGTATACTGTACTTACAAAATTTGTACAGAAAGTGAAGAACCTCGGCCAGCAGACCACCATCGACTGCAAGTGCCCAATACCTTTCTATATTGCACACTTGCACTCATCAGCTGGTGACTGTCAGTCGAGGAATGGGGTTTAATGTAAGGGACATCTATATTAGAAATAGATCAGTGGGAGGAGGAACTATTTCAAATAGGTCAACTGTCAACCCTAATTAATAATGCAATATAAACATATTTACCGTTGATAAAAACCATAACCACACAGTAAAAAGGTCACATCACTCTGATCAGTCCGGTCTTTCTCAAGAAAGTCATCAATTTATCAGTCATAACAATGTCCCCATCACCCAGGATGGTGGAAAGGGTGAAGGGGACGTCTGCTGCGCCGCAGTAATTTATAAGTGAAGCACATTCACGAATAAATCGCCGACAGCGCAGGATGATATAACTGATAGATAACACCGCATCACAGATGTCACAGTGCAGTGGGAAGCGTCTTTCCATATAAGGTTTCATATGTGTTAAACGGTGGCATTAAGCCGTAATCGTGCCAACACTTTTTCTTCCAGGCGACTGGGGCGGTTGGCGGTGTCCCAGTCGCCCAGGTACGGCTTACAGGTTGGAATATTTAGTCTGGTCCCCATTCCGAACCTGTCAGGGTGACCCGATGGCACTTTGACAGGGCAGACTGGGATGGATTTAGGAATTATCTTGCTGATGTTCCATGGCAGTCTTTCTTCTCTAGTGATCCCAATTCTACCCAGTCCCACATTTGCGACTTAATACTAGCTGGTATGGATTTATTCATACCAAGTCAACAATTCACTAAAAGATCAAACTCTCCAAAATGGTTTGATGGCAATTGTGCTAGAGCAACAGCCCAAAAGTCATTAGCATATAACTCTTACTTAAACTCAAAAACATCTGAATCACTCTCCCAATTTAAAATTGCTAGAAATCATGCAAAAGCTGTATTAAATCTATCTAAATCAAACTTTCTTCAAAAGCAAGCATCAAAACTACTTAACAACCCTAATGACAATAGAATATTCTGGTCAACTCTTAATTCTTTCAATAATAACTTTAACAAGTCATCTTCAATTCTCCCACTAAAATCTTCAGATGGCAATATTACAAATGACCCACGTGGGAAAGCAGATATCTTTGCTAGTACCTTTGCAAGAAACTCTACCATAGATGATACCAGCCAGAATGTCTCAGTACTAGAACTTGATTCTCCCGAAATTGCCCCACTTAAAATACAGACAAGATTTGTAAAATCCATCCTAGACAATTTACCTACCAACAAAGCTCCAGGCCCAGATGGAATTCCGCCAATTGTTTTGAAAAAGTGCTCCCCTGAACTTGCCTCTGTCCTAGCCAAATTATTCAGACTATGCATACGTACTTCTTTATTCCCAAATTCATGGAAAGAAGCCAATATCTACCCAGTTCCGAAGAAAGGAAGTTCGTCTGACCCCTCCAATTACAGACCAATAGCTGTCACATCTTCTCTTGGTAAGATATTTGAAACTTTAATTAATAAGCATATTGTTAAACATCTTGAATCCAACAACTTAATTAGTGACAGACAATACGGTTTTCGCCACGAAAGATCCACCATTGACATACTCAATCTCTTAACTCATACCATCCATCAATCAATTGATCTTTTTGGAGAAACGCATGCAGTAGCTCTTGATATCTCTAAAGCTTTCGACAGAGTATGGCACCGTTCCCTGCTGTCCAAACTCCCTTGCTGTGGATTAACGTCTTTTGTTCCTTTGATTTCTTCTTATCTTAGTGACAGGAAAATAAGAGTAAAAGTAGATGATGTATATTCGAATTTCCACTCAGTTAACGCCGGCGTGCCGCAGGGATCAGTTCTGGCGCCAACCCTATTTCTGGTTCATATTAATGATCTCTTATCTGTCACTCACAATCCCGTTCACTCATATGCAGATGACTCAACACTACATAGTTCATTCACACTCAGACATCCATTTACAAAGTCTAATATCTCTACCTCTCAACTCAGTACAGCCATCTCCATAAATCAAGATCTAGCTACAATCAGTGAATGGGGACAAAACAACCTTGTCTCTTTTAATGCTAGTAAAACTAAATATATACAGTTTACTAATAGACAGATATTGCCAGATTCGTACATTACCTTCAGTGCTACTAATATTCCCATCTCCAAAAGTATTGAAATTCTTGGTGTCTCACTTAACAGTGCCCTCAGCTGGACCTCTCATGTCAGGTCACTTGCTAAAACCGCCTCAAAGAAACTTGGATTATTGTACAGAGTCCGTAACTTCTTCGCCGACGAGCAGTTAGCTGTAATTTATAAGAGTCATGTGCGCTCTCAGCTTGAATATTGCTCACTCTTGTGGAATGGTTGTGGAGAGGTTGCATTAAGACAACTAGAAAAAAATTCAGAATAAAGCTGTTAGAATCGTTAACAACCCTGCCATTACATATAAACTACCTCCCCTGCAAGTAAGAAGGAATGTTGCCTCCCTTGCATTATTTTACAGATACTTTTTTGGCAAATGCTCAGACGAAGTTGCGTCCATGGTGCCACCTCTCCATGCCTTCCCTCGTGCTACACGGGCATCTGGTAGCGCTCATGACTGGAATGTCACTCAACCATATTGCAGAACTTCTGCCTATCAGAATTCTTTCATTCCCCAAACTGCATCTTTCTGGAACTTGCTTCCCCAGAGTTGTTTTCCTCCAAATTTCAACCCACAACTGTTCAAGTCTAACTGTTACAGATATTTTATGAAGAGAGGACACCAGTAATCTGGTGTATGGATTATTTTTTTTCCCCCATTTGTTTTTCCTTCCTCTGTTCTGTTATTTAAAAAAAAAAAAAAAACCTTGCCACAGAAGATTTATTGATTTCTTTCCGAGAGAGAGACTCGACCGTAGATCACGAGGAACGTCCCAAGTCTCCTCGAGCTCTACAGCCGACTTTGCAAGTAAGTCAGCCTGCTCATTACCATAGATACGACAATGACCAGGCACCCAGATCAGCGTGAATGACTTGTTGCATGAATGCAACTTATTATCGATGCGGCCCTGGATCTCGTGAGAGTCCGTAGTACAAGATGCAATTGCCTGAAGGGCTGATTTTGAATCTGAAAATATGACAAATGAGTCATGCCTAGAATTGAGAGCATAGTCTATGGCTTTGTCAATAGCAAAAAGTTTGGAGGAAAACACAGATGTATGAGTCGGCAACCGATACCTGAGGGCACATTCAGTCGACCACACACTTGCACCCACACATTCACTCGACTTGGAGCCGTCGGTGTACAAGTGGTGGGACCCCAAGTGACGAATGATAATGTTGCAAAACAAGTGGTGGACCTCCGCCTCCGGCGCCTTGGCCTTTGGTGCTGGTAGCCATGTAACATCAACAGTAAAGGCAGGTGGCTCCCAAGGCGCTATATTATTTAACACCAACTTGTCACAGTCACTGGGGTCCACACCAAGCTCCTGCGTCAGTAAGTGGAGGCGAATGGCAAGTGGCCGACGCACCCCCCGCAGAAGGTGGTGGTATTAACGCAGGGGGGTACAGGCCACATTGCCGATATTACTTTTCCTTAATGTTCGTAACCCATACGAAAATGCCAGGTGGTCACGGCGAATACAGAGGGGAGGCACATTCGCCTCCACTTCCATACGAGCCACACAGGTACACCGGACGGCTCCAAGACACATTCACAAACATTTATTCTGTAGCACATCCAATCCTTTCAGCGTGGCATCGGATGCCGAGCCATACACCTATGCGCCATAGTCTAGCTTTGATCGAATAAGGGACTTATACACCATTAATAAAGATTTTCTGTCGGCACCCCAGGTAGTACCCGCTAGGTACTTGAGGACATTTAACGGTTTATCACAACGAGCAAGCAAAGTATTAACGTGAAGTTTAAAATTCATTCTTCGATCAAAATGTATTCCTAAAAATTTTACAGAATTTTGAAAAGGTACCGCCTGATTATCCAAAGTTAAGCACAAATTAGGTACGTTACGATTAGTGAAGACTATAGCGGCACACTTACGGATGGAAAACTTAAATCCCCACTGCAAGGCCCATTGATGGACGGAGTCAAGGGCTGCTTGAATCCGCCCAGCCGAAAATTGTGCATTACAGGAAGAGTGCCATATTGCACAATCGTCATTGTAGAGTGAGTATTTAAGATTCCTCGGGATGGGAGCTGATGACAGAATATCATTGATCATAATACTAAATAAAGTAGGACTAAGCACACTTCCCTGTGGCACCCCGTTTTCCTGGATAAATATATCCGATGTTACGTTACGGGGCAATTTGACAGAGAAAGATCTGTCCCTTAAGAAATTTGAAATAAAAATTGGCAAATTTCCTCTTAAACCATAAGCATAGAGCTTCATTAGTATAACGTGTCGCCAGGTCATGTCATAGGCTTTATGGATGTCCAAGAACACCCCTATCATGAATTCTTTATTGGCAAATGCCTCTGCAATACAATGCTCCAAATTCATTAAATGATCTAGTGAACTTCTGTATTTACGGAAGCCACATTGTTGATCATTTAACAAATTCTTCGACTCTAAAACAAAAAGAAGCCTATTGTTAACCATACGTTCCATGACTTTACATAGACAAGAAGTCAACACAATAGGACGAAATGAAGTGGGATTCATAAGACGACCAGCCTCTTTGGGTATCGGTATGACGTGCGCAAAGTGCCATGAGTTTGGGAACGTTCGAGACGCCCAAATCTCATTGTACAATGCTAACATCTTAATCAGGTTGTCCTGATTAAGATGCTGGATCATACCGTACGTGATGGTGTCTGGTCCAGGGCTGGTGTCTTTACAGGATTTAAGGGCAAGGAGCAGTTCATCTAGCGTAAACTCTTGGTTGTACGGGGAGTCTACGTATTCTGTGGCAAAGTCTAATATCTGTAGCTCAGCCGTGCGTTTATGATGTTGGAAACGTAGGTCATAATTGGCTGAGCTACTTACATGAGAAAAACTCCTGGCGAGGATGTTAGCAACGTCCACGGGCTCGTCATAGGTGGTGTTATTCACCTGCAAGGTGGTGACAGGGAAGTATGGGCGTTTATTATTTAATAATCTTATAGTGGACCAGACTTTATGTAATGGTGTTGTACGAGTCACCGTGGACACAAAGGACCGCCAGGAGTCACGTTTAGCCCTTTTTATTATTCTCCTTGCCTCAGCCCGTGCCTGTTTGTATGCAATAAAATTTTCCTCAGTGGGCTGACTATCAAAAATCCTGTATCTCCTATTGCGTTGTCTTAATGCTTGTCGGCAATCCGGCGTCCACCAATGTGCTCTATGCTTCGCATGAATTGTAAAAGTCTTGGGAATAGCAGCCTCAGCTGCGTGTAATATGGAAGTAGTTATATTTTCGACCTTAACATCTATGGTCTCCCCAGATATATCTAAATTGGCGATCCTTGAGAAGGATCCCCAGTCTGCTTTCTTATAGTTAAATTTTGGAGGTGGAGGGTCCGAAATGATGTCGCGTGTATAAGAAAGACAGATGGGTAAATGATCACTTCCCAAGGAGTCGTCGTAAGGGTCCCACGAGAGATCTTGATGTATACCAGGGGAGGCCAAAGATAAGTCAATGGCCGAAAAGTTACCAGTACGATCATCTACACGAGTCGCTCTACCATCGTTCGGAAGACAGAGGTTGGACTGTAGTATTAGGTCGGCTACTTGCTCCCCACGACCATCAATCCTCAAGCTACCCCATTGATAGTGATGGGCGTTAAAATCGCCCAACACTAACTTATTCCCAGGGAGATGTTCCACTAGTGAATTTAAAGCATCACTATCAATGGGGCCATGTGGAGGACGGTACAGAGAGCAAATAGACAGATACGTGTTATTAAATTTTACTCTGCACGCGACCGCTTCCAGAGTAGAATTTAGAATCACTTCCGTTTGTGGGTGTGATTTGTGGGTGTAAATGGCAACTCCGTGACCTTCATATCTTCTATACGAGTGGGAGTGTCTGAACTGTGGAGGATCAGGATGATCCTCCAGGCACGTCTCCTGTAAACAAACAACGTCTGGCCTGTGTAGTGAAAGCAAGATAGCTATATTATGTAACTTATTCCCAATACCTCTACAATTCCACTGTAGTTTAGTGAATGCGGTGGTTTAAGATTTTCGAGGGTGGCCAGTGTGCTTAGTTTTTTTATGCCCCCCGCGTCCAGGCGAGTGGCTACCGGGGGACCGTTCCCGGTTCTTGTTCATGGAGACTTCCATATTTTCATCAATGATAAGGCTCCCAGACTCCATCGAGGAAGAGCTATTCTTTCTCTCCCTCGCTGGACCAGGAGCGGGAAGGACATGAGGACGTGACTGCTTAGTGAGGGTGGTCAAATTAATTTTGTCAGACTTGTCAGGCTTCTGTTTTGGCCGCACTGACTGCGAAGGAGCAGCGGCAGCCTGAGAGTATGATGTAGCAACAGGGATGTCCGTAAGAGAGTTGGAACGTACAGGAGGCTTAGACTGAGAAGTAGGGCGTGGGGCATGAGAAGCGAATGTTAGGTCAGTCTGTGTCTCAACGGTGCACATCACGGGACGGGACACAACCGCCGATGCATAGGAGATATTAGGCTTGGGAGTTGCATGCAACTCCTTCACCTTCTTCCTTGCATCCCTTTAATCTCGAACAGAAATCAGAGGATAGGGGTACTTTTAATGTTGGTATCATTGGCAAGCACATCATTTTAGCCCCAAATACTATTATTCGACTATGCGGACGAGAAGTAAGCTATGTGGGTATTGTAATATCGGTACACCGACCTGTCTGCACCAAAGAAACAGTCCCAAACGATATAATAGTGGAAATATCGTCATTTTTATGTCAGCCACCGAGGCTAGAGGGTAGCTAAGAGGTAGGTCCTGGGGACGGGGAAACAAATGGTCTCCATGGCAACGCAGACGCTGGACTGTATTATTGTTTTACATATTCTATAGTGATTTGTTCTGGACATCACACTCCAGCATCTGCTTGTATGATATCGATACAAATGATTGCAGTATCAAAATGACATTAATGTCATAGAAGAGAATACTAAAAAGAATTACGAGAAATATATTGCTAAGGAAGAGGTGCGAGGGAAGAGGGTGGCTGTAAGTGGGTGTATGTGGGGGTGGATAGGTGTAGGGTTTTGAAGTCGATGTTGGATGGTGTAGGTAACAGTGGGTGGGTGTAGGTTGGTGAGGTTTAGTGTGAGTCGTTGTAAAGTAAATGGGTGTGGGTAACTGTGGGTGAGTTTAGGTGGGTGTAGGTGGTATATGTTATGATTTGGTGTTGGTGGGACTGTGTGGGTGTGGGCAATTGTGAGTGACTGATGTTGCATTTGGATGGGTGGGGATGCATATACAGTAAGTGGGTGTGGGTGGCTATTATGTCGGTGTGGTTGGGTGTTGGAGTGGTTCCCAACCTTTTTTTTCAGGCCACCCTAATCATGCACATCTTGCCATGACAGCGAGCCCGCTGGTTATTTACACGGTATGCAATGTATTATTTGTATATTAGTGGTTGTAGGCTGTAACAGTAAAGGGCAAGTGTAATTAATATCCGTGTAAGCGGGGTACTGTAAGGTTGGAAAAAAGAAAAGCAACATCACTATTATTCTAGTTTTAGATATTTTAAGGCTTAATTTGAACCAAAACATCCACTTCTGAAATAATATTTTTTCACATTCCACAAAGACAAACTAAACTAAAAATGTTTTTTGTCAACTGATATATTGATTTAAAGGGGAGCCTTGGGCCTGGATCTCGGTGGTTTTTCCATTCGTGGCTCGGTCGTAGAAAGTGCTACCCTCAGATCATGTTCAGGTTGCAACTGATTTCTGATTTTTGTTTTTATGGTAGCTAGATATGCAAACCCTGATCCGCACAAATAGGTTGTAAGGAACAGCAACAGCACTTTTACGGCCTCACTGCCAAGGACTGGTTTTTCCTTCTTCATAGTAGTCCAGAACACTCCTAGAGACTGGGGGGCGCGGTAGCACAGTGGTAGCGCGCTGGACTCGTAATCGGGGGATTGCGAGTTCAAGCCTCGCCCGGGCTGCCGTGCCGGGAGTGGTAGCTCGCTCCTGTAACCCTAGCGGGGCTATATAGTCCAATACAGGGCTTAGCTCGGGGGAACTCCATTTCTCCCATTTACTCCTAGAGACTGTTGCTGAAAGTTGAAGGGGAGAGTTTCATCATGTTAAACCTCGATGAGCTCCTCTTGCAGATTTGGGATGGAAGACTCTTCTGAGAGGTCTTCGACGTGGATATCGAAGGGTCTGCGCATCCATTTGTATTTCTCATGCAATTCTTCATCCGGAATGTAACTGTCAAACTCCTTACTCAACTTCTTAAGGTGCTCAACAATGACACTTTGTTCGTCCAAAAGCGTGACGTCTTCATCTTCCAGAAAAAGGTTCAAGAGTGGAAAGGATGCAGTTTTCCCCCGCTTGATCTTTCCTTTCCACAACCTCAGTTTCGCCTTGAATGCCTCGAGATTTTCTGACACAAAGAGATGAGTTTCATCTTTTCCTTGCATGGATATAATTATTCAGCAAATTCAGTACTATAAATGTCTGTCAGATATGCCAATTTACTCAACCATCTTGGTTCAGTAAGCCTTGATGCCAGTGCATGTTTCTTCTCGTTCAAGATTATTTTAACCTCTGCACGCATTTCAAACACTCTCTGGAGCACTTTCCTTCGGGACAGCCACCTCACAGAAGATTAGTAAAGCAGATGTTCATATTCCGACCCCATATCAGAGCACATCTGACTTAAAAGCCTTGCCTTCAGATGCTATTATTTAATAAAATTCACTGCTTGAATCACATCTATCACAGAGTTAAGCTCAAGTGGCAATTTCCGGGAGGCAAGGTATTCCCAGTGGAGCAGACAATGAGTCACTATCACTGCGGGGTTGACTTGTTTTACCCTAGCGGTGAAACTCTGACGTGCCCCTAGCACTGCAGGTGCACCATCCGTGCACACAATGAAGCACTGATCCCAGCTGAGGCCTTCGTTCTTGATGAAGCTGTCAACCAACTTGAACAGATCTTCATCTGTTGTTGTCGTCTCCAGTCGTTTACAGAACAGGAAGCTCTCTTCCATGTCATTCTTTCCCTGGTACCGAACATATTCCAAGAGCTGTGCATCGCCACTGACGTCAGTTGACTCATCCAACTGCAAGCTGAATTTTCCGCTCTCCTTGATGGCAGGCACTACCTGTTCTTTGATGGCTTCCGACATCTCTTGAATCCGTCGGCTGATTGTGTCGTTTGACAATGGAATAGTTTCAACCTTTTTTTTTTTTTTTTTCACCACGTCATCTCCGTTAATGGTACAAAGCTGGCATCACCAACATTTCCCCAGTTGTATTTGGCTGTTTACACTTAGCAATCCTTTTTGCAACCAGATAGGATGCAACTGTTGCTTGTCGAACAGAATACACTCCTGGGTTCATTGGGGTGTCTAACCGTTGACGCTTCAGTTGTTCTTCTTTCATCTTGAAATACTGGCGGTCTTTCCCCCCCCCCCCCAACGTCGTGTGTTCTCCCAGGAGATGGCCCTTGAGCTTGTTTTCTTTAAGCGAGTCATGGCTGAGCACTTCCCCACATCTAACACATTGAGGTTTTTCGACCTCACGATCAGTGAGAAGCGTAAACCCAATGTCAAGGAATTCTTCTTTGTACACACGCATTCTGGACATCACTGAAAAAGTCTGAAATGAAATTTATACTTGCTTAATAATAAATCAGACAAAGAATGCCATTTGGTACCGTCCGCCAGGAGGGGAGAGGGGGAGGGGGGCCAAGGAAAGAGTAGGGAAAGAAGCCAAGGAAAGAGGAGCAGGAGAGGGGGGCAAGGAAAGAGAAAGGGAGGAAGCCAAGGAGAGTGGAGGAGGGTAGGGGGCCATGGAAAGAGGAAGGGAGAGGGCCAAGGAAAGAGGAGGAGAGAAGGCCAAGGAAAGATTAGGAAAGGAGAAGGCCAAGGAAAGAGGAGGAGGGGAGAGGGCCAAGGAAAGTGCCCCCCTCCCCTCCTTCTCTTCCCTGACCCCTTCCTTCTCCTCCTCTTTCCTTGTCCTCCTCTCTCTCTAAATATGGTGGACGGTGCCTTTCATTGACATACTTTGCTGCAATATTTTGTCGGCAAGTGAAATACTCGGTTTCTTTTTCATATTAACCTAGGAATTTTAAAGAAAGAAAGAGTGAGTGAAACCTATACGGCACATTCCAATATACAGGTAAAAATACATCAGCTTACCGACAAAAGATGAACAAGTTGGTAGAGAGTGTTTCCCGTTACGACCATACAGCTCGAGTGGTGGCCTGGCTCAGACTGGACGTGGACGGTTCACGTTTGTAGGACACAAGATGCTGTTCACGTACCAAACGCGTACGGCACTCAGGGATACCAACATTGAATATACATTCTTATAATTTTATATAAATAAATATATATATAAATACATAAATAAGAATCAACAAATACGTTTATATATTTTTCTTTACTACGAATTCCAACAGAAATCTACGGATATTCCGCTGATTTTTCAACTAACACGCTGTATGGCTGTGGCGGAGACACGTGTCATACAGGACTGGCCACTTTATCAGGAGTATACAACACGATCTCCAAATCCCTCAGTCAATATGTGAATATATGCTGCAAACATCTCAGAATCGGGAATTAAACATGTTTGATATTTGAGGGGCTTGACGACCCCAGGAAAAAAGCTCCACGACCCCATTGGGGTCCCGACCGCAGGGTTGGGAAAGGGGGGTGTAGGTGATGGCCCCACCTTGCCCCCCCTTCATATTAGGACTTAGCTCGGCCATGCCCCCCAGATTAGGACATGGCCCCACCTTGTTCCCCAGATTAGGACATGGCCCCACCTTGCCCCTCAGATTACGACTTGGCCCCACCTTGCCCCCAAGATTACGACTTGGCTCCACCTTGCCCCCCAGATTACGACTTGGCCCTACCGTGATTCCACCAGATTAGGACATGGCCCCACCTAGGCCTTCCCAGATGAGGACTTAGCACCACCTAGATCTCCCCATGATGAGGACTTGGCCGCAGCTTTCCTCCCCAGATTAGGACATGGCCACACCTTGGCCTCCACAACTAAGAAAACCTGCTACTCCACTGGTCTGACGCTGCATACTGTCAGCAGTGGCCTCGGCTAAATGACTTTCAGAAGCTTTTGTCCCTACTCAGTAACGACCCTGCTTCCCACGGCTCACCACCTCAATCTCATTAGCTCTCTCACATCTCATTTCTCCATATCGATCTCCCTCTTCTATTCAGTTTTTCCACAGCCACCTCACTTTAGTACACTTCTAGTCAGTTTGTCATTTACCCCTTGTTCTTGGGCTCTCTCTTTTTCTCCTCCCAAATAGCCTACTCTATAAACATGCATACACACCCACTCCCAACTACACCCAGCCATACCCACCTACCCTCACCCATACCCACCTACAACCTATAACTACCCACACCAAACTACATCAACCTATGCCCTCCCACACCGACCTACACACCACATACTCACCTACACCTACCTTCATCCATCTACATTCCCTACACGAGTCCCTATGCAACTGTACCCAGCTACACCCATTTACACCTACCTACACTGATTCACACCAATCTCCATCCACACACGCCAGCCAACAACCACTCACCCTCATCTACAAATACCCACATCCATCAACGCCCATCCCAGCACTCCCACACTCACTCACACCCATCCACTCTCACCCATATTGACGTACACTCATCAACTCCCATCTACACCTACCCCTCCTCAAACACTCGCAAAATACCAAATATTTTTGATGTGCGAGTTGAGTCTGCGTTGCCATGGAAACCACTCGTTTTCCCGCCAACGTAAGCGACGCCCTGTCATTCTCTCTCCTCGGTGGCCAACATAAAAATGGCGATATTTCAATTATTTTATCTTTTTCGACTGTTTCTCTGGTGCAGGAGGGTGGGTATATGGATAGAATACAATAGTTACATCACTAATTTATTGCATACGCTGCGGATAAAGGTTGTTTAAAGCAAAATAACATGCTTCACAGTGTTCCTAAGTGTAATCAGACCATTATCCTGCCGATTCAATCTTAACTCATAGCAAAATTACAGAGACTTCTTGTTTTTAATTAACTTAGAGTTTATGAAGGTTTGATATTTGTAGTAACGATTATTTTTATGCCATTGCCCTTAATTTTATGACTACTCATATTTTAATCAAATCAAATTTCGTAAATCCCTAGCACACTGAGCTATGGGAACTGTGTGGTGTTGTGAGACCTCGAGGTGTTGGTTGAACTCACAAATGTCTTTGGTCGAGCTGCTTCACTGAATCAATTCACCGAGGTTAGATAACCTCCGTGTTTCAACTACACTCTCATATGACTTTATTTTCACTAACACAGCCACAACAGCACATCATTACGGTTAATTACCATTTATTATCAGCGACAAACACCTCAAGGAGCGTTAAAAAACAACCCCTCGTTCTGGATCTTGCTGCTGAAATTATGAAGCCAGAATCTGCAGTCTTTGGCATCCATGCTAGGCCAGGGAGACAAACGCAACACAGACATTACACGTGTGATATATTTGCGATTTCTTTCATTTAAGAGATAATTTTGTCCTATTCCTTGTATACGCAAAGAGACCAGTCTATACTATCTTCAGGCGGAATACCGGCCTCCAGAATGACCTAATAATGATACAAGAGACAACCATTAAACTTTGCAAAGGTTTCTCTTCTTAGTGTCTGAACTTGACAATCTCACCAACAACACCCTAAAAATTACGTCAGAATTAAAATAATTTTACCTTAGCGCCACTGATCCATTTTGTAATATTATTATCAACTTATGTGACTGAGAGACGTGCTGATTTGGGTGTAGTTAAGACAGACATCAAGTGCACATTAGCACCGCATTAGGTGACGTGACAATGTTATGTTGAGTGTTTTTAGGTCGACTTCTCGTCCTAAAAGCACTAGCGACTGAGCAGGGTTCTCTTTCCGGACCGGAAGTAAAGCACCCACAAAGGAACAGGACGTAAAAACTAGGCAGTATACCTTAACACATCTATTGCCTTAATTCTACACCGTTACAATACAACACAGAGTGATATTTGATATACAGGAGACAGGGACACAGAGTTAGCCTTTGACACCACAATGCACAGTCACACTTAACACACGGTATAATGCATGTACACTAATGTCATGAACTATATGTATTGATACCCGTATTTCATCTTTAGGCAGAATATATATTTAGTTGGAAGCAAGGGGAATAAACAAGATTAAGAGTCCGTGGGGGAAATATTACTATAAATAAGACAGGGTGCGGATCGCGACACTTGATGTAATCACTTAGTCGCGGCGGCACTTACACACAGACTTTTCACTCGCCCGCGCACCCTAGTCTCCGTTCACAGTTACTGAAAGTTCTTTTACTTGGGGACTCACACAATTACTATAAGTTCTCTTACTGAGGGTTTAAGTTATTTTCTGTTCTGCCGGGTATCGAGTTCTTATAGACTAATATTAACTATCACTGGCTTTACACTGGTCTTCACTCGGTCACTGTTCACTGTTACTTCCCCTGGTTTGTTCTCAGTACGAGGGGCGTCACTATTTACCCGTGTTTCCTGGGTGGAGTTCACTCTGTAGTATGGGCGTGAGGAGAGGACCCTAGGGGGATCCTGCCTGCAAGGGGCAATACACTACCCGCAGGGGAGTCACTGCCCGGGTCCTGTTCGTCGGTGAGGTGCAGGGAGGCCCTCCTGTCTGGGGGCCTCGACCTGAGAGGTGGCCCTCGTATTGGAGCCTCGTTGGTGGGGTGCAGGAAGGCCCTCCTGTCTGGGGGCCTCGACCTGAGAGGTGGCCCTCGGGACTGGGGCCGAACAGCTGGAGGAGGTGGGCCTGTCATCTCTGGCTCCGTGGGGTGAGGGAGCCTGGGTTGCCCTCTTCTGGAGTCTGCTGGTCGGGCCTGGGGGTCCTGGGACTGCGGTCGCCTATAGGGAGAGGCGCCGGCAGGGTTGGGCTGCGGCGCTGTCTCCGTCTGGTGTCTGGCAGGAACAGAGATCTCCCAGGCGTAGGAGGTAGGTCCGGTATCGGGCCTTGCCACCACTCTGGCAACACCTCCGGGGCAACACTCCCGGATGGTGACGAAGGGCTCCCACAGGGGGAAGAGGCAGGAGAAGGATTCACGGAGTCCGTGTCCTCTCCAGTACGTACTGAAGCTGGAGCCTCGGGTCGCCTTACCCTGGTACGTACTGCGGCTGTGGCCGTAAGCCTACCTGTTGTACGAGGAGCAACTGAAGGGCGTACAGTGGCCGCTCCTTCCCCGCCACGTACAGTGGCCGTCGGTGCGGTGTTGCTCCCTTAGTAGGGAAAAGCAGGAGAGGGGTGCACAGAGGCCGCGCTCTCTCCGGTACGTACTGAGGCCGTAGCTAAGGGCCTCTCTACCCTGGTACGTACTTTGGCCGTAGCCGGGAGCTGATCTTCCCGTAGAGAGGCAACCAAAGGGCGTACAGTGGCCGCTCCTTCCCCGCCACATACAGTGGCCGTCGGCGCGGTGTTGCTCCCGTAGGATAGAACAGCGGGAGAGGGATGCACAGGGGCAACTCTCTATCTGGTGTGCACTAAGGCCGTAGCCGAGGGTCTCCTTACCCTGGTACACACTTATGGCCGTAGCCTTGGGTCTCCTGCCCTTGGGCCTCCTGCCCTTGAGGTGGTAACAATAGCCATCGACACGGTGTTACCTGGGACTGAATCTTGTTCAGTCTCACCCCAATTCTGGTGACGGCTGTCCCGCCCGCAAGGGTCGGTGCCTGTTTCCGGTCACCTGGTGTTGGGTTAGTTGCAGGGAAAAAGGACCCAGGACAGTAGTGTCCCGGTGACCCTCTTGACCTGGGTCACTAGCCCTACCGTTGTGTCCTCCTGGGGTGGTGTGGTAGCGGCTCGGTGGTGGGGTAGGGGGTGGCGGGGTGGGTGGTCCCACAGTGTAGAGACTCTACACTGTGGGTGGTCCGGCGGGGGGGAGTTATTTTAGACAAATTAATTTCTAACAAAATATGACGTAATATTCATAAAATTTCTCGACCTTTACCAGTGTACAGGAGCCTTTTGTTTTCACTCGTATATCGCCCAAACACTTCACAATGAAACCCGGTTGAATATTTAGCTGGAAATACGCCCATACAGACCGATTTCTGATATCCATTGACTTCCATAAAGGAATATTTATCGTAAGAAATGGTTAAGATCATTTACAAATACAGTCCTACAGCCCCCAGTTCCTCAGATCCCCGCGTACAGTTACCAGATCACACGGAGTCTCCGGAAATTTGATGTGATAAATTCAGTCAACCGAGAAACACGGATATCTTACAGAATGGTTTTACATTATGACCGCTAAGACAGCAATGACGAAATATGCGAGAGAAACTAGCAATCTTTCTAATATTCCATTAATCTCGAACCGAAATAAGAGAACATGGGTGCATTCATCGTTGGTAACATTGGTATGCACATCATTTTAGCTTTAAATAGTGTTATTCAACTATACAGGCGAGAAAAGAGTGATGTGGGTATTATAATATCAGTACACCCACCCGTCTGCACCAGAGAAACAGTCCTGAACGATAAAATAGTGGAAATATTGTCATTACTATTTCGACCACCGAGTGCAGAGGGTGGGTGGGAAGTCGCTTCCGTGAAAGGGGAAACAAAATAAGTCTCCATATGGCAACGCAGACGCTGGCTGTGGTTTGGCCGACCAGTGCACAGATAGGTGCTGTCATCTGGTTGCAGGCCGTGAACTTCTGACAGATACTGGAACTGCGGGTGTGAGGGTTATAGCTACCAATACTTGATGCTATTCTGTGCAAAACTAGCTAAAGTTGAGTGTTGTCATGTTGAACATCAGGTTTTCACTAATAAAACTAAGGGTTCAACAGAAATCATGACCTTAAAGAAGATGGGTTAGGAAAAAAAAAATAGTATATTCAAACCTACGTCCTACTCTTTCCTGTCAGATGATTTCTAGGAAAGTATTAGAGAATGTTTATGAGGGAATATTGCTTTCAGACATGTATAAAGACAATCATTCTAATAATGGTAATAGGATTTCCATTTCTGTAATGCTGTGTTTTTAAGGCGACTTCTCGTCGTAAAAACACGAGCTACTGGAACGGGGTCCTTTTGCTAGACCGGATGTAATGCACTAACAAAGGAACAGGACATAAAAATAGGCAGTATACCGTATCACATCTATTACTTAGGTCCTACTCATAACAGTGTACATACAATGATATTTAGCATATAGGGGAACAGAGATACAGGATTACACTCGGCTTCACAGAATGATCACATATATACAGTATTAACAATATGGCACAGGGAGATCGCGGGTATCCTTTAATGTCACCTGGAGGGTAATTATGCAACTGGGGTTGTTCGTTTGAATTAATTGTATAGAATTATTATGTCACTTCAAGATAATAATAAACTGGGGCGTTCACTTTAAGATCAATGAGATTGGGAGTCTGTTTCGAGGATATTACCATAATAGAGGTAGGGTGCGGATAGCGACACTCGACACTGTCACCTGGTCACGGGGACACGTACATTTGCCTTTCGACTAGCCCGCGCACCTACCTCTAGATTCACAGAAAACTCCCTGGTTCCTTGATGCGAGGAGGGACTGAATTATTTATCACTATACACTTCTTACCCTGATGGCACGAGTTTCTGTTAGGCCACTGTTTAATATATTTTCCGTGTAAGCACTGTCACTGTACTCTGGATCACTGTCACTGTCACCGTCTTACCCTTGTTTCCTGGGTTGTTAGATCACTGAATCACTTACTGTCAGGGAGGCTCACCTGTCTGGGGCCTCGACCTGAGGGGCGGCTCTTATATTAGGGCCGCGCCGGTGGGGTGCAGGGAGGCCCTGTGGTCTGGGGGCCCTCGACCTGATCGGGGGCCCTCGGGACTAGGGCCGAACAGCCGGAGCACTCAGGCCTGCTTCCTCTGCCTCCAGGGAGTGAGGGAGCCTGAATCTCCTTCGTTGTAGACTGCGGCGGCGGGCCTGGGCGTCCTGGGACTGCGGGTGCTCAGGGGGAGAGGCGCCGTCAGGGCTGGGCTGCGGCAGCATCTCCTGCAGGGCTCCGGCAGGGTCAAAGAACTCCCGGGTGTGGGCGGTAGGTCCGTTATCGGGCCTTGCCACCACTCTAGTGTCTCCTCCGGGCCTATAAGCCCAGATGGCGACGAAGGGCTCCCCGAAGGGAAAGAGGCTAAAGGGAGACTCACGCTCTTCGTGGTCCCTTGAGTGTGTCTATAGGCCTGAGCCGGGGCTCTCCTTCCCATATTGTGCACCTTGGCTGTAGCCGTGAACTTGCCTGGCGTACGGGGGACACCTATAAGGTGATCGAGGTCGCCCTTTCGCCGTGGCAAGGTACCGCCGGCGTGGTGTTCCTCCCGCAGTAGGGAACAAGCCGGAGTGAGGGGCTCAGAGGCCACACTCTCTCCAATACGGACAGATCCTACCTGCAGGGAATTCTCCACCCTGGTACGTGCCCCGGCCGGAGCCAAGTGTCTGCCCGTACGGAAGACGACTAACGGGTGAACTGGTTCGCCCGTCCGTTGCGGCAAGGTACCGACCCCGGGACGCCGCTTCCGTAATTGGGTAGCGCTACACGTACGGTAGCAGGGTCTCTCTACCCTGGACCGTATTCTGGCCGTAGCCAAAGAGCAACTGGAGAGGGATGCACACAGGCAACTCTCTCTCCTCAGTGTGTTAAGGCCGGAGCCTGGGGTCACCTTCCCCTTTTCACACTCTGTTAGGCCGTAGCCTATGTCTATCACTTTCTCTTTCTTTAGGCCATAGCCTTGGGCCTCCTGCCCTAGAGGGTGTAACAAGACCGTCAATACGGTGTTACCTGGGACTGAATTCTTTTCAGTCCCACCCCTGGTCTGACGATCACTACCCCGCCCGCACAGTAGTTTGGTTTCCCTGAACACCTGGGGTTGGGGCACTTGCGGGGAATAGGGGCTCAGGGCCGGGATGCCCCGATGACCCTCTTGCCCGGGGTCACTAACCTCACCGGTGTGTCCTCCCGGGGTGGTGGTGGGGTGGCGGCTCGGTGGTGGTGTGGGGGGTGGTGAGGTGGGAGGGTCTGCGGCGGGCACGGAGGGCATTTTACCACCTTCCGCGATGTTGAAGTCACGGCCCCGTGACTGGAGGTGGTAGGTGGTCGAGGTGGAAGTCTGGTAGGCCGGGGTGAGGTGTTGGGTGAGGCTGACCCAGTGGGTGGTGAAGGTGTTAGGCTCCTGATGGGGGTTGAGAGTGAGCCGGAGGGAGGATGGATGGTTGGTCAGGCGTAGGAGTCGGAGAAGGTGGTGGGTCCCTCGGATTCTGACAGGTGGGCGGTCGTGGCGGCGCCATAGCACTCTCTCAATTTTTGTTTCTGGTTGTAAGGTGTTGGTGGCGGGTGTAGCGGGCGGTGATTGAGAGTGGCGGGTTAGAGGAGGTGGGGTGGTTGGTGAAGGATCAGAATCGGAGGAAGGTGGTGGTGGGTCAGGCAAGGGTGACGTGGGGGAAGGGGTTTGTGGGTATGGTGAGGTTGAGGGTGGGGTGGGGGAAGTGAGCGAGGAAAGAGAGGCTGTGTAGGTGGGAAAAATGAGTGGCGGGGATGTGGTGGTGGTGGGTGGTGCGGGCTGGTAGGTGGGAGGGAGTAGACAGGAGGAGGCAGTTTTGGGAAGTGGGTTTGTGAAAGATGGGGTAAGGGTTCTAGGAGGCCTGCGAAGGGGGAGGCAGGGTTTGTGTTGGGGAGGAATAGGAAGGGGGGAGGCGGTAGTAGTGGAGAAAGTGGTGTGTGAGGTGGGAGGGTTAGGAATAGTGGTAGGAATAGGGGTGGGCAAAATAGAAGAGATACTGGGAGGAGAGGAAATGGGAAGATGACGGTTTCCCCTGTCATCGACTGGGGGAGATGTGAGGTGGCCCCCGTCATTACGGTGGGATGTGGGGGCAGTGGGAGGGCGCCTTCTGTGACTTCCTCGTTTCACTTTTCTTCTTTGAGGCTTGGGGCAATCGGCGTAAGGTGAGGAGGCTTGTGGGCGCTCTTGTTTTGTTTTGCTGCCCCGGGCAGCTTTTAGCTGCTCACGAATGTCGTGGATTGGGCACTCAGGGCAGCAAGGAGTAAATTCCCAAGGATTTACAGGGATGAGATCCGTAGGGAAATGGTTGATGATGCCGATGCGTTTGGGGGAGAAGTGGACGGTTAGAAGGCGCCTTATTAAGTTGATTTGTTTATCCAGGTCTCCCGTCGGTTCATGTATTATGAAGTGGTTTTTAATGAAATCGGGGAGGATCCTGAGGAGTTTGTGGAATATGAGTTGTTCCCGGGTTTTTGCGTCTGTGCCCGGGTACGCAGCGGTGACGAGCCGCCTAGCCTGGATGAAGGTGTCATCGAGGATTCCGTCGTATGTGAGGGCGTCTAGTTCCGACAAGGCTACAACTGTGCCCAGAGATGGTGTTGCCGCCTGTTTCACAATTTGTTTGAATTGATCCCATTTTAGTCTCGGGACGATTTTGGGAGTGACAGTGGTGATTATTTTCCCCAGGTTAGGTAGTGTGACTGCGATCTTTTCTCTGTCTGAGTCGAACCCTATGTCTAGGAGGGGTTTGACCATGTCTAAATATACATCTATGTCGCACTGGTCCGGGTTGAACCTCGGCAATTGGATGTGTGGTTTGGCTGCCATTGTAAGTTTCCTTTTTGCGTTCCTCCGTGCTTTACTCGGATCTAGAACCACCGCTTGCCACCAGTGTAATGCTGTGTTTTTAAGGCGACTTCTCGTCGTAAAAACACGAGCTACTGGAACGGGGTCCTTTTGCTAGACCGGATGTAATGCACTAACAAAGGAACAGGACATAAAAATAGGCAGTATACCGTATCACATCTATTACTTAGGTCCTACTCATAACAGTGTACATACAATGATATTTAGCATATAGGGGAACAGAGATACAGGATTACACTCGGCTTCACAGAATGATCACATATATATTAACACTATGGCACAGGGAGATCGTGGGTATCCTTTAGTGTCACCTGGAGGGTAATTATGCAACTGGGGTTGTTCGTTTGAATTAATTGTATAGAATTATTATGCCACTTCAAGATAATAATAAACTGGGGCTGTTCACTGTAAGATCACTGAGATTGGGAGTCTGTTTCGAGGATATTACCATAATAGAGGTAGGGTGCGGATTGCGACACTCGACACTGTCACCTGGTCATGGGGACACGTACACTTGCCTTTCGACTAGCCCGCGCACCTACCTCTAGATTCACAGAAAACTCCCTGGTTCCTTGATGCGGGGAGGGACTGAATTATTTATCACTATACACTTATTACCCTGATGGCACGAGTTTCTGTTAGGCCACTGTTTAATATATTTTCCGTGTAAGCACTGTCACTGTACTCTGGATCACTGTCACTGTCACCGTCTTACCCTTGTTTCCTGGGTTGTTAGATCACTGAATCACTTACTGTCAGGGAGGCTCACCTGTCTGGGGCCTCGACCTGAGAGGCGGCTCTTATATTAGGGCCGCGCCGGTGGGGTGCAGGGAGGCCCTGTGGTCTGGGGGGCCTCGACCTGATCGGGGGCCCTCGGGACTAGGGCCGAACAGCCGGAGCAGTCAGGCCTGCTTCCTCTGCCTCCAGGGAGTGAGGGAGCCTGGATCTCCTTCGTTGTAGACTGCGGCGGCGGGCCTGGGCGTCCTGGGACTGCGGGTGCTCAGGGGGAGAGGCGCCGTCAGGGCTGGGCTGCGGCAGCATCTCCTGCAGGGCTCCGGCAGGGTCAAAGAACTCCCGGGTGTGGGCGGTAGGTCCGTTATCGGGCCTTGCCACCACTCTAGTGTCTCCTCCGGGCCTATAAGCCCGGATGGCGACGAAGGGCTCCCTGAAGTGAAAGAGGCTAAAGGGAGACTCACGCTCTTCGTGGTCCCTTGAGTGTGTCTATAGGCCTGAGCCGGGGCTCTCCTTCCCCTATTGTGCACCTTGGCTGTAGCCGAGAACTTGCCCGGTGTACGGGGGACACCTATAGGGTGATCGAGGTCGCCCTTTCGCCGTGGCAAGGTACCGCCGGCGTGGTGTTCCTCCCGCAGTAGGGGACAAGCCGGAGTGAGGGGCTCAGAGGCCACACTCTCTCCAATACGGACAGATCCTACCTGCAGGGAATTCTCCACCCTGGTACGTGCCCCGGCCGGAGCCGAGTGTCTGCCCGTACGGAAGACGACTAACGGGTGAACTGGTTCGCCCGTCCATTGCGGCAAGGTACCGACCCCGGGACGCCGCTTCCATAATTGGGTAGCGCTACACGTACGGTAGCAGGGTCTCTCTACCCTGGACCGTATTCTGGCCGTAGCCAAAGAGCAACTGGAGAGGGATGCACACAGGCAACTCTCTCTCCTCAGTGTGTTAAGGCCGGAGCCTGGGGTCACCTTCCCCTTTTCACACTCTGTTAGGCCGTAGCCTATGTCTATCACTTTCTCTTTCTTTAGGCCATAGCCTTGGGCCTCCTGCCCTAGAGGGTGTAACAAGACCGTCAATGCGGTGTTACCTGGGACTGAATTCTTTTCAGTCCCACCCCTGGTCTGACAATCACTACCCCGCCCGCACAGTAGTTCGGTTTCCCTGAACACCTGGGGTTGGGGCACTTGCGGGGAATAGGGGCTCAGGGCCGGGATGCCCCGATGACCCTCTTGCCCAGGGTCACTAACCTCACCGGTGTGTCCTCCCGGGGTGGTGGTGGGGTGGCGGCTCGGTGGTGGTGTGGGGGGTGGTGTGGTGGGAGGTCCTGCGGCGGGCACGGCGGGCATTTTAATTTCTTTAGAACGATGATGAGAGACATAATTTCGCCATGCGACATTTCCTTTTGCTCAGCATACTTCCGTAACTGCTTGTACGAATTTGATACAAATAATTTGGGTGTCAATCGCTATCAATGTCATGGAAGAGAATTCTAAGCTGAAAGATGAGAAGTGTATCGCTAATTAGGAAGAGATGCGAGCGAGGAGGGTGGGTGTGAGTGTAGGTAGATAAAATGCCCGCGGCCAGACCTTCCGCCCCGCCACCCCCCACACCACCACTGGGCCACCACCACCCCACCACCCGAGGAGGAGATAACAGACAGGTTAATGACCCAGGGCAAGAGGGTCATCCAACCACCACTGACCTGTGCCCCTTCTTCCCGCAACTGCCCCAACGCCAGGTGAGCCTAGATCTGCAACAACTTACCATCGACAGCAGTGAGGTGGGACTGATCTAACGTCAGTCCCTAGTAGTATTGTGGTGACGACCACAGCTTCACCCCAGAAGGGCAGGAGGTCCCTTGGTGAGCCACGAGGTGTTCGCACCTGCTGCCACAGTGAGCCACGAGGGAACACCACCCTCTGCCACTATTCTGGTGAGCTACGAGGGTCCAGTACCCTCTGCCACAGTGAGCCATGAGGGAGAAATACCCTCTGCCACTACCAGGACAGGAGGTCCTTTAGTGAACACGAGGGAGAAATACCCTCTATCACAAACAGGGCAGGAGGCCCAATAGTCAAATATAAGGGGCCAACACCCCTAGCCACCCCAAGGGTAAGAGCCCCTTGTATAAAGCCAAAAGTGGGTCCCAGGGCCGATCGACCCGGCGCCACGCCTGTGTCGGAGACAAAAGAGAGAGAGTCGCCTCTGTGCTACCCTCCCTGTGTAAGAGAGAGAACACGGCCTCCGTGTGTCCTCTATATTCAGCCAACTCCTGCGGGAGTAGCTGGACACCACCCGGGAGAGTTGCCCCGAAGATGTCCCCCGAGCAAAGACCCAGTCCCAGTCGGGACCTACCTCCCACTCCCGGGAGATTCTTGTCTTCCCCAGGCACCAGCAGGAGACGAGGCCGCAGCCCACACCTGACAGCGCGTCCCCTGAAAGACCTCCACAGTCCCTGGACCCCCAGGCGAGCCCAGCAGCCTACCAACGCTGTCCTCCTCCTGCCGCAGACCCTCCAGTGCCAGACACGACTGCTCCACCTGTTTGGCTCCAGTCCTGAGGGCCACAACAACAGGTCGAGGCCCCACATAGATGGGCCTCCCTGCACCACTACGACGGGACCCTGAGAAGAGGGTCTACATCAGGTCGAGACCCCAGGCAAGAGGGTCTCCCTGCACCGTGACGACGGGACCAGAGAGGAGGGTCTACAACAAGTCGAGACCCCAGGCAAGAGGGTCTCCCTGCAACGCCTCAGTGGATCGGACCCGGGTCGAGTTTCCCCCCCAGCTGGTACGGTGATTCCCGCCACGGTTAGAGCCCCCAGAGGTCCCCTTAAGGTGACAGAGTGATATCGCCCCAGAAAATCGGGCAAGATTAGTGACATTCCCCCCTACACCAGAGGAAGTGAGACAGGGGCAGTGATACAGTGACAGAGTGAATAAGAGGGATCCCATCTATAAGTGTCCGTGATTACTTTCCCTTGATTAAAGACTATAAATTCTGGGCCCGTGAATCTAGTGTTGTTCCCCCAGCCCAGAATAGAGGAGTTCCCCCTTACCAGTGCACGCGCGGGCGAGAGTCACCGTGCCGAGCCCAGCCAGTAAATTATAGTGATCTGCTCCCCCTGTTCTTTTATAGTAATATTCCTCCCCTGGACCATTAAGCCTATACATCCCTATTGTACCAGTGCACTAAGATCTTTTGGACTTTAATGAAAGACAGTCACATTCACTTATAGAACCTTAACCCACTGTAAAGTATAATTACAGTGTGTGTGAATATCCCGTGCTATCTTAACGTAACTTTGTATATCTGTATCCCCTGTCCAGAATATCATTCTATGTAATATTGTCACGGTGTTAGAATTAAGGTAATAGATGTGTTAAAGGTGGACTGCCTAGTTTTTATGTCCTGTTCCTTTGTTGGTGCTTTACTTCCGGTCCGGAAAGAGGTCCCCGCTCAGTCGCTAGTGTTTTTAGTACGAGGAGTCGGCCTAAAAACACTCAGCATAACAGTGGAAGTAAGCTGGTGTAGGGGTTTTTAAGTGGGTATTGCATGGTGTAGGTAGGAATGGATAGGTGTAGGTTGGTGCGGTTTAGTGTGAATGGTTATGCAGTAAATGGGTGAAGGTAACTGTGGGTGAGTTTAAGTGGTTGTAGGTGGTTTCTGATTGTCATTTACACTTTGGTCCTGGGTTCCCTCTCTTCGTCCCAAACACCCCAGTCTATAAACACGCCTACACTCACTAAAATGCCCGCCGCCGGACCACCCACCCCGCCACCCCCCACCCCACCACCGGGCCACCACCACCCCAGGAAGACACAACGGGGGGGCTAATGACCCAGGGCAAGAGGGTCACCCGCCCACTACTGACCTGCGCCCCTTTTCCCCGCAACTGCCCCGACACCAGGTGAACAAGGATCGGCAACGACCTTGCAGGCAGGACAACCATCACCAGCAGTGGGGTGGGACTGAACAGGATTCAGTCCCAAGTAACGTTTTGGCGACGGCCATAGGTACCACCTCAAGGGCAAGAGGCCCTTTAGTGCGCCACGAGGTGTCAGTACCCTCTGCCACGTCTAGGGCAAGAGACCCTTTAGGACGAGGAGTCAACCTAAAAACACTCAGCATAACACTGGTGGCAAGCGGTGGTTCTGGATCCGAGTAAAAGCACGGAGGAACGAAAAAGGAAACTTGCACAATGGCAGCCAAACCGCACATTCAATTGCTGAAATTCAACCCGGACCAATGTGATATTGATGTGTATTTAGATTTTATTAAACCCCTCTTAGACATAGGGTTTGACTCGGACAAGGAAAAAATTGCGGTCACACTACCTAACCTGGGAAAAATAATCGCCACTGTCGCACCAAAAGTCGTCCCAGAACTAACATGGGACCAGTTCACGCAAATTGTGAAACAGGCTTTTATGCCTTCCATGGGCAGAGTTGTCACTCTCTCGCAGCTAGACGCCCTCACCTACGATGGTAACCTACACGACACTTTCATCCAGGCTCGGCGCCTCGTCAGCGCCACTTATCCCGAGGCAGCAATGAATACTCGGGATACTGACACATTTAATGCTCTGCTGAGGATTCTCACTAGCACAATCAGGGAGCACTTCTCTATCTATGATCCCTCAGGGGACATGGATCAGGACCTGCAACTCGTCAGACGTCTCCTCACCGCCCATCCCACACCACAACCCCTTCACGCAGTAACAAGATTCCCCACAAGTCACAACCCACCACCAAAACCTAAGCCGCCGCCTCACCAGCCGCCTACAGAGCCGCCTCCTACAGTGCCCAGGGCTTACCCACAAAAGAAGCGCCCAAACCCCAGGGAACAAGGCAACCTAATTACCATAAACCCTTGGGAATTCACGGCCTGCAGTCGCACCTGCCCCCTGCACGACATAAGAGAGCAACTCAAGGCAAGCAGGCGCAGGAATCTCCACCAGGGGCGTAAGAAAGTCTCCTCGTTAGACGCCGCCGCCCAGGAAGACGACGCGCCACCACTGCTCTACCCAGGACCGGACGACGACAAACACGACGATCTCACCCATCCTCAGCAGATGGATTTTTAGGCCCACCCCCGCACCTCCCCACGGTGGCGGGGGCCACCTCACACAACTACAGACCCCCAGTCTACAACAAGATTTGGCTAAACGGGGTCAAGGGAAGACTACTGGTGGATATGGGAGCAGCCAGGTCATGCCTCTACTCCCATTTCTACTCCCGCCACACCTCAGCATTCGGCCCACTCCTCCCCACTTCAGCCAACCTCGTAGACGCGGGGGATGGCCCCCTACCCATCCGTGGGGAAACCCGGGCCCTACAAACCAGCACTCACCAACGAGTCTCTACCAACCACCCATTCATCATATTTGATTCTACATGTAATCAATATGATGGATACCTTGGGCTGGACCTCCTTCAGAAACTCCACGCAACCATCGATTGTCATCAGCGTCGCCTCCACTTCAGTCCAGCCCGCCCCAACCAAGCATCCATCAACAAGGAAAAAAAAAAAAAACGAAGGACAACGAAAAACAACACCACCACCCCCACACCACCCACACACCCCCACAACACTCACCCGCCCCAACCCGCCTGTACATGTAACCCCACCCCAGCCTCACTCAATGCCTCACTTCATCCCCCTCCAACCCCATCTCCCATTCCACCCTTACTGCCCCCCTCTCCCTCCTTCCCTGCCACTATTGCTTCCACTATTACCATTCCACCTCACCACGAAGCTTGGGTGACACTCACCAGACCCTCAGGGACATCAGTCCTTTTCTCACCATCCATACCCACCGGACCCCTATCATCCTGTCTAGTTTCCCCTTACTTTCCTTCCCCCCCACGCCCACCAAATCCGTATCACAAACTTCGCCACAACACCTTTAACTCTGCCACGAGGACTCGTCATTGGCGATACAGAAGAAGCAGGACCATGCTCAGCACCACCCCCCAGTCACCCCACCCTCCCCAACCTACCATCACATCTATCCCCTTCCCAAACAAACAGCCTCCACCAACTACTCCTGGACTTTCAGGACCTATTCTCCGCAGCCCAACCGATCTTGGCCACACCACCTATCTCAGCCACGAGATTCATACTACAGGACCTCCCATTCACCAACCATCACGCCAAAAAAAAAAAACAACAACGGGCAGAAGAAGACCGCAGGTCCAGGATATGCTCGATGCCGGTGTCATCTGAAACTCCACTAGCCCATGGTCCTCACCTGTGGTACTCGTGCGAAAGAAGGACGGAACCATGCGTTTCTGCGTCGATTACCGCAGAGTGAACGACGTTACAATCAAAGACGCTACACCACTACCTAGGATTGACGACTCTCTAGACTCTCTCCACGGATCAACATGGTTCTCTACCCTAGACCTGCAATCAGGCTATTGGCAAGTCCAAGTCCACCCCGATGACAAACACAAAACCGCCTTCTCAACATCAAACGGTAAGCACTATGAATTTAATGTCCTTCCCTTCAGACTCTGCAACGCCCCCGCCACATTTTCCCGCCTCATGGAATCTGTTCTGAGTGGACTCACCTGGGAAACCTGTTTGGCTTACCTAGATGACGTCATCGTCTTCAGCCACACCTGGGCCGACCACCTCCACCACCTCCAACAGGTATTCCAGCGTATACGCCAGGCCGGGCTCAAACTAAAACCCACAAAATGTTTTAGCAGAACGCTCAGTCTCCTTCCTCGGACACCTGATCAATGCAGAGGGCATCTCTCCCGACCCCGATAAGCTACGTGCAATCGCCGACATCCCCCTACCCCGCGATGTGCACGAAACCAGAGCCTTCCTAGGTTTAACCTCCTATTACCGGCGTTTCATGAAAGGTTTTGCAGACATCGCCAAACCTTCGCACAACCTCACCAAGAAAGGAGAACCTTTCGTCTGGACAGAACCCAGAAAGAACGCATTCACCACCCTCAAATCCAAACTGACCTCTGCACCAGTCGTCGTCTTCCCAGACTACAACCTGCCTTTCCGTCTATATACCGACGTCTCACTCCTCACCATAGGGGCTGTCCTTGCCCAAGTCCAAGACGGCCATGAGCATATCATTGCCTGTGCCAGCCGCACCTTAAACCCTGCGGAAAGAAATTACGCGGCCACCAAACGTGAATGACTAGGAATTATCTGGTCACTCGATTACTTCCGCTCGTACATCTCAGGCACAAATGTGATTATCATTACCGATCACCAATCCCTACAGTGGTTACGCCAGTCCAACACCACCAACGCACAACTCATACGATGGCGAGAAGCTCTCGAGGAATACGACTTTGAGATATCATACCGTCCAGGCAAGCTCCACACAAACGCCGACGCCCTTTCCCGATTACCCATCAATGCCATCTCAGCAGAACCGGATCTTATCCAAATATGGCACAATAAGCAACGACCTACCTGGATCCCGTCAAACACTTTCAACAAACTCCACCTGCACGGCGAACACCTGTTCGACCCCAACGGCCACATCATCCTAAGCCCCACCACCGCCCACGACACCATGCTGCACCTTCACGCCAACAATGGCATTCACCTGGGCACTAAGAAACTCGTCCAAATTTTCAGTGACATGTACTGGACACCAAACCCCTCCACCATTGCCAAGAACATTATAAAATCCTGCCACGCTTGTGCTTTAGGAAAAGACATCACCCGCACACCAGGCCCCTCAGGAAAAATAACAGCAACAAAACCCTGGCAACTACTTTCCCTCGACGTCGTCGGCCCCCTCACGCCCAAAACAGGATATAAATACATAATCACCTTCGTGGACGTCTATTCCAAATTCATCATCGCATGCCCCGCAAAAGATCACAGTGCAGTATCCGTCGCAGATGCTTTAACTCGCCACGTATTCCCATATTTTGGCATTCCCCAGGCCTTGCACTCGGACAATGCACCAGAGTTCACAGGGAAAGTCTGGCAAGAGTTAGCAAATATATTCGGGTTCCACATCTCCCACTCATCCCCCTACTGGTTCCAAGGCAACAGCATCTGTGAAAGAAGTCATCGCTCCCTCCTCAATCAGGTCCGCACTCGCATCATGCAAACAGGGAATGAAGATTGGCCTGCCCATGTCAAGATAGTACAATGGAGCCTAAACACATGCCCACGAGAAGACAGCATAACACCACACGAACGAGTCTTCGGGGAAACCCCGCTTCTCTTACCCCTCCGCCACCACCTCCAGCCACCCACCCCGCCCTCCACTACTGACCCTCTCCACCACCTCAAACGCCGCCTCCACCACCTACAAACACAACAGGACCTTACGCCCGACACCAACCACACCAACCCTTACAAACCTGGCCAATCCGTTGTCGTGGCACACCTCCCTACCCCAAATAAGATCTCACCCCGATTCATTGGCCCCTTCACCATAACCCGAGTCCCCAATCCCTATCAAGTAATCATAAATCAGCAAGGCCAACAATGCACGTATCGCAATCGCCACGTGCGACCCTTCCACCCACCCAACAATGACCACCCCCACACCTGCGCGCCCCGCACCTCTTCCCGCACACCTGGCCACACAGACATTTCTGAGAATTACCCCCCAGACTCCTACTCCTACTACTTCTCACCCCCACCCAGCACCTCACCAACAACCACACCACCCCCCATAACACCTGATCCCGACTCACCACATCCACCGCCCACATCACCACCCCCGCCCAGCACCACCACCCACTCACTGCCTCCCACACCCCTCTCTACCACCCATCCTCCTACCACCTCCCACACCACGTCGCCCCCACCACCTACCTCACCACCGCCGCCTCAAGCTGCCACCTCCTCACACCTCACTTCTCACCCCCCTGCCACCTGCACCCGCACCGCTCCCCTACCTACTCCATCAAACACCCTCCCCCTCCCCCGCGACCATGCCCATTATACACGCCACACCGCACTGCCACCCACCTCACCCCCCAACAGCCGCACGCCCTCACCACCACCACGTGCACAACCACCCTCACCACCCACACCCACGCTCACCACCACCACTACCAGATCAGGCCGCCTCTCACGCCCACCATCCAGATACACTCCAACACCACCCCCCAGTGCACGCCCGGCCCGCCACCCACCACCACAAACCCCCCCTCCCCCAAACACCTCTCCCATCACCCTCCCTCTCCACCAAACACGATGGAATCCTCCCGAATCCCAATTCCCCAAAGTGAAATGCTCCTCCCACAGACCCATTCCCCATAAAAGCACCTACCCCCCATCACTCTCCAGCATACAGCTACTGTCTCCTCACCAGGCACCAACCACCACGATGAGGGTTACCAGAATCCACTGGCTCCCTCGCGACCAGCCACCCATCAAGATCTGGTGGACACCCCAACTTCTCCGCCTCCTGCGCCAGACAGACCATCCATCTTCCATCCGTCTCTCTCTCAACCCCCATCGGGAGCCAAACAACATATTCCACCACTGGGCAAACCTCCTACAACACCTCACCCCGGCCCACAAGACATCCACCTCCACCACCTACCACCTGCAGTCACGAGGTTGTGACTTTTTCGACGAAGATGGTGGTAAAATGCCTGCCGCCGGACCACCCACCTCTCCACCCCCCACCCCACCACCGAGCCACCACCACACCACCACCCCAGGAAGACACAATGGGGGGGCTAATAACCCAGGGCAAGAGGGTCACCCGCCCACTACTGACCTGCGCCCCTTTTCCCCGCAACTGCCCCGACACCAGGTGAACAAGGATCGGCAACGACCTTGCAGGCGGGACAACCATCGCCAGCAGTGGGGTGGGACTGAACAGGACTCAGTCCCAAGTAACGTTTTGGCGACGGCCATAGTTACCACCTCAAGGGCAAGAGGCCCTTTAGTGCGTCACGAGGTGTCAGTACTCTCTGCCACGTCTAGGGCAAGAGGCCCTTTAGTGCGCCACGAGGTGTCAGTACCCTCCGCCACGTCTAGGACAAGAGGCCCTTTAGTGCGCCACGAGGTGTCAGTACCCTCCGCCACGTCTAGGGCAGGAGGCCCTTTAGTGCGCCACGAGGTTCTAGTACCCTCCGCCACTCCAATGGCAGGAGGCCCTAGTAGACAGCTAAAAGTGGGTCCCAGGGTAAAAAGACCTGTAGCCACAGCTGTGACAGACCCAGGAGAGAGAGTCGCCTCTGTGCTTCCCTCCCTGTATGTAGGAGAGGACACGGTCTCCGTGTACACTCCACCTACCGCATTCCCCTGCGAGAACTGCTCAACACCACCCAGGAGTGTTGCCCCGGAGGTGTCACCTGAGTGGAGGCAAAGTCCGAGACCGGACCTGCCTCCCACTCCTGGGAAATCTCTGTCTTTCACAGGTACCAGCAGGAGACAAGGCCGCAGCCCAACCCTGACGGTGCATCCCCTGGCAGACGACCGCACCCCCAGGACCCCTAGGCGAGCCCAGCAGACTACAAGCGAGGGCAACCCCGACTCCCTCACCCCGCGGAGCCGCCGACGTCAGGCCCGCCTCCTCCAGCTGTTTGGCCCTAGTCCCGAGGGCCACCTCTCAGGTCGAAGCCCCCAGACAGGAGGGCCTCCCTGCACCCCACCGACGAGACCCCGAGGTAAGGGTCTCCCTTCAGGTCGAGGCCCCCAGACAGGAGGGCCTCCCTGCGACTCACCGACGGCCCGGACCCGGGCAGTGACTCCCCTGCGGGTAGTGTGTTGCCCGTTACAGGCAGAGTCCCCCTGAGGTCCCTCCCCCTCGAACAGTGACAGAATGAATCAACCCAGGAAACATGGGTAAATTAGTGACGCCCCTTAGCCCGAAAATAAGTCCGAGGAAGAGGAACAATGAACAGTGACAGAGTGTGATCCATATTAAACCAGTGGCTATTGTTATTAACCCAACAGACTCACATACCCAATAGAGTAGAAAATATTCAATAATAAGAAGTAGAGTAATATCACCTGCCCAGAATAAAGGAATTTCCCGTAATTGTGAATGACGATCATGGTATGCGGAAGAACCAAAGGCCTGTGTAAAGTGTCGCCGCGACTATATAAGTAACTGAGCCGAGTGTCGTGATCTCCACCCTGACTTCATTATAGTAATATTCCTCCCCCAGTCTCTTAACCTTGTGTATTCCCCTTGTTATCGTGTGTATATATATTTTGGGTTTGAATGAAAGACGGGTATCTACACATATATAACTAAAGACATTGGTATACATGCATCATATCGTGTGTTAAGTGCAACTGTATTTTGTGCTATCAAAGCCTAACTCTGTGTCCCTGTATCCTGTATCTCAAATATCACTCTGTATCATATTGTAACGGTTTTAGAATTAAGGCAAGAGATGTGTTAAGGTATACTGCCTAGTTTTTATGTCCTGTTCCTTTGTTGGTGCTTTATTTCCGGTCCGGAAAGAGGACCCTGCTCAGTCGCTAGTGTTTTTAGGACGAGGAGTCGACCTAAAAACACTCAGTATAACACTCACCCACTCCCAACTTCACCCAGCCATATCCACCTACCCTCACCCGGACCCACCTACAGTCTATAACTACCCACACCAACCTCCATCCATCTTTGCCCTCGCACACCGCCCTACACACCCCATACTCACCTACACCTGCATTCATCCATCTACAATCCCTACACACGTCCATATGCAACTGTACCCAGCTACACACATTTACACATACCTGCACCAATTCACACCAATCTACATCCACCCACGCCCACCAACAACCCCTCACATTCACCCACAACTACCCACATCCATCAAGGCCCATCCCAGCGCTCCTACAGCCACTCACATCCATCTACTCCCACCCACCCACACCGACGTACACCCATCAACTCCCATCTACACCTACCCCTACGCACACACTCCTAAAACAGCAAATAATTTTGATGTGTAGAGTCTGCGATGACATGGAGACCACTACAACAGTAGCGACGCCCTGTCATCCTCTCCCCTCTGCGGCCAACAAAAATTACGATATTTCCATTATTTTACCTTTTTCGACTGTTTCTTTGGGGCAGGAGGGTGGGTATATGGTTAGTATAATTCCTACATCATTTATTTATTGAAGACGTTAAGGATAAAGGTAATTTAAAGCAAAGTATATGCTACACAGAGTATAATCAGACCATTCTTCTGCCTATCTAATCTTAACTCACAGGAAAATACTGAAGGCTTCTAGTTTTTTAGTCAATTTAGAGTTCATGAAGGTTCATTTGTAATAATGATTATTTTTATGCCGTTGCCCTGAATTTTATCACTACTTATGTTATAATAAAGTTTAGTGACTTCTGGTAACTGTAGAAAGTCACTGTGCAGACACCGGCTCCCTAGGCCGCAGGGATTTCTCACATATTTAACAGCAAATGTTTATATTATATAAGCATTTTACCAAGGTGTGAGGTATTCAGTGTCGATAAAATATGTGAATGAACTCCCCTGATTTGTTAATGGGCTGATATTAGTGACGAAATTGATCATTAAAACGAGAGAACGAACGAGGTGCTCACGCTGCTCAGGGGGTTCGCGGTAGCACGGTGGTAGCGCGCTGGACTTGTGATCGGGGGATTGCAAGTTCGAGCCTCGCCCGGGCTGCCGTGCCGGGAGGGGTAGCTCCCTCCTGTAAACCTAGCGGGGCTATATAGTCCAATACAGGGCTTAGCTCGGGGGAACTCCATTTTTTTTCACACTGCTCAGGTGGATGGTGAGAGGAGGATTGCGCTTGGCCGTCTGTGCTGAATGTCTGTTTTTTTAGTGATTTTGCCAGTCAGGGAAGAGTTTCGCACATCCTGAAGGTAAGGAACTATTTATTAGGATTTTTGGGACACGTATATGTGAGGAAATGTACGTGAGAAGGAAGAAAATCCTGGTGAAAAACCACAAGACCACCTTGGCTGCCATTCAGTGTACCTGTGATTATTTCATTTAGGAAGAGTCAAGAGCCACCTTTTCTCCAAAGGTAATAGCGTATATTGTATAGGTAAATATACGCTTTATTTGAGGCAGTAGAAACACCATACCAAATCAATTCTTCCCGATAGTATATTTTTCTTATTATTTCTGAGGTGGCAAATAAACGTGTCATGCGATATATTATATCTATCTATGAATCCATCTATTGCCAGACGCCATAATCCCGTACGGGGTGGCCATTTGACTCATTTGTTTTACAGGGAGGGGCACTAACCCTCCACCAACCCACTTGACACGTAGGGAGCACGTATGGTTTGGTTATATGGTTACCACCCAGCGTTGTAAATGGTTTCTTGGCTTACAGGAAACCATTTGGCTTGTCACTCAATGTAAAGCCACCTGTAACGGAAAGAAAAGCAATAAGTAATGACAGGAGAGATGGGAGAAATAGGAAGAGAGGAGGGCAGGCACAGAAATAGAATGATAAAGACTAAGGAATAAGTAGGCAGCACTACATCAAGTGAGTGGATGATGGTTGCCACCACCTTCCACTATATATGTTTCTCTCTTTGTTTTTTAGTCATGGTCCGCAGTCATCACGTTTGATTTGTCAAGTGTAATAGCGGAAGGGACTGTCCATGCCTTACTATTTAACTGAACCCAACCAAACCTAGCTTAACTGTACACTCTCCCCAAAAGTACCGGCCCCTTGGGGGTAGGGTACGATGGTTGTGAAAATGATCAACTTTCAGAGACACATGAGTCAATAAATGTGGTTCTTCAAAACATATACCGTACTGTACTATCTAGTAAGTGAATCTTTTTGCTATTTTGAGTTCTAATAATTACCAAAGGTAATATTAGCATGTATAATTACAGATGCGCCATATATCACAGTGATTCATCAGAATGATATGTGCTGTAAGAGTGTCGATACTTTTTTGGGGAGGGTGTGCCTGCTAATTTAATCAAGTGTAACCTAACCTAGCTTCCAGTTGGGAAGTTGGGAAACGAAATCCACCCTTCAGTACGTTGAGGAAGGTTCTTCCATTATGCTGTAAACAAACAACCGTAGGTACGGCTTAAGAAAACGAAAGTGCAGAATACAGTATGGTCAGAATTCATTGGCCCTTGATAGTAGAGGCTTCCTTAGTAGTAAGCACCCCAGGCTTACTTGAACAGAACTAGATGGACTGCAGGCTGAAGTTACCCTCCTGCAGCTCCGTATCCCCCTTTTAGGGGATATAGAGGAAGCTGAAGGAGGTTTATTTGACTAGGCAGTGGGACATTGCAGTTGCATTGGAGAGGCACTCCTCTCCAGCACTGATTTCCTTAGTAGCACCACTTCCAGTTACTCTATTATTGCTATCTGTAGACAGTTTTTTTTTTTTCTTGACATTTTATTAGTGAAGAGGTTACAGTATGTCTAACCCCTCCAGTTGGCAAATTCTGACCATAGGTAAACATAGTCAGTAGGAAATAGCAAACAAAAATGAAAGACTATTCAGTTCAAAGGACATCTGGTTACATTAGGCTTGTGGTTTGGCTGATGTGTAATCTTAACTGTTTATCATCACAGTATGTAGGAAAGCTTCATAACAGTGGGGACCAGTATATGTATCATTGCAGAGTCATCATCACTGTTGATAAAGGCTCCAACATTCTTGCGTGCATCAGCCTTGTTCTCCTAATGGCTGCTCGATCTTGATTCCCTGATAATTTCCTTACTGTATAAATCTTGCTAGGTGGTGGTGACCATCATCCACTCACTTGATGTAACACCACCTACTTATTCCTTCACTTTTTTCATACTGTTTCTGTGTCAGCCCTCCTTTCTTCCCAATTCTTTCATCCTTCCTATCACTTTTTATTACTCTTCTGTCCCCTCGCCTTTATCGTTCTCTTTCTGTGTCAGCCCTTCTCTCTTCCTAATTCTCCCATCCTTCCTGTCACTTTTTATGACTCTTCTGTTCTTTTCAGGTGGCTTTACATTGAGTGACAAGCCTAATGGTTTCCTGTAAGCCAGGAAACCATTTACTACACTTGGTGGTAACCATATAACTAACCTATGCATGTTCCCAAAGTGTCAACAAGTGGGTTGGTGGAGGGTTAGTGCCCCTCCCCCCGTAAAATAACTACCATAACTCAGAGACAAACAGCCACCCCTTACGGGATTATGGCGTCTGACTATAGATGGGATTATGGCGTCTGGCTATAGATAGAAAGGGAAATGTTGCTAGGGACCCATAATGATTTAAATCAAAGAGTTGGTTGGGGTTAGTGCTCACATGATGCATCAATGGCAAGTGATGCAGGTCACCCTCCTCATAAATGTCAGAATTCATCATTCTAGCCCTGACCTCTGTGCTGCTGATTAGATGATTGATGATGAAACTTGCACCATTCATTTAATTCAGTCACCTGTGTCAGGCCTGGTTTACTTTTTTACCGGCACTGAAAATTTGGGTAACTGGTAGATCAGCTGTAGTGTTAGTATTGGAACTTTAGTAGGCCATTGTTCATTAATATATTATGGAGTTTAGTTGCAGAAAGTGAAAACTGGCAATATTATGAGGATTTCTGGTTAGAGCTGTGCATTGCATATTTAGCTACTGTCTTTACAATGTTTCTTGCTCTCTAGATTGTACCTCATCCCATGCTAAGGCGGAAATATAGGTTGAAGTTAATGATGGTGATGATGACAACAGGGAGGTTTTAGGAATGGAAGAGGTAGTAGTAGTAGTAGTTGTTGTTCCCTGTGCAGTCTGGCTGAACAGCCCCGAGTCCCTAAGGAAGGCCACGGCTGGGACCAGGCTTTCCCACAGGGCTCTCAAGGAGTGTATGTTGTATTGTCAGTGCAGGTGATTGTGTGCAATGCAGTCTTCCATAATGTGCTTAATAGTATGGGGTGCTGTGTTGCATCCTGGACAGGCATCAGTGATGGAGTTATCCAGCCTCTTCTGATAACTCAAGAGGGCTGGATGATGGCCATATCTCAGCCTGGCCAGGTGGACCCTGTCCTCACGAGGGAGATAGGATTCAGAAGGGTGGATATCAGGAGGTCATGCATGCAGCTGTGTGTTGTTTTTGAGTGACTGAATGGGGCAGCGAGTGATTTGAGTATGGATATGCTTCTGGAAGCTGGTCTGAGGCAGGCAAGGGGGGGAGATAACAGTATTTGTGTAGCTATGATATCGTGTGCTAGGTGTTGTTTTGATGTTCCTTGGTGTGTGTGGATGTGCTGCCATGTAGTGTAGTGGATGGTGTGGGTTTGTGGAGGCTGTGGCGAGAATTTGGGTGCCTCTCATGTCTAGATGATCCTTGACTTTGAGGACTTTGGTTTCTTGATGTAGGTGGCCTGTTGGTGTAGTAGTTGTGCAGCCTGTGATTATTTTTAGGGCCTTGTTCTGTATAGTCCATAGGGTGCTGTAGTGTGTTTTAGTGAGGTTAGAAGCCCAGGCAGGGCTTGCATAATTCATCATTGAATGTATATATTGTTTGTATATTGTGATGGTGGTGGGGGCGCTCACCATCCACTCACTCGATGTAGTGCTGCTCTCGTGTGTCTGCCCTGTCCCCTCCTCCATCCTTCTTTCCTTCCATCATCTTCTATCTTTTTTTCCTTGATTCTTTCCTCGTCCTTCTGCCTACGGGTGACTTTACACTCCCTGTTCTGTCTTTCATTCCTTCATTCTTTCCTCTTCCTTCTGCCTGTGGGTGACTACACTGAGTGACAAGCCAAATGGTTTCCTGTACACCAGGAAACCATTTACTATGCTGGGTGGTAACCATATAACCAAATTTTGGCACCTGGTAGTTTAGTAGATCATTATTATGCTCCAATCGGATTGAGCCGGTGAAGATTTATATCGAAGGGGTGGTTGGGGTTTATTGCTCACGTAATGCCACTCAGGGATGAGTGAGGTTGGTCATTCTCATCTTAAATGTCAGGACCAACTGCCTAGCCTCGGGTTCCTATGCTCCTCATGGGGCAACGTAGGATTGGATGATGGATGGATATTGTGATGGTGGTTTCTTTGTTGTGTCTGAATGTTGTATTGGTAAGTGACTTCAAGGCACTGAGTCTTGGTTTAATTTATCTTTAAATTTTGTTATGTGTTGTTATAATGACATTGATGTATTGTATGTATAATGTTACTCCAAGGATTTTGTGTGTGTGTGTGGTAGAGCAGTGTTGTCTATGGTGAGGTGTGGATTATTTTTTTTTGTTTAATGCAAGGAAGAAGGAACCAAAGGCCAGGAGCCCGCAAACCATTCCTTCCAAGAAATAAAACAAAAACTATACAAAGGAGAGCCAAATTCAAGATCCGTTCATTTCGAGATGCCTGGACACACTGCGTTTGAAAGACTGGAGATCATAGGAAGCAGGAAGTACAGACAGAGGGAGACAGTTCCAGAGTTGACCTGGTTCATAAATGAAGGACTGGGAGTAACGGTGAACTCTTGCATTAGAGCGTTGGACAGAAAAAGGATGAGAATTTGTTGTTAGATGGGTGATACATGCCAGTCATAGAGGTTGAGGGATGCAGGCAGACAGTTCAGAGGTGCAGTGACCATTGAAGTAGGAATAGAAAAGAGATAAAGATGCAACTGTTCGACCAAGAGACATAGGTTGGAGGGAGCCAGTAAGAGGAGGAGAGTTAATGAGATGAAAAGCCTTTGACTCCACGCTATTGAGAAGAGCTGTGTGTGGGGAGCCTTGCCACACATGAGAGTTGTACTCCACACAGGGGTGAATAAAACCCGTGTATAAAGTCAACAACTGTGCAAGGGTAAAGAAGGTACGGGGTCGGCTTAGCACACCTAATCTCTTGGAAGCAGATTTTACAAGAGATATACTGTAATATGATCTTTCCAAGATAAGTCCCGAGTGAATGAAACCCCAAGCGTGTTCAAGGATGTTGCAGGATTGAACTGGATATTGTTAAACATTATTGAGTCCTCCTGTAGAAGATTTTGTCAGGTTGATAGGTGTAAGAACTGAGTCTTTGATGCATTAAAACAACAAGATTATTTTTACCCCAGTCAGAGATATGAGCCAAGTCAGACATTAGGTGTGCCACAGCCTCATCCCTTGTGTGTTGAAGTAACTGCTGAGATGGACATTGCAGGAAGTGAATGGAAAGGTGAAGGGTGGAATCATCAGCGTACGAGTGGATAGTGTTAGATATACTGCTCAGAAGGTCATTGATGAATAAAAGGAAGAGAGTTGGTGATAGGACAGAGCTATGAGGAGCACCACTGTTGATAGATCTAAGAGAAGAACAATGGGCGTCTACAACAACAGCTATAGATCTCTTCCACGTGACGTCACGAGTCATGTGACTTGTTTAGAACGCCTTATTGGACACCAAATGGTCGGATTTCTAGAGAGAAAGAACTGCAGAATTCACAATGGTATTCCACTGTTGTGCCTTCGGCTGTAAGACAGGGCAGAAAATTGGAAGTGGGGTACACTTCTCCCGGTTTCTAGCCAATGAGGAAAGGCGACAGAAGTGGATAGCTGCCGATGGCCTACATTCACCTCTGTTGCAAGCATTTCATGTCAGGTGAGCTGATAGTTTGTGAGTAGATGTGGGCATATTTACCATTCTTATCTGTTGCAGGTGTCATGGGATATCCTAATTATGTTAATGTCACAGAGCACAAGAGCCACACAGCCATGTGTGTGCATGGGAAAAGAGGGGGAGGGTCCATGTCACAGGCCTTGTTTCATTATTATTCGAGAGTTTCACCCAAACAAAACCAGACATACCAGTGGTGATCAAGAATGTTAGGTGCATAAGTAAAACTGATTAAATTACAGGTTAGGTCATACTTAAACTTGCGTAGGTTAGGTAAGGAGGTTAGGTTAAAACTTATATTTTTATTTTTTCAATGTTTTTTCAGTGTTATTCATTTGAAACTGATATTTGTGTCGTAGTGGATCATTTTAACAGTAGTTCAGTACAGAACATTGTTCAACATTTTAGTATAAAACTTATATACCACTGTGAGCCTGTGTGCTAAACATTGTTTCAGTTACAATTGAAGCATAATTATTAGTACTGCTACCATTTACAGTGCTGGGTGGTAACCATATAACCAAACCATACGTGCTCCCTACGTGTCAGCAAGTGGGTTGGTGGAGGGTTAGTGCCCCTCCCTGTAAAACAAATAACTCTGAGTCAAATGGCCACCCCTTGCTGGATTGTGGCGTCTGGCAGTAGTAGTAGTAGTAGTAGTAGTAGTAGTAGCTACCGGTATGTAAAATTTTCTATTTTGTTTAGAATTAATGTTGCTCCACAGAAAGCAAAACTGTCAATACATGCTCCAATAAAATGTACACGTTTCACTAAGTACAAAAATACGTTAATTACAAATGAGAGGATAAATAATGTCAGTTCTATCTGTCTATAGCCCGACGTCCTAATCCCGCAAAGTACTGTATAAATAATGTACAGTCCTTAAATCAACAGCCCCCCAAATTTACCTTTTACCAGGTTTGTAGCTACTAAGATTCTTTTGTTGATGTATAATGTAAAATTATTAAAACTATATTGCTGAAGTCTTTTAGTTTCATGTTGTGGCACTCTTCAGCATGAAATAAATAACCTTAATTTAAATTTGTGCCCATGTTATGTTTCATTTGTAATGTAAAAGTTAAACCGTAATGTTGACAGTTTTGGTATGTACTATCAAATTATGTTGACAGTTTTGGTATATACTATCAAATTATGCATTTTATGTCAAACTATTTTAAACATTTAGGCTATGTGTATGTATCTAGGCCTATAATTACTGAAATTTCCAAAATAAGTAAATTTGGGGGTAAATATCCAGAATCACACCCAGCTCACCTTGACGCTTAAAGTTCTCGTTTTTTAATGTTTTATAGTGTGATTAATTTGAATCTGATATTCATTTCTGTCGGAAATTCCTTTTTTTTTTTTTTTATACCAAACCAAGCTAACCCAACCCACTTAACCTTACCTAACCTAACCTAACTTAGGATCTAATTTGAAGATTAAGAAGAGAGGATAACTGCAGTAGGAGCTAGACAGCTTCCACAAGAATGTGACTAATGTACCCTGCCTACAATAGCCCATGCTGTCCCATGCTATAGGGCAGCTCTCACAGGAGTGTGACTACTAGAATGGCAGATTTTGCATGCAGCCTATACCTGTCATATGCTTATCTGGTCTATGCTTAAAACTTTCTAAATAGGGGGCAGCAGCTAGGGTATATCACTGGGAAACCTATTCTATTTATCAGCTAATCGATTCCCGGTCAGTGTATATAATCCCTACCCCCTTGGCCCCTTGTCAATAATTAGTTGATTTCCATTATGATATACATGTACTGTATGTCAGTTCCAGCTATCTGTATTGCTTATATACAATATGAGATATGTCAGTCTGTATAACTTGAAGGATGCCCCGCTGAACTTTGACGGGATGTTTATCAAACAGTGATAGAGAGCGCCATATCTGAGATCAAGTTTCAGTTCCCAATCCTTGAAACTGGTGAATTTCTCCCTAGATATGGTGTAAGGATCTAGCCACAGACAATTTATCTTGTTCCTGTACAGATCTTGGTGGCATAGACTTGCGCATATCTGACAGTTTCATCTCTGGCAGCCCTGTTTGGACAGCCTTTACTGTGAGGATTTTGCAGTCCCATATGGATTCGTAAACAAAATCATGTGATTTCTGTGACGTCACTGAAAAGGTCTGTAGAACGACCAGGAAGGAAGCTATAGACAAAGGCACAGATAGAAGGATGGAAACCATAAGAGGGCAGTTTGGAAATTAAAGATTTATACCAGACTCAGTTGAAAGCCTTTGAGATGTCAAGTGCAGTGGCAAAGCTTTTGCCAAAGTCCCGAAAGGAGGATGACCAGGAACCTGAAAGATAGGTGAGAAGATCGCCAGTGTAGTGTCCCTGACAGAACCCATACTGATGATCAGAAAGAAGGTTGTGATAGGAAAGATGCTTTAAAAATTTTTTGCTTAGAATTGACACGAAAATTTTTGAGACATAGGTTGTTAAAGCAGTCAGGCGATAGAGGGTTGGGAATGGTCATCCTTCTTTGGGACTAGCTGAATGAGAGCAAACTTCCAGCAAGAAGGAAAGGTACAAGTTGATAGACAAGGACGAAAGAGTTTACCTAGGCAGGGTGTAAGTACTGAAGCACAGTTCTTGAGGACAACAGGAGGGACTCCATCAGGCCTAAATGCCTTGTTAATAATGAGATCAGTGATGGCAGAAAATACATCAGCTGCAGATATTTTAATGTCAGCCATGAGGAAGTCAAAAGGGGGAAGTGAAGGTCGAACAGCACCGGAATCATCTAAGGTGGAACTGAAGGAGAAAGTCTGAGTGAAGAGATTTGCTTTATCAGTAGAAGAAATAGCTACAGAGCCATCAGAGTAGAAAAGAGGAGGGAAGGATGATGAGGTAAAGTTGTTAGAACGGTTTATGGCAAGGTGCCAGAAGGAGTGGGAAGAATTCGAGTTGGAGAGTTGCAAGCATTTAGTACAGATGAAATTATTTTTAGAAGATTTTGGGATTTAATACGTGTAGTAGGTGGTATGCGTGATGATGAGATAGTGGTTTTGGGAGGGGACTTAAATGGTCATGTAGGTGATGCAGCTCAAGGTTATGAAGGAGTACATGGGGGATGTGTGTATGGTATAAGGAATGCGGAAAGGGAAAGGATACTCAAGTTTAAGGAGGCAACGGACATAATTGTGTGCAACACATACAGTATTTTAGGAAAAGAGAGAGTAGGTTAATTACGTATGAGTCTGGGGGAAATAGCAGTCAGATAGATTATTTTCTGGTTAGGAGGGCTGATAGGAGGTTAGTGAGGGATGTTAAAGTTGTAGGAAGTGAGGAGTGTGTGCAGCAGCACAAACTATTGATTTGTAATATGGTGCTTAAAGAACGAGTGATGAAAAAGAGGACTTATGTACCTAGGAGGAAAATATGGAAGCTGAAAAACCAAGAAGTAAGGGATGCCTTCTATAGCGAGATGAGGAGAGTGGTGGCTGAACAGGGAGCTGTAGACAGAGGCATTAATGAACAGAACAGAGCCCTCAAGAACAATTTCTTGAGAGTCACTGATGAAACATGCAGTTGGACAAGAGGACCACCAAGACATAAAGTAACTTGGTGGTAAGATGAGGGTGTAGAAGCTGCAGTTAAGGAGAAAAGAAGGCTTTTCCAGGAATGGAAGAAGGGTGGTAGCAAGGAGGAATACTTGGCTGCCAAGCGTAGGGCTAGAAGAGAGGTATACAGGGCGAAGTCTGAGTCACAGAGACTTTTACTTGATAACCTAAATCATGGGGAAAGGAAAAATATAATATTTAAGGTGGCAAATCAGAAGAGGGGTAATCAGGATATTTAGGTGAGCGGTGTGTGAAGAATGATGAAGGAAGGGTAGTGAGGATATTAAATTTTTAGATGCATGGAGAGAGCATTATAACCGGTTGTTGAATGAGGAGTTTGACTGGGACAGGGAAGGTTTGGAGCCAGCAGATCCAGTGTTTGGCCCTTGGTCTTTGATTGATGCTGCTACTGTGAGTGAGGCAGTAGGCCGGATCAAGATGGGGAAGGCAGCAGGTGTGTCTGGGTTGACTGCCGAAATGTTGAAGGCCTCAGAAGATATACAGTAGGGGTGAGGTTAGTCACTGACCTGATAAATATGATTATTTATTAGTGTGTTGTCCCACATGATTGGCCGAAGAGTGTAATTGTTAATGTGTATAAGGGGAAGGGTGATGCCCTGGAAAGGGGAAATTATATACAGTACTCGTCAAAATTATTCAGCATTGTCCGCCGGGCGCGCAATACTTATGGCCAAAAAAGAATCACCCATTTTGGGGGGGTAAAAATTGAGCCACAAGTTTGAGCTCCGAGCATGACATCACGGTAGCCTGAGGCCTTCCAACGCGCTGGTTGGTTCCCGCCTCAGTCGCCCACGGGCTGCTTGACGGAGAGGAACTCCGCCGAGTGTCCCTCTCAAATTGCGCCATTTTTTTTACCGAGTGTCCCGCAGTGTTTTGGCCTTCAAAACTTTGTTATGGCACCTACCCGTGAACTATTGAGTGAAATCATATCCCAGATCATTGCTCTAAAGGAGGCAGGCCACCAGACAAAGGAAATTAGTGAATTGATTGGTGTGGCACGATCGACAGTGCGTCGTTGGTGTGTGCGGTTTCGGGTGGAAAACAGTGGTGAAGTTCCCACAAAGAAACTGAGGTCTGGTAGGCCTAGGAAAACTTCCCCAAGGTCTGTTAATGTTTTAAAACGTGCAGTGGAGTTTAATCCTCGTGTGAGTGCAAGGAAAATTAAGGAGAGCAACCTGGAAGTGTTTGGTGAGGTGTCTGAGAAAACAGTGTCTTGTAGGATGCATGAGCTTGGTTACATAAGTCACAGGCCTGTGAAAAAGCCTCTTCTCACCAAGAGCCAGAGAATTCGAAGGCTTGCCTTTGCTAATAAATATCTAAACTGGGGTGAGGAGCAATGGTTGTCAGTGTTGTAGTCTGATGAGGCAACGTTTAGTGTTACCTGTAACAGAGGAGCACGTGTGTATCGACGCAAAGGTAGTGACCCACTTGACCCACGGTATGTAGAATGCACAGTTAAACATCCTGATTCACTCATGGTGTGGGCTTGTTTCTCTGGTCAAGGTTTGGGGAAGCTTGTTGTGCTTCCCAAGAATGTTAGAGTGAATCAGGATGTTTACCTGGAGCTTCTGTGTGATCATTTACCAGACTCCTTCGAGCTAACAGGTGCACGAGTGTTTCAGCAGGGCGGTGCACCTGCTCACAAGGCCAAATCGGTCACCAATTGGCTTCGTGACTGTGAGGTATCATTCATGACAGACTGGCCAGGAAATAGCCCAGACCTCAACCCGATTGAAAACCTCTGGTACCTCGTAAAGAAGAGTCTCCAAGGGAAGGACGTGAGCTCTCTGCCTAAGCTGGAAGCCGCCATTCGTGACTCCTGAGACAAAATACCCCTCCAGCACCTCAGGAGCCTCGCCCTTTCACTTCCAAGACGTCTCAGGTCCGTGAAGAAACGTAAAGGCTACCCTACGAAGCACTAAAGGTAAATAAAATGCATTATTTATATGTTTTTTCAATGTTGAAAGGTTTGTTTCTTAGGAGGGACGCAGGGTGCTCAATAATTCTGATGAGTACTGTAGGTATAAAGCTTTTAGATCAGATAATGAAGTTGATGGAGAAAGATTTAGAAGGTATGATTAGAGAAAGAGTGAATATTGGTGAGATGCAGTTTGGGTTTATGCCAGGTAGGGGAACCACTGATGCCATATTCATTGTTCGACAGCTTCAGGAAAAATATATTGGTAGGAAAAGGGATCTGTATTTTGTTTTTGTTGATTTGGAAAAGGCCTTTGACAGAGTCCCAAGAGAGGTGGTGAAGTGAGCAATGAGAAAGCTTGGCTTGAAGGAGTGACTGGTTAGGATGGTTATGGCTATGTATGTGGGTGCTCGCACCCAGGTAAGAGTGAATGGAGATTTAAGTGATGAGTTTTTATTTAAGGGGAGCCTGTGGAGTCACATGGAGAGACAGGCTGATGAATGAGGATATAAAGGAGCGTTGTGGAGTTGATGTGGATGTGATAGGAAGCGTTATGAGGAACACACTGAGGTGGTTTGGCCATGTGGAGAGGATGGAGGGTGAAAGACTGACGAAGAGAGTGTATGTGAGTGAGATGGAGGGGGGAAGAGGGAGGGGGAGGCCGAGGATGAGATGGAGGGATGGGGTGGAGAGGTATATGAGAGAGGGGGGTGTGAGTTGGGAGCAGGGCAGTGAAATGGCGGGCGACAGGGCGACTTGGAGGCGATTTGTTTGTGGCCACCCCAAATGGGATTGAGGCATCTGGCAGTAGATAGATAGATAGATAGTTTTCAGTGAATGTTGGTGTGCATCAGGGGTCAGTTTTGAGTCCCATGTTGTTTATCATGGTACTTGAAGCCCTCTCACGTGACTTTAGAAATGGACTCCCGTGGGAGATGTTGTATGCTGATGATTTGGTGTTGATTGCAGAGAACAAAAAGGAGGCAGAGGAAAGGTTTAGGAAGTGGAGAGATGGTATGGGGCATAAGGGTAAATGCAGATTAAACAAAAGTGATGATATCAAGGGTTGGGAGCGGTACTGTCAAAGACGAGGGAGAGTGGCCATGTGCAATTTGCCACAAGGGCGTGGGAAGTAATTCCATCTTGTGCGGTGTTTGTGATAAATGGGTGCACATGAAATGTAGTGGTATCAGAGGTAGATTGTGAGATAATGCTGATTTTATGTGTACGGCGTGTCGGGGAGAGCAGGTGGAGATTGTCAGGCGTGAAAGAATTGAACTTGCTGGTGAATCTCTTGAGTGTGTGGAAGAGTTTTGTTATTTGGGAGACATGTTGTATGCTGGAGGTGGGGCTGGAGCTAGCTCTGTGGCTAGGGTGAGAAGTGGTTGGAAGAAGTTCAGGGAGCTGTTGCCTCTCCTGACATTGAGAGGACTCTTCCTACGTGCTAAGGGGTCTTTGTATGCAGTATGTGTTAGGAGTGTAATGCTGTATGGTAGTGAGACCTGGGCAGTAAAGGAGGAGGATATTCGCCGGCTCAGATGTACAGAAATGACAGTGATTAGGTGGATGTGTAGTGCATCCCTGTGTGCAAGGTCTGGGGTGGCTGGGTTTACGATGGAAGAGTTGAAAGGTAGGATGGGACTGGAGTGTATTTGTGTTGTGATGATGAGAGGTAGATTGAGATGGTTTGGATATGTGGAGAGGATGGGGGATGATAATTGGGTGAGGAAGGTGAGAAGTGTTAATATATGGGGTGGGGTTATGATTGGTACACCGAGAAAGACATGGGACGAGGTCATTAAGTGTGACCTCAGGGTTAAGGAACTGAACAGGGAGGCTGCAATGGATCGTGCAGCATGGAGAGCCGCCATTATGTGACCAAGGCCGACGCATGCAAGCATATTGGAGCCTTTAAAAACGAAACGAAACAAAGAGCGAAGGACAGACTTAGCACGATTCCGGGCAGAAACAGAAAAAAGATGTGATTCAGGGGTGAGTTGGCTGTGGTACCTCTTACAGGCCCTCTCATTGTTGAGGACAGCATTAGAACAAGCGTGATTAAACCAAGGCTTTCTTGTATTAGTCAAAAGATATGAGAAAGGAATGTATGCTTCCATGCCTCAGAGAATAACCTCCGTAATGCACAAGGCACACTTAGATGGCTCGTGGCCATGGAAGCAATAATCATTCCAGGGAAAATCAAAGAAGTACTGCCTGAGGGTTTCCCAATCCACATCTCCAAAGTGCCACAGTCGACATTTCTTTGGAGGGTCCACAGTTCGCACCAGAGGGATAGGACAGGTTAAGGTAATAAGGCTGTGATCGGAGGAGCCTAACGGAGAGGAAAGAATTAACAGTGTAAGCAGAAGGATTAGTTTTAAGGATGAGGTCAAGTATGCTGGAGCTCTCTGCAAGGCGGTCAGGGATTCGGGTAGGTTGCTGTACACCTGCTCTAGGTCGTTAAGGAGAGAAAAGATGTAGGCGTATTCACCAGGTGGATCAGCTAAAGGAGAGGAGAGCCAAAAGTGGTGGTGAACATTGAAATCTCCTAGAATGGAGATTTCAGATAAAGGAGAAATGGATAGAATGTGTTCCATCGTAGAAGTAAGGTAGTTGAAGAATTTTTCAGTCAGTAGAATTAGGGGATAAGTAAATAGTGAAGATATATTTGGTCAGAGAATGACAGGAGAGCCGAAGCCAGAGAGTAGAGAATTCAGATGAATCAAGTTCAGGAACACGAGAGGAAGATAAATCATTGCGTACATATACACAACAGCCATCTTTGGCTTTGAAATGATAGAAAAAGTAGGAGGATACAGAAAAGGGTTTGCTATCAGTTTCCTCAGACAGCTGAGTCTCAGTTAGGAAGAGAAGGTGAGGTTTAGAGGAGGAGGGGTGGTGCTCAACAAAGCGAAATTTAAAGAAAAGGCAGCAAATGTTGCAGAAATAAAGAAAAAGCGAGTCAGACATTGGTTCCAGGCAGCTTGTTGAGTTGTCACTGGGAGCAGTGTGGATGGTGGGGACATTTATGGTCCCCCACCCCCCTGTGGACTCTGAGGCCTGGTCATTTGTCGCCATGTTTTCTTTACCAGTTTTGAAAAGGAAGTGCAGTGTACACCGTGCATGCAGTTTGGTGTTGACAGTTAGAGAAACCCGTATTGTCGAGCACGCTGGCCCACTTTCCGTGTTACTGAAACACTGTGTTCTGCAGTCCAGCTTGTGAGAAGGGTCACTGTTGATTTGGCTGGGACTATTTTGAGCCTGTTTGTGATGAACCATTCGTGTAGTGTGTTAAGGTAGGGTTGGAGGATGTGTGTGGCTGTGTTTGCATTTTGGTGTGTACATGTGTTATGTCATCCACATAGGAAGCTGTGTATTTGTGGGGTGTGGGTGTGTCGTGCATGTATAGGTTAGAGTGTAGGGGACAAAACAGATCCTCGGGGGATGCCATTTGTGAAGTTTCTGATGTTCAAAGACTGATTGGCAAATGTTACATGTGCACATCTGCCTGCTAAATAATTTGCCTGCCATCATTTTGTGTAATGGTGCATGTTTGTGTTGAATATTTTGTTTATGAGGTTGTGGCGGGGGATGGCATCAAAAGCTTTGCTAATGTCTAGTACGACTAGGAGTGCTCTGTAAGGTGGCCTAGCGGAATTCATGCCATCAGAAACTTACTGTGTAAGGTCTGTAAGAAGAGGGTTTGTGGAGTGTAGTGGCCTAAAACCATGTTGTGATGGGGCTAGGGGGATGTGAGGTGTAACTAGTCGTAATACCAGTTGTTCAGTGACTTTGGAGGGGGTGCAAAAGAGTGTGATGGGGTGGTGTGAGGAAGGTAACATGGGGTCTTTGTAGGGTTTGGGGATAATGATGATAGTGCCATGCTTCCAGATGCAGGGTTTTATGTTGTATGAGTGGCTGTAGGGTGATATGTTGGTGAGTGCTTGTATGCCTTGTGGTCCAAGGTGTTTAAGGTGTATAGTGCTTACATTGTTTGGTCCACAGGCAGACAAGTGCTTAAGGTTGCTAATGATGTGCTTCGTCTGGTTGTAAGTGAAAGGTGTGAAGTCTGGGTCTGTGAGGAACTTTCTCTTGTGTCGGATGACACGTCGCAATGGGGGTTTAGATGGCTGACATGTGAAAAGTGATTGATAATGGTGTTTGCTTGTTGTTTGTTTGAAGGTATAATGTCTGTAATTGTGATGGCAGCGTGTGATGTGTTGCTGTTGGAGGGTGTGATGTTGTTTAGTGTTTTGTAGAGTTTGCTGGTGTTTGTTCTGTGATTAAGTGTTTGGAGATAATTATTCCAGTTTAGTGTTAGTTGTTCTGATATTTTATTGTTTATCTGGGTGTTGAGTTCTTGTATTTGTTTTACGGTGTCCTGTGTATGGGGTGTTGGGGAATGCCGTAGTGTGTCCTGTTGACTGATGAGGCCTTGAATTTCTGGTGTGAAGTTGGGGTTGTGTCTCTGTTGCCTCTAGGGATGTGTCTTTTGTCTGCATTTTGAATAATTGTGTTGAAAGTGTGCACAGCAGTGTTGATGTTTGTGATGGATGTACTGTTTAATGTTTCAAAATGTTGTTCTGTTTCAGTTGTGAAGGCCTCCCAGTTGGCTTTCTTATAATTAGTGTGTGTGTCTGTGACCAGCTTGGGTGATTTTGGTTTTGGCAATGATGATGATTGGGAGGTGGTCAGAGCCAAGAGTTTTGACCATTCTCCGGGATGTTGTGGGGGCAAGGTTTGGGAAGCAGAAGGTGATGTCTGGGGATGATGGAAGGAAGAGGGCTTGGTGTGGGATATGGGTATGTCGATGGAGATTATTGAGTATGAATGTCAGGACCAAGCTGATGACAGGGAGAGCTGGAGCTCCCGTTTCATCAGCCCTCGGGACTAGTTCCTGACCATCTCCCTTTTTGAACTATTTCAGTGTCTCATCAACACAGAGAGTAGGCCAGCATGCTCTCCAGTGCAAGTTTCTCTAACTGCCAACACAAACTACATGCACTGTACACACTACATTTCCTTTTCTAAATTAGTAAAGAAAAAATGGCAACAAATGACCGGGCCTCGGAGTCCCTGGGGAGGGGGTTGGACCATAAATGCCCCCACCATCCACCCCTCTCCCGGTGACGACTCAACAAGCTGCCTGCAACCACTGTCTGACTCACTTTTTCTTCATGTCTGCAACATTCGCAGCCTTCCCTCTAATTTTCGCTCTGTTGAGCACCACCTCTCCTCCTCTAAACCTCGCCTTCTCTTCCTAACTGAGACTCAGCTGTCTGAGGCAACTGATAGCAAACCCTTTTCTGTATCCTCCTACTTCCTCTATACTCATTTCAAAGCCAAAGATGGCTGTTGTGTATATGTACGCAATGACTTATCTTCCTCTCGTGTTTCCGAACTTGATTCATCTGAATTCTCTACTCTCTGGCTTCGGCTCTCCTGTCATTCTCTGACTAAATATATCTGCACTATTTACTTATCCCCTAATTCCACTGACTATGAAAAATTCTTCAACTATCTTACTTCTATGATGGAACACATTCTATACATTTCTCCTTTATCTGAAATCTCCATTCTAGGAGTTTTCAATGTTCACCACCACTTTTGGCTTTCCTCTCCTTTAACTGATTCACCTGGGGAACAAGCCTACATTCTTTCTTTCTATCCTTCTTGACCTAGAGCAGCTTGTACAGCACCCTGCCCATATCCCTAACTACCTTGGAGAGAGCTCCAACATACTTGACCCCTCCCATACAACTAATGCTTCCGCTTACACTGTTAATCTTTCCTCTCCGTTGGGCTCCTCCAATCATAATCTTATTACCTTAACCTGTCCTATCGCATGTATGGCCTGTGAACCCTCCAAAGAAATGTCGACTGTGGCACCGGCGCTTTGGAGCTGTCGATTGGGAGGCCCTCAGGCAGTACTTCTTTGATTTTCCCTGGAATGATTATTGCTTCCATGGCCGGGAGCCATCTGAGTGTGCCTTGCGCATTACGGAGGTCATTCTCTCAGGCATGACAACATACATTCCTTTCTCATACCCTTTGACTAATGCAAGAAAGCCTTGGTTTAATCACACTTGTTCTAATGCTGTCCACAACAAGGAGAGGGCGTGTAAAAGGTACCACAGCCAGCTCACCCCTGGATCACATCTTTTTTATGTTTCTGTCCAGAATCGTGCTAAGTCTATTCTTCGCTCTTCTAAAAATAATTTCATCCATACTAAATGCTTGCAATGTTCCAACTCTAATTCTTCCTACTCTTTCTGGCACCCTGCCAAAAACCTTTCTAACAACTTTAGCCCATCACCCTTCCCTCCTTTTTTCAACTCTGATGGTTCTGTAGCTATTTCTTCTACTGATAAAGCAAATCTCTTCACTCAGACTTTCTCCTCCAATTCCACCTTATACAATTCCAGTGCTGTTCCTTCATCACTTCCCCCCCTCTGACTTCCTTATGGCTGACATTAAAATATCTTCAGCTGATTTATTTTCTGCCATCACCGGCCTCAGTACTAACAAGGCATGTAGGCCTGATGGAGTCCCTCCTGTTTTCCTCAAGAAAGTGCTTCTTTGCTTATGCCCTGTCTAAGTAAACTCTTTTGCCTTTGTCTTTCAAATAGTACCTTTCCTTCTTGCTGGAAGTTTGCTCTCATTCAGCCAGCCCCAAAGAAAGGTGACCATTCCCAACCCTCTAACTATCGTCCAATTGCTTTAACATCCTGTGTCTCAAAAGCTTTCGAGTCAATTCTTAATAGAAAAATTTTAAAGCATCTTTCCTATCACAACCTTCTTTCTGATCATCAGTATGGGTTTCGTCAGGCTTGCTTCACTGGCAATCTTCTCACCTACTTTACAGGCTCCTGGTCATCCTCCTTCCGGGACTTTGGTGAAAGCTTTGCCATTGCGCTTGACATCTCAAAGGCTTTCGTTTGAATCTGGCACAAATCCTTTCTGATCGTCAGTATGGGTTCCGTCAGGGACGCTTCACTGGTGATCTTCTCACCTACCTTACAGGCTCTTGGTCATCCTCCTTTCGGGACTTTGGCGAAAGCTTTGCCATTGCACTTGACATCTCAAAGGCTTTTGATTGAGTCTGGCACAAATCTTTAATTTCCAAACTGCTCGCTTACAGTTTCTGTCCTTGTATCTGTGCCTTCATCTCTAGCTTGCTTCCTTTCTGGTCGTTCTATAGCTGCTGTTGTAGACGGCATTGTTCTTCTCGTAGATCTATCAACAGTGGTGTTCCTTAAGGCTCTGTCCTATCATCAACTCTCTTCCATTTATGCATCAGTGACCTAAGCTGTACAACTAACCCTATCCACTAGTACGCTGATGACTCTACCCTTCACCTTTCCATTCAGTTCCTGCAATGTCCAACTTAGCAGTTACTTCAACAAACAAGGGATGAGGCTATGGCACACCTAATGTCCGACTTGGCTCGTATCTCTGACTGGGGTAAAAATAATCTTGTTGTTTTTAATGCATCAAAGACTCACTTCTTACACCTATCAACCCGACAAAATCTTCCACAGTAGTAACCACTAATTCTGAATAATATCCAGCTCAATCCTGCATCATCCTTGAACATGCTTGGAGTTTCATTGACTCAGGACTTATCTTGGAAAGATCATATGAGGCAATCCGAGCCAGAGGGGTGACCATGCATTTTGCTTATTTTCAGTAATTTTAGTTGTTAAACTTTGACATCTAATTACCAAACTGTAATATACTTTAAACATGTCTTGTTTACCACCATTTTAATCATCTTGGCTAGCACTTTCAAGCTAAATAAAATGTGGAAAGGTGAAAGGATGAGAGAATGGGAATATGGTGTAGGTATATGTGCGGGAGTCAGTGAGAATGAGAGGGCAAGAGAGGGAGTATGTCTGATGATAAGCAAGAAGTGGAAGGAGAATATAAGAGAGCATGGAACAGTGGGTGCAAGGATTGTATGGGTGAGGATGAAAGTAGGTATACAAGCATGGGCGATTGTATGTGTTTATGCTCCAACAGAGGATCGAGTGGCAAGAGTGAAAGATGAGTTTTGGGCGAGAGTAGAAGCATGTATGGACAAGTTTGAGAGGAGCGAGAGAGTGCTGTTGATTGGAGACATGAATGGCAAAGTTGGGAATGTACGAGTGGATGGAGTGGTTGGTCAGTGGGGTGTGCCAGGTGATGTAGATGGGAATGGTAGTGCTTTGGTGGACATCTGTGCTGGTAAGGGGTTGGCAATAGCCAACACCTACTTTCGACATAAGATGATCCACCGGTATACATGGAGAGTAATGAGGAGGATGGATGGTGAACTTGTTGAACGAAAGGCAATGATAGACTACGTGTGTGTGGATGAGCGAATGAGAAGACAAGTGTTGGATGCAAGGGTGTGGAGAGGGTGGGGGAATGGAGTCTCGGACCATCACTTAGTGATGGCCAAGGTAGAGCTGCAAAGAAAGTGGTTGAGGAGGCGAAGGGGAAGACAGGAGGAAGCAGCTCCTGTGAGAAGAGTGGAGAAATTGCAAGATAGTGAGAAAAGGACAGAGTATAAGAGCATAGTGGAAGAAAGATTGGGAAGGTATGAGCTAGAGCAGATGGAAGGTGTGGAAGAAGTATGTAAGATATTCACGGAAGAGATAAGCGCAGCGTGTGAGGCAGTTTGTGGAGTGAGGAGGAGATGCAAGGGTGTGCAAGGGACAGCATGGTGGAATGATGAGGTGAAACGAGCTGTGGAACAAAAGAAGAAGGCATATGGTGAATGGTTGGTGAGTAGAGGTAGGGGAGAAGATGAGAGAGAGAAGAGAGAGGTATATGTGAGCAGAAGGGAGGTTAAGAGACTGGTGAAGGAGAGTAAGAAGAAAGTGGATGAAGAGTTTGGGAGGAATCTGAGTGTGAAATGGAGGGAGAGTAAGAAATTGTTTTGGAAGGAGGTAAAGAAAGTACAGTGTGAAAGGGGAAATAGTAGGGGAGTGAAGGATAGGAATAATAGATTGTTGGTGGAGAAGAGAGAGAAATTGAGGAGATGGAAGGAGCACTTTGAGGATTTGTTGAATGTAGAGAGTGAGAGCAGTGTGAGTATAAGTGGTTGGGGAATGGCTGGGAGAAGAAGAGATGAGAGGAGGGAGGAAGAGATCAGTAGGTCGGAAGTAGTGGAAGCGATGAAGAAGATTAAGCTGGGAAAGGCCCCAGGAATTGATGGAGTGTGTGGTGAAATGCTTAGGTATGGGGGTGAGATTGTTGTGGAAGGGATATGGAAGTTGTGTAGATTGGCTTGGGAAGAGGGAAGGGTTCCAGAGGACTGGAAATCAGGTATAATTGTTCTTCTGTACAAAGGAAAAGGGGAGAGAGAAGTATGTGGTAACCATAGGGGTATTTGCCTTCTTAGTGTGACTGGTAAAATATATGGTAGAATACTCATTGATAGGGTTAGGCATATGACAGAGGAGCTAGTTGGAGAAGAACAAGGGGGATTTAGGAAGGGAAAAGGGTGTGTAGATCAGATATTTGTTCTAAGATGTTTAGTGGAGAAGTATCTAGAGAAGGGAAGGAAAGTGTATGCTGCCTTCATGGACTTGGAGAAAGCTTATGACAGAATAGATAGGCAAGGTATGTGGAAGGTATTAAGAATATATGGAGTGGAGGGGAAATTGTTGAGTGCTGTGAAGAGTATGTACGAGGGAGCTAGGGCTACGGTGCAAGTGGATGGTGAGCTGAGTGAGTTCTTTGATCTCAATGTGGGACTGAAACAGGGGTGTGTGATGTCTCCATGGCTGTTTAATATATATATGGATGGGGTTGTAAAGGAGGTACGAGGTAGGGCAGTGGATGTGGGGGTGGCCTGAATGAGGGTGAGATTTGGAAGCTTCCGGTGTTGCTGTTTGCTGATGATACAGTATTGTTGAGTGAAGATGAATGGGAGTTGCAAGGTTTGGTGAATGAATTTGGGACAGTGTGTAGGAGGAGGAAGCTGAAAGTTAATGTAAACAAAAGTAAAGTTATGGTGTTTGAGAGGAATGAAGTCACAGAGTGTGCAGTGAGGTTGGATGGTGAGGATATGGAGAATGTGAGTGCATTCAAATACTTGGGTAGTGTGATGAGTAAGGATGGAACTTTGGGGGATGAAGTACGTGAAAGGGTACAGCAGGGAAGGAAGGTTGTTGGTACACTGAAAGCAGTGATGAGAAATAGGGAGGTGAGTATGGAAGTTAAGAAGTCACTGCATGATGGTATTGTGATCCCTACCCTGACGTATGGAAGCGAGGCGTGGACATTGCAAGAGGGGAACAAGTCAAGAGTGAGAGCAGTGGAAATGAGTTACTTGAGAGGAGCATGTGGAGTGACGTGGAGGGACAGGTTGACGAATGAAGAAGTGAAGGAACATTGTGGGGTAGATGTGGATGTGGTTGAAAAGATTAGGAGAAATACACTGAGGTGGTTTGGACATGTGGAGAGAATGGAGAATGAAAGACTGACTAAGAGGGTGTATGTAGGTGAGGTGGAGGGAGGGAGAGGGAGGGGTAGACCGAGGATGAGGTGGAGGGATGGAGTTGAGAGGTATATGAGGGAGGGGGGGGTGAGTTGGAGGGAGGGGAGTCAAATGGTGGGTGACAGAGTGACTTGGAGGCGTTTTGTCTGCGGCCACCCTTTGCGGGATTAGGGCATCGGGCTATAGATAGATAGATAGAAGTATAATTTTACCATTGTATACTTAGGCATGTAATTGCAGGGTAATTACTATGAAATTTGAGATATGGCATGCTCGCCCCTCTGGCCCGGGGGTCCTCATATTACATCTCTTGTAAAATCTGCTTCCAAGAGATTAGGTGTACTAAGCTGACTCCATACCTTCTTTACCCCCTGCACAGTTGTTGACTTTATACATAGGATTTATTCGCCCCTGTGTAGAGTACAACTCTCATGTGTGGGGAGGCTCCCCACATACAACCCTTCTCAATAGGGTGGAGTCAAAGGGTTTTCATCTCATCAACTCTGCTCCTCTTATTGGCTCCCTTCAACCCGTGTCTCGTCACCACACTGTTGCATCTTTATCTCTTTTCTATTGTTACTTCAATGGTCACTGCTTCTCTGAACTGTCTGCTTGCGTCCCTCCACCTCTATGCACCCGTCTAGTAACAAACTCTCATCCCTTTTCTGTCCAACTCTCTTACTCAAGAGCCAACCGTTACTCCCGTTCCTTCATTTATGCAACAGGTCAGCTCTGGAACTCTCTTCCTCTGTCTGTATTTCCTGCTTCCTGTGATCTCCAGTCTTTCAAATGCAGTGTATCCAAGCACCTTGAAATGATCAGATCTTGAAATTGGCTCTCTCTCTTGTATTGTTTTTGTCTTTTCGTTGGAACTAACAGTTTGCAGGCTCCTGGCCTTTGGCTCCTTCTTCCTAGCATTAAAAAAGAAAAATGCTTAGTCCCAGGCTCCTACACTTCTCATGGGGCAGTGTAGGATTGGATGATGGATGGATGAAAAGATTATCTGTTTGGGATTGTAGCAACAGCCCTCTGTCTGTGTCAGGGTTGTTGATATGCCAGGCTGATGCCCTGGTGTTGAAATCACCACCCAGGATGATGCTGGGTATGTTAGTGATGTCTGTTTGTGGAGAGTAATTGTCTGGTACTCTGGGGGATGATTGGGGGGGAATGTGTGTATTGGCGATAGTTGTGTGTGATTTGTTACCAGTGCGTATTTTAATTAATTGTATTTCTGTTGCGGTGTCATGTGGGGGGAGAAGTGACTTTGTGTTTGCACTGGTATCTGAAAAGTTGATGGATTTGTGTACCAGGGTGATGAGTCCATTGCCACCACCATCAGCCTGGTCTTGTCTAATGGAGGTGAAATTATGAAATGTAGATGTTTTTTGTGTTCTGTGTAGTTTTGTTTCATGTAAGATGGCAGTGTGTATGTTTTGTTGTTTGATGAATTTTGTGATTTCTTGTTTTTTGGTGTTTATGCCATCTGTGTTTATTGGAAGAATGTTTATGTTGTGTGTACAATGTGTGTTGGGTGCTGCAGCACAGGGGGTAGGTAGGGGTGTGGGTGGAGGGGAGGGGGTAGGAGAAGGTTGTGATGGGTTCAAGGGGTGGAATGGGAGGGTTTGGGGGATTGGATGATGTGGGAAGGATCAGTGGGTTAGGCTGAGGAGGTGTGGAGGAAGTAGGAGTGGGTTTGATGGGAGGGTTAGTTGGTGGGGGGAAGGAGCATAAGGAGTAGGTCCAGGTGTTTGTGTAATGTTTTCTGGATGCAAATGTTGTGCAGGTGTAATGTGTCCAGTTCTTGCAGGAATTGCACTGAATTGAACCCTGTGTTGGCTTGAAATGATTGTGTGTGTGTGTGTGTCCGACTCTGGGCATAGGCTTCACAGCCTGCTTTCAAGGCCTAGTAGCCCTCCTACATACTGCACACCTCTACATGTCATGTTGGACATATGTGTTTGTTGGTGGGTCCAGGATTGCTGTCAATGTCCTCGGCTAGAAGAAGTCTTTGAAAAATGACCACCGGGGAGTCATTTCTCGGTGTAGAAAAAAACGGTGTTGTGTGTGTTCTGTTGAGAGATGTGGTACTTGCCCGGGTGACCGAAGCCACTCCCAGGTTCTCGGGCCCCTTGAGGAGCCGGGGGGATTTCAGGTGGTTTGGCCCCAATGCTGTCCTCTCTGCTTCGAAAGCTTCTAGGGGGTGGACCCACGGCGAAGACGCTACCACTCCAGGTCCAGGGAAGAGGTAGATCAGATATTCATTCTTAGGTCTTAAGTGGAAAAGTTTCTAGAGAAGGGAAAGAAGTTGTATGCAGCCTTCATGGATTTGGAGAAAGCATATGACATGGTGGATAGACAAGGATTGTGGAAAGTATTAAGAATATATGGAGGTTGAGAAGTTGATGAATGCTGTGAAGAATATGTATGAGGGTGCTAAGGCTGCAGTGCATGTGGATAGTGAACTGAGTGAATTTTTCTCTTTGAAGGTGGGATTGAAACAGAGATGTGTTATGTTTCCATGGTTGTTCAGTCTGTATATGGATGGAGTTATAAAAGAGATACAAGGTAGGGCAGTGGGTGTTGGAGCTGCCCTAATGAGAGAGAGCAGTGTTTGGAAACTCCCTGTGCTGTTTTTTGCAGATGATACTGTGTTGTTAAGTGATGACAAAGGGGAGCTGCAAGGCTTGGTGGATGAGTTTGGGAGAATGTGTAAGAAATGGAATCTAAAGGTGAATGTAGGGAAGAGTAAAGTTATGGTCTTTGAGAGAAGTGAAGTCAGTGAATGTACAGTGAGGTGGGATGAGGAGGAAATGGAAAATGTGAGTACGTTTAAGTACTTGGGTAGTGTGATGAGTAAGGATGGAATTTTTAGAGGGTGAAGTGCTTGAAAGGGTACAACAAGGAAGAAAGGTTGCTGGTTCCTTGAAAGCAGTGATAAGAAACAGGGAAGTGAGCATGAAAGTGAAAAAGTTACTGCTTGACAGTATTGTGATACCAACTCTAATGTATGGAAGTGAAGCTTGGACGTTATTGGAAGGACACAAGTCAAGAGTGGGAGCAGTGGAAATGAGTTATTTGAGAGGAGCCTGTGGAGTCACATGGAGAGACAGTCTGACAAATGAGGAAGTGAGGGAGTGTTGTGGTTTGGATGCAGATGTGATAGGAAGCGTTAGGAGAAACACATTGAGGTGTTTTGGCCATGTGGAGAGGATGGGGAGTGAGATCTGATGAGGAGAGTGTATGTGAGTGAGGTGGAAGATGGGAGAGGGAGGGGGAGGCCAAGGATGAGATGGAGGGATGGGGTGGAGAGGTATATGAGAGAGGGGGATGTGAGCTGGGAGCAGGGCAGTGAAATGGTGGGGGACAGGGTGATATGGAGGCAATTTGTTTGTGGCCACCCCTTACAGGAGTAAAGGGTCAGGCAATAGATAGATAGATAGAGGATGACAACAACGATATTTAATTTTCACCTACCAGATTGACTAAAGAAGTTGATATAAATATTGGTAATGATGATGATGATGATGATACTGTTGTTTTTCACGTAACCAAATCGCTAAGTTATATTGGCTTCCCGTTTCACCCCATCATTTTCATAAAATATTTTGTAATGGTATCTCCAAATGATTACTTTTATCATTTAAACTTGAGGTACCGGTTATTAGATATGACCAAAATCCGTTGACTACTGTGGTGCTGTCCTATACAGTATAACTTGCTGGCAGCAACAAGAATAGCTATCTTAATGAGTTGAATTGTTGAGTGTGGGGATATCTTTTTCTTTGTATACCTGCCATCTAATTTTATATAGCTAACAGTGGATAGACTTTTCAGAATTTAAGGGTTAGATGTAGCCAAATAAACCTCTTCAGTACAAGAGGCCTTTCTTTAAGTATAATAAATTATCAGGTGGCAGCAGGATTAAACTGAAAATGACATCACCCATATTCAAGGAGTTAATCTCAGTATTGACTGAAGTGTGCCATAGGTATAGTAGTAGGCACAGGAGGTTACCAGTAGATTGGTTTCTCTAACTTAACTCTGGTTGTACAGTCTAGGTCAAGCTCTGGCTGTAATGGACTACCATTTTATTATGTGCGTTAGTTGGAGGGGAGAGAGAAAGAGGAAGACCAAGGATGAAATGGAGAGATGAGGTGCAGGTATATGAATGAGGGTGGTGTGAGCTGGAGAGATTATAGCCTGATGGTGAAGGTTAGGATGGCAAGGAGGTGATACCTTAATGGCCAGCCTTTCTGGGATTACAGTACAGTATCTGGATATAGATAAAGATATTTTAGTGATAGTAATGTAGCTACTACAATATAGATTTGTATTAAGCTGCCATGCTGAAGGATGGTTGTGATGTAAAAACAAAGTGCAGATATTTGCCATGTAAAGTGCCACCAGGGATATAGGTCAGTTTTTTAATGTACTGTACTGCAGCAGCAGCCATGTAGTGTAGTTAGTGTTGCTTGGTACAGAGCTGGCAGCCTATTAGCAATGGTGTTCAGTCTTGCTGCAGACAATTAGTACCACTCCAGCTGGGTGTCCATCCACTTGTTGTGAATAGATAGGGTTACTGAGTAGTTAGGGTAACATCTTGAGATGCCAACTGTGGTAATTTGGTTGATGCAGTTGCCTTTCATCCCAAGAGAAAATCCACCAAATCTCAGAGACCCAAGTTATGGAGGTGAACATTGCAATTTAGTGCCTCATGGTGCCTGCCTCAGCCTCTGCCATGGCTACCTGAAATACATGAATGGTGCACAGTACGGTAACCATTCATTAATGACTTAATTAGTGTGGGACTGTTTGTTCTCAGTTATATATTTATTCTGCCTATTTCCACAGGCTGTGCTCTTATACTGGGTGTTCATCAGCATCTCTGGCACAACAGGGGTTTCTCAGGATCCCAGGTGATAGTGCCAGGGTTTGAATTCTGAAGCAGACACTTTGTGCCACTCAACACAGGTGTTGATCCATCCTTCATGAGCTGGTGAGTGAAGTGAGTACCTAGGGTAACACTTAGGAGAGATAACTATGGTAACATGGATGATGCTGTGGCTTTTTGTCTCAGGATGACTGATGCACCACAGTCTCAGTGTCCTAAGATTACAGAGCTGGACACAGACAGTCCTCACTGTAGTAGCAGTGGTAGTTGTAGCCCTGAGTTCATCTGAAATGTGAGCCTGGTGGACTGCAAGGTGAAGTTACCCATCTCTGGCAGTTGAGGTATGTTTGTATAATAAGCAGAGGAGCCAGTAGGCTTTATCAGTGCCACCACATGAAGGCATCCCTCTCCAGCACCATTCCTCATTGTAAGTCAGGATGTGTTGCTAAATGTCACAGCTCCTTCCAGAAATGAACTGCAAATTGAAGGAAACTTTATAAGAAGTATTGTTTAATTTACCATGGACTTAATTGCATAACAAAAAATTGGCAGTTGCTAATGAGAACTAATTGCACCATATTAGGAAAATAGATGATTAGAGCTCATTGAGATTAGGAGACAAGAAAGTTCTATGTAGTGTACTGTAGGTGTACTTATGTCGTTTGCTGAGCCTCATGTTGATAGGTCTCCCGCTGTTGTACGTCCTCTTTCAGTACACTCAGCCCCCTGCTATCGCGCCTAATTGGTCACAGGAAACACGCGTGATAGTTGAACTGAACAATCAATGGGAAAAATTCTAATTGGTTTTTCGGTGGCCCATTTTTTTTAACTTTTAACCACTTTATGCCTACGATTTCCTGCCAATCTCTCCTCTGACATTAAATAAAGCATTATTATATTAATAATAACAGTATAATGAATAAATAAGCAACATAAAAGGCCATCAAACTTACTTTTTTAAGGATTAAGGAAGGCTTGGGTGGTTTGAAGGGTTCCGAGGCTTGGGAGTGGCTTAGTTGCCGCCAGCGCCCTCACAGGCCTGACGCTCTCTCCTCAAAATATTTTTTCTCCTCTGGTCCAGGTTGTCCAAGAAAACATCATAGTCAAAGCCCTCGTAGTCTGGCTCTTGGCTGGGAGGGCCTGGCTGTGGTTCCTGGCCAGGCGTGGGCTGAGGTTGAGGGGCCGGTTCGGGTGTAGGTTCAGGGACTGGGTGCTGACGAAAATAATCTGTGATTCGTCGCTGGTGTAGGGCATTCATGTAGGCATGGTACTTGTCCTCATAACCTTCAAGGGCTTTATTAATGTAGGATGTACGCTGTTCGCTGTTGATAGTGGTATCTTGCTCTAGAATGTGACGTATCTGGCCACCCAACTCAATCAAAGTCTTAATGTCCTTCATACTCAGCCCCTCCTCAACTTTCTCTCCTGCATCCACCTCTTCTCCTGGGCTATCCTCAGCTTCCTCAGCATCTTCTACTAGAATATCTTCGGCAGTAACTGGTGCTGGTCGTAACATATCTCGTATCTCGTCGCCAGTTGTGCCCTCAAACCCACGGCCAGCAGTACCTCTCGCCTCCTCAGCTGCAGCCTCCAGCTCTGCCACCACTAACTGGGGCTCGCCTGGTACCTTAACCTGCCTGTCCTCAGGTAAACCCTCCATGATGTTGCGCCATGCGTGATTTATTGTTGCTGGGGTAATGTTATCCCTACGTTCGACCACCAAATCAATCGCCTGCTTTATCGTAAAGCTCTTTCAATATTTTAACACCTTTTGTTCTGATTCAGTGTCTGCAGCTGTGGCCTCAGCCTCATCTTCTCCCTCACTGTCAACCAGATTTTGTATGAGTGAGGTGTCCTTAGTAGCCTGCCGCATCAATCGAAATTGTTGCCTAGAATATGCAGCCTTCACCACAGAGATAACCTCTTGATCTAGAGGCTGAATGAGAGAGGTAGTGTTGGGCAGCAGGAACTCCACAGTCACATTCGGGTTTTCTGACCTCAGAAGAGGTGAATGGCCAGGTGCATTGTCTAATAAGAGCAATATGTTGAATCTAATATTGTTGGTCTTGCAGAACTCCTCAGCGTCGCTGAGAAAACATTCATTAAACCAGTCGAGGGATAGTTTGGCCGACATGTATCCTTTCTTAGATGACAACCAGTGAACATTAAGTTTTTTCATGTTATATCCAGTGTAAGCTGTTGGTTTTTTCGCTCGGTGGACAACTGTAGGCTTGAGGCGGCAGGTACCAGATGCATTCATTGCAAATAAAAGGGTAAGTCTCTCTTTTATTGCCTTCCTCCCACGCACTCTAGCAGACTTGGAAGTTATGAATGTGCGACAGGGCATTGCCTTCCAATAAAAATTTCTCTCATCCATATTGAAGATTTGATTGGGGGTATATTGGCCAGCTTCAATGATTTTCCTGAGTGATTCCGGGTACATATGCGCAGCATCTTTGTCACCACTTGCAGCCTCACCACTTATTTTAATATTTGTCACCTTATGCCTCATCAAAAACCTATCCACCCACCCCTTTGAAGCGAGAAACACTGGTGGGGTTTCAATTCGAAGTTTCTCAGCCACACCTTGATAGTTCTCTTTGGCTGTCCCCATGATTTCTTTAGTGTCCACAGCTAAGTTTCACGTAGCCTGTCTCTCTAGATATCGACTTTATAACTGTTCTGTCTTCAGGAGCACTATGTTTGAACTTCTTCTTGCATCTGAGGCAGCAGCTGAAGAAGCAATTTTCATGTGTTTCTCAATATATTCTTTCTTTAAATAAATCCTCTCACAGTAGACTTGTTCACTCCAAACTTTTTTTGCTACTCCTCTCTATATCTCACCACCATCAATAAGCTTGCAGATTTCTAGTTTGTGGGCATATTTCAGGTTTATTTTTGGCTTTACATCCCTTGAACTTCCCACCAGCTTCTGCTCGGCGATGGTGGGTGGTTTTTTGTGCGGTCTGTCAGCCATTATATCACACACACAAAAAAGTGTAAGGAATTCCTCTTTCACTGTCAGCAGAGAGCTATCACGCATTCAACTGAAGTGGCGGGACGGTTGGGGAGCGTCAGCCAATCACGTAGGAGGATGAGTCGCAACGTTCCGGTGCGGCGTTCAGAACCCGGGCGATTCAAACTCGATGCGTGATAGCGGTCTTGGGGTGCGTGATAGCATGTATGGTTGTGCATTTGATGTCTGCGTGATAGCAGATAAACGCGATAGCTGAACGTGTGATGGCAGAGGGTTGAGTGTATGTCTAGATTTCACTTCATGTCATTTTTGGAAGTGTGTTTTAATCATAGGGGCATTTGTTTTAGTATAATAGGAGGAGTGTATGGTAGGATACTTATTGACAGAGTTAGAGAAAGAACAGAGGAATTAGTTGGAGAAGAACAGGGAGGATTTAGGAAGGGAAGAGGTTGTGTAGATCAGATATTCATTCTTAGATCTTTAGTGGAAAAGTTTTTGGAGAAGGAAAAGAAGTTGTATGCAGTTTTCTTGGATTTGAAGAAAGTATATGACAGGGTGGAGAGACAAGGATTGTGGAAAGTATTAAGAATATACAGAGTAGATGGGAAGTTGTTGAATGCTGTGAAGAGTGTGTATGATGGTGCTAAGGCTGCAGTGTGTGTGGATGGTGAACTGAGTGAATTTTTCTCTTTGAAGGTTGGGTTGAAACAGGGACGTGTCATGTCTCCATGGTTGTTCAATCTGTACATGGATGGGGTAATAAAAGAGGTACAAGGTAGGGTAGTGGATGTTGGAGTGGCCCTGGCAGGAGAGGGTAGTTTGGAAACTCCCTGTACTGTTGTTTGCAGATGACACTGTATTGTTGAGTGAAGACAAAGGAGAGCTGCAAGGCTTGGTGGATGAGTTTGGGAGAGTAAGAAACTGAATCTAAAGGTGAATGTAGGGAAGGGTAAAGTCATGGTCTTTGAGAGAGATGAAGTCAGTGAATGTACAGCGAGGTTGGATGGTGAGGAATTGGAAAATGTGAGTACGTTTAAGTACTTGGGTAGTGTGATGAGTAAGGATGGAGGTTTGGAGGGTGAAGTGCTTGAAAGGGTACAGCAGGGAAGAAAGGTTGCTGGTTCCTTGAAAGCAGTGATAAGAAACAGGGAAGTGAGCATGGAAGTGAAAAAGTTACTACATGACAGTATTGTGATACCAACTCTAACGTATGGAAGTGAAGCTTGGATGTTGCTGGAAGGACACAAGTCAAGAGTGAGAGCAGTGGAAATGAGTTATTTGAGAGGAACCTGTGGAGTCACATGGAGAGACAGGCTGACAAACGAGGATATGAAGGAGGTTTGTGGTGTGGATGTGGATGTGATTGGAAGTGTTAGGAGGAACACATTGAGGTGGTTTGGCCATGTGGAGAGGATAGAGGGTGAGAGACTGATGAAGAGAGTGTATGTGAGTGAGGTGGAGGGGGGAAGAGGGAGAGGGAGGCCGAGGATGAGATAGAGGGATGGGTTGGAGAGGTATATGAGAGAGGGGGGTGTGAGTTGGGAGTGGGGCAGCGAAATGGCGGGGGACAGGGCAGTGTGGAAGCGATTTGTTTGTGGCCACCCCGAACGGGATTGAGGCGTCTGGCAATAGATAGATAGATAGATAGATATAATATATATATGTATATATATATATATATATATATATATATATATATATGTATATATATATATATATATATATATATATAATATATACAGTCGGCGCAATGGAAGTTTGGACCCTCTATTTCGCACCATATATTTGGTAGGGTCCAAGAAATATTGTAGGAAAATTCCTGTAGTCGGTGGATTTTTTTTCTGGTGGCTTCTAGCAACCTTACAGGCTTAACACCACATGCTGTGAGTTTATGAGCTCAGTGCCTGCCTGACTTTGGATGGAAAAGCATGTCAGATTTTCTTGTCCTGCCTGGCCCTTGTTAATTTCAAAGCTCTCACCCTCCTCTGCCTTAGTGAATCATTGGAGATGGGTCCCAAGCCACTAACTGATGTTGAAAAAACCCGAATTTTAACTGTGAGAGAGGAAAATGTAAAAATTAAGGAGAGGCTTCAGTGCAGCAGTACAGCTGGGGATCTTGAAGTCTTTCTGAAGTTGATGCTGTATGTTTCTTTCAGACACATCTTTCAGCAATTCTGGGTACATATCTTTCAGTTGTCTAGCAGTCAAACGTGGGTCTTTTATCACAGCTTGCTTCAGTAACCTGTCTGTAGTTGGTGATGTCTTCCTTTTAGGTCCTAGCCTGTCTTTATGTTGGGGAATTGTGTTTTTTTGGCAGATGGCGGGCAGCAGCGAGGGGTGCCATAACGGTAGATTTTCCTCGCCCAGTTTGAATACAAATATCCTTAATTTTTACATTTTCCTCTCTCATAGTTAAATTCGGGCTTTTTCTACATCAGTTAGTGGCTTGGGACCCATCTCCAATGATTCACTAAGGCAAAGGAGGGTGTGAAAACGAGAGCTTTGAAATTAACAAGGGCCAGGCAGTATAAGAAAATATGACGTGCTTTCCCATCCAAAGTCAGGCAGGCACTGAGCTCATAAACTCACAGCATGTGGTGTTAAACCTGTAAAGTTGCTAGAAGCCACCAGAAAAAAGATCCGCCGACTACAGGAATTTTCCTACAATATTTCTTGGACACTACCAAATATATGGTGCGAATTAGAGGGTCCAGACTTCCATTGCGCCGACTGTGTATAAATATATATATATATATATATATATATGTTTGTGTGTGTATATATATATATATATATATATATATATATATGTTTGTGTGTGTATATATATATATATATATATATATACATACAGTATATGTGTGTGTGTGTATATATATATATATATATATATATGTATATAGTATATGTGAAGCGCCTGAAAAATGGAAAAGCAGCTGGGGTTGATGAGGTATTTGCAGAGATGCTTAAGTGTAGTGAAGAGAATGGAATGAAGTGCTTGTTAGAGATACAATAAAACCTCTACAATTCGGCATCCTTCAAGTCGGAAACTTCTACAACTTGGGAAGGCTCCAAAGTATTCATTTAAAAAATCATTCATTCATTCATTCATTGCCAGACGCCATGTATCCCAGACGGGGTGGCCAATGGCTTAGAGTTAATTGTTTTACAGGGAGGGGCACAAATCCTCCACCAACCCCACTTGACACGTAGGGAAACTCAAAATTCAAAAATTCCCAAAAAAGCACACGTTACAGGAAGAGAGTCGGCAAAAATTCCCCCAACTCGGTAAGATGCCGAGTTGTACAGAAATGTTTACCGGTAAGTGTTTAGTGCTTAGTTCTCCAGTATAGCACAAGTGATAAATACATTACAGTAATGGCCTTTATAGTGTTAATTGTGCATTACATAGTGTACAGTGTCAAGTACTGTACAGTAAAGGTGTGCCCAAAACTGATCTTGAGCCCCCCTAACACCTCCAAAAAATACCAAAAGTCCTCCTCCATGCCTGGAATACATCCTACAACTGCATGGAATAATGGTAAGGCAGCTTTTACTGTTTATTGTAAAAACTTTAAATTTTTGTCCATTTTTTTCCATTTTTCCTTTTTTTGTGTGTGTGTGTGCTGAAGGGGAACTTAACCCGCCCTGTCCAAGTCGACGTATGGGTACGTTGCAACATTTTGCATTTGCCAATCCCGGCGATGTACTGGTACGTCGTGCAATTGCAAGGTCCCTAATTTGCACAATTTTCAATTTTCATGCGTGATTTTTCGTAATTATACACGGGACACCTTCCTCTATTCCTCTACAAGATGCCAAGCAGGGACAATGCCTTACACTGCATAACCTCCCCCCTCCCCCCCTCACGCCATTGTCTCGGCAATTCACCTGTTGCCAGTGACCTGGCCAGTAAAGACATTCAGGGCCAGAGTGATTCCCCAATCGATGACAATGTGGAGGACAAAGTTTACATAGCATTAGAGGAAGAAACAGTCAGAAATAATGATCAGGTAATGTGGCAAAAGAAGGTCAGATATGGTGATGAGTTAGTGAGTGAAACAATGCTTATAATGCCTATATTACTGTTTGAAAACTAATATACTCTCGTACTACATATAAATTCGTACCAAGTAAATAAACAAATACAGTTTACGAGTGATGTGAAATAGATACCCTCCCATAGAACTCGTTTTCTTTGGTGCCAGCATGTTAGAAAACCCAGTCAGGTAAGGAGGTACTGGTACCTGGATCAAGTATTTTCAACCTCAGGTGAACGATTTCTCTATGAATTTTCGATGTTTCTCACCAAAAGCGGAGGTTTTAGCCAAAAAAAAAAAAAATTGAAAATACCTCAGGATTGGGGGGTGTCAGAGGTGCGAAATAGCTCAGGACGTGACGGGTTAAAGTGCATCCCTATAACTTGGCAAATAGGCTAACTCGGCAAGGCTTGCACATGTATTATGCCAAGTTGTAGAGGTTTTACTGTATGTAAGAAGGCATAGATGAGTGAAACTGTGCCTGCAGAGTGGAAAAAGGCTGTGATTATACCCCTGTACAAAAATAAAGGTGAGCGAAGTGAGTGCAAGAATTATCGTGGCATAAGCTTACTGAGTGTGGTAGGGAAGGTATATGGAAGAATTAAAATAGAGAAAGTAAGAGAGATATCAGAAGTCCTAGTGAGTGATGAACAGGGTGGCTTTAAGAGTTGCAGAGGATGTGTGGACCAAATATTTGCAGTGAGATAGATAGTAGAGAAGGCTTGTGAGAAGGACCATAAGGTGTTTATGGCATTCATGAATCTGGAAAAAGCATAAGACAAAGTGGACAGAGAAGGATTGTGGAAAGTTTTGTGCTTGTACGGTGTAGATGGTAAGCTGCTAGGTGCTGTCAAGAGTTTTTATGATGGTAGTGAACCATGTGTAAGGGCTAATGGGCATCTAAGTGAATGGTTCACGATCAGTGTGGGCGTGCAACAAGGTTGTGTGATGTCCCCATGTTTGTTCAATATATATATATGGATGGGATGATGAGAGAAGTAAAAACCTGAGTAATAGAGAGTGGGATGGCATTGGTAATGAATGGTGATGGATGGAATATCTCAGGTTTGTTGTATGCTGTTGATGTAGTACTGCTTGCAAGTACCGAACAAGAACTTGGTAAGCTAGTGCAGAGTTTTGCTGATGTCTGTAAGCGTCGTTCCTTGAGGGTAAATGTATAAAAGAGTAAAGTGATGGTTAATGAGAGAGAAGGTGACTCCTAGTGCAATGTAACAATGAATGGAGAGAGACTGGAATTGGTGAGAGTTCAAATACCTTGGTACAGTGATAGAAAAGAGAGGAAAATGTGCAAAAGAAGTGGAAAGTAGAGTGACACAAGGAAGAAAAGTAGCTGGTGCAATGAAGGCCTTGATAAGAAGCAGATACTTGAGTGTTGCAGCTGCACGTGGCTTACATGAAGGAGAGTTAGTGTCTACTTTAACATATCGATGTGAGACTATGGTGTGGCTTGAAAATGAAAAGTCAAGAGTAAGAGCAGTGGAGATGGAACTGCTGAGGAATGTATGTGGAGTACAGAGGATGGATAGGATACGAAATAATGTGATTCGTGAAAGATGCGGAGTGAGGAAGTCGGTGGACACCGGAATTGAAGAGAGTGTACTGAGATGGTATGGTCATGTGGAGAGAATGGATAACAATAGAGTGGTGAAAAAGGTGTATCTGAGCGAATTCGAAGGAGGGAGGCGGCGAGGTAGGCCAAGGAGAAGGTGGAGAGATATGGTGCATGAATGTGTGAGGAAGTGAGGTTTGGAAGTTGGTGAGGCTAGGGAACTGACAGGAGATTGAGCTGGCTGGATGAATTTTGTGAGGAGAAGTGCATGATCAGGGATTTTTGGCACCCCTTTTTAACATGGCAGCGTCAGGATTGACTCTGTTAGATACGATTATGTGAAGCTACAGAACGTGGTGAATGTTTCTTGTGTATCCGATAGAGCCAGGATTCCAGGGGCTTGATTGATGAGTGAATGGAAGCGTGGCCCATTGGATTGGGCAAATTTAGGCTGTCTGGACATTGCTACTCCTCACCCTGCCCTAGGGTGGGAAAGGAGGTCCGTATGAGATATATATATCACCCCGTTTGGGATACATGGCGTCTGGCAATGAATGAATATATATATATATATATATGTACATATGTACATATGTACAAGGTAGGGTAGTGGATGTTGGAGTGGCCCTGGTGAGAGAGGATAGTGTTTGGAAACTCCCTGTAATGTTGTTTGCAGATGATACCATGTTGTTGAGTGAAGACGAAGGAGAGCTGCAAGGCTTGGTGGATGAGTTTGAGAGAGTGTGTAGGAAACGGAATCTAAAGGTGAATGTAGGGAAGAGTAAAGTGATGGTCTTTGAGAGAGGTGAAGTCAGTGAATGTACAGCGAGGTTGGATGGTGAGGAATTGGAAAATGTGAGTACGTTTAAGTACTTGGGTAGTGTGATGAGTAAGGATGGAGGTTTGGAGGGTGAAGTGCTTGAAAGGGTACAGCAGGGAAGAAAGGTTGCTGGTTCTTTGAAAGCAGTGATAAGAAACAGGGAAGTGAGCATGGAAGTGAAAAAGTTACTACATGACAGTATTGTGATACCAACTCTAACATACGGAAGTGAAACGTGGACGTTGTTGGAAGGACACAAGTCAAGAGTGAGAGCCGTGGAAATGAGTTATTTAAGAGGAGCCTGTGGAGTCACATGGAGAGACAGGCTGACGAATGAGGATATAAAGGAGCGTTGTGGTGTTGATGTGGATGTGATAGGAAGCGTTATGAGGAACACACTGAGGTGGTTTGGCCATGTGGAGAGGATGGAGGGTGAAAGACTGACGAAGAGAGTGTATGTGAGTGAGGTGGAGGGGGAAAGAGGGAGGGGGAGGCCGAGGATGAGATGGAGAGATGGGGTGGAGAGGTATATGAGAGAGGGGGGTGTGAGTTGGGAGCAGGGCAGTGAAATGGCGGGGGACAGGGCGACTTGGAGGCGATTTGTTTGTGGCCACCCCAAACGGGATTGAGGCGTCTGGCAATAGATAGATAGATAGACATATGTACACACACACACACACACACACACACATCTGGTAGACGGGAGTTCGCGCCTCGCTCAGGTTGCGAAAAGTTTCACTGACGAAGTGGGTGGTTACTGTCCCCCTTGAGCAAGGGGACGGGTGTGTGGGTGTGTGAAGGTAACAGCCTTGCCCTTAGATCGGACTATATGAGCTCTCAGCTCCCTTCCGGGAGGGTAAAAGCTGACGATCACGACCATCAAGTGATCCTGACCGACCCGGTGAATTACACAGGATGGAAGAAAAAGGAGGAAGGTAGTAGAACCATGTCATGACAAGTATATAAACAAGATGATAAAGTTGATGTACTCAAATGTGGATGGAATGGTATCTAAATTACTAGAGATGAATGATTATGTCAGAGAAAATGAACCACAAATAATATGCCTAACTGAGACAAAATTAACACCAAGGATATCCAATGACATACTAAACTTAGAGGAATACAATATATGGAGAAGAGACAGAAATTTAAAAAAAGGAGGAGGAATTATACCCCTGGGGGTAGGGGGGTTTTCAAGAATACTCCCCCAGTATCCCTGCTTGTCGTAAAAGGCGACTAAAAGGGTTGGCGGAGGGTTAGTGCCCCTCCCCGGAAAACAACTAACTAAAAAAACAAACAAGAAGCCTCGGACAAGGACTGACCAAACGTTGATGACCCAGGACCGGACAAAGGACTTGGTAATGTGTACATGGAATGTAAGAGGAGCGAATGATGAGGTGAAAGAGAGAGAGATTGTCCAGGTGCTTGAGGATGCGAAAGTGGATGTATGTGGAATAACTGAAACAAAATGGAGAGGAGAAAGTGTGAGAGAATGGGAGTATGGATGGGGTATATGTGCAGGAGTAGATGAGAATGAGAGGGCAAAGGAAGGAGTGTGTATAGTTGTGAGTAAAAGATGGAAGAAGAGCATAAGACAGTATGGATCAGTTGGGTCAAGGATTGTGTGGGTAAAGTTGAAAGTTGGAATACAAATGTGGGCGATTGTGTGTGTGTATGCGCCAACGCAAGATCGTGCTAGAAGAGTGAGAGAAGAGTTCTGGACAAATGTGGAAGTGTGCATGGAAAAGTTTGGAAGGAGTGAGAGAGTGTTTTTGATTGGTGATATGAATGGTAAAGTTGGTAATGTGAAGGTGGATGGAATAGTTGGTGAGTGGGGTGTGCCTGCTGAGATAGATGAGAATGGGAGTGCGCTAGTGGACATTTGTGCTGGGAGGGGGTTGGTAATAGCCAATACCCTCTTCAGGCATAAAATGATCCACAGGTATACATGGCGAGTGATGAGAAGGGTGGGTGGTGAACTGAATGAAAGGAAGGCAATGATTGATTATGTGTGTGTGGATGAAAGGATGCGAAGATGTGTAAAGGATGCAAGAGTGTATAGAGGTTGGGGGAGTGGACTTTCTGACCACTACTTGGTGGTGGCCAGAATTAGGTTGCAAGTAAGATGGAGGAATAGAAGAAGGGAAAGACGAGAGGAAGGAGTAGTTGCAAGGAGAGTGGAAAGGTTACAAGAGGATGAGAAAAAGGCAGAGTATAAGAGAGAAGTGGAGGAACGATTGGGCAAATATGAATTGGAGCAGATGGGAGACGTGGAAGGTGTGTGTAAGATATTTACAGAAGAAATATGTGCAGCATGTGATGTGGTGTGTGGAAGGAAGAGAAGACGGAGGGGGGTGCAAGGAACAGCGTGGTGGACTGAAGAGGTGAAACAGGCTGTGGCACAAAAGAAGAAAGCATACAATGAATGGATGAGAAATAGGGGCGTGGAAGAAGTTGAGAGGCGGAAGAGAGAGTTATATGTGGAAAGGAAGAGAGAGGTGAAAAGATTAGTAAGAGAGAGTAAGAAGAGAGTGGATGAGGAATTTGGAAGGAATTTGAGTGTAAAGTGGAGGGACTGTAAGAAAATGTTCTGGAGAGAAGTGAAAAGAGTAAGACAGGGTGGAAGTGAAGTTAGCAGGGGAGTGAAAGATAAAAATGGTAGATTACTAGTGGAGAAGGGAGAAAAAGTGAGCAGATGGAGAGAACACTTTAAGGAATTGTTGAACGTGGAGGATGGAAGTAATGCGAGTATAAGTGGCTGGGGAATGGCTGGGAGAAGGAGGGAGGTGAGAAGACAGGAAGAAATCAGTAGGATGGAAGTTGTGGAAGCAATGAAGAAAGTTAAATTCGGGAAAGCCCCAGGAATTGATGGAGTGTGTGGTGAAATGCTGAAGCATGGGGGAGAGATAGTAGTAGAATGGATGTGGAAGATGTGCAGATTGGCCTGGGAGGAAGGTAGAGTCCCGGAGGATTGGAAGTCAGGTATAATTATTCCCTTGTACAAAGGAAAAGGGGAAAAAGAAGTGTGTGGTAATCATAGGGGCATTTGTCTTCTTAGTATAATAGGAAAAGTGTATGGTAGGTTACTTATAGACAGAGTTAGAGAAAGAACAGAGAAATTAGTTGGAGAAGAACAGGGAGGCTTTAGGAAGGGAAGAGGTTGTGTAGATCAGATATTCATTCTTAGATCTTTAGTGGAAAAGTTTCTAGAGAAGGGAAAGAAGTTGTATGCGGCTTTCATGGATTTGGAGAAAGCATATGACAGGGTGGATAGACAAGGATTGTGGAAAGTGTTAAGAATATATGGAGTAGATGGGAAGTTGTTGAATGCTGTGAAGAGTATGTACGATGGTGCGAAGGCTGCAGTGCGTGTGGATGGTGAACTAAGTGAATTTTTCTCTGTGAAAGTTGGTTTGAAACAGGGATGTGTCATGTCTCCATGGTTGTTCAATCTGTACATGGATGGGGTAATAAAAGAGGTACAAGGTAGGGTAGTGGATGTTGGAGTGGCCCTGGTGAGAGAGGATAGTGTTTGGAAACTCCCTGTACTGTTGTTTGCAGATGATACTGTGTTGTTGAGTGAAGACGAAGGGGAGCTGCAAGGCTTGGTGGATGAGTTTGAGAGAGTGTGTAAGAAACGGAACCTAAAGGTGAATGTAGGGAAGAGTAAAGTGATGGTCTTTGAGAGAGGTGAAGTCAGTGAATGTACAGCGAGGTTGGATGGTGAGGAATTGGAAAATGTGAGTACGTTTAAGTATTTGGGTAGTGTGATGAGTAAGGATGGAGATTTGGAGGGTGAAGTGCTTGAAAGGGTACAGCAGGGAAGAAAGGTTGCTGGTTCCTTAAAAGCAGTGATAAGAAACAGGGAAGTGAGCATGGAAGTAAAAAAGTTACTACATGACAGTATTGTGATACCAACTCTAACGTACGGAAGTGAAGCTTGGACATTGTTGGAAGGACACAAGTCAAGAGTGAGAGCAGTGGAAATGAGTTATTTAAGAGGAGCCTGTGGAGTCACGTGGAGAGACAGGCTGACGAATGAGGATATAAAGGAGCGTTGTGGTGTGGATGTGGATGTGATAGGAAGCGTTGTGAGGAACACACTGAGGTGGTTTGGCCATGTGGAGAGGATGGAGGGTGAAAGATTGACGAAGAGAGTGTATGTGAGTGAGGTGGAGGGTGGAAGAGGGAGGGGGAGACCGAGGATGAGATGGAGGGATGGGGTGGAGAGGTATATGAGAGAGGGGGGTGTGAGTTGGGAGCAGGGCAGTGAAATGGCGGGGGACAGGGCGACTTGGAGGCGATTTGTTTGTGGCCACCCCAAACGGGATTGAGGCGTCTGGCAATAGATAGATAGATAGAACTAAGAAAAATCTAAAAGTCAAGGAAATAAACCTAGATATACCATCACAAGTAGAACTGATTGCAGTAGAGATCGACACATCTGAAGGTAAAGTAATTGTAGCCAATTTGTACATACCACCCAGATCAAACACATGGGAAAGAGACGAATATGAGGACCTGGCAGAGAGTACAATTCAGAGTATATGATCATTGCTACATAAAATGGAAGAGAAATCGGAAAGAATTATACTAACTGGGGACTTTAATACAAATATAAATTGGAATACTCTAGATATAAATAGCCAAGAAAGCTGTTGGGACCAAAAGCTCCTGGATCTCGTACAAGAGTTTTTCTTAACGCAACACGTGAGGGAGACCACCAGAAAAAGAGGACTTGATGTACCTTCAGTGCTAGATCTAATATTTACTAGGCAAGAAAATGACATTGACAGTTTAATATATCACCCTCCACTCGGCAAAAGCGATCATGCAGTACTAAATTACAACTTCAGGATAGCATATGACATAGTAAACAGCAATGACAGTTACAAAAAGAGCCTAAACTATAAAAAGGGAAATTATCAAGACCTAAAGAAGTATTTCTTAGAAGTTGATTGGGAAAATGAGCTTAGAGGACAAGATTTAAATCCTGTATATAAAAAATTTTGTGAATTTTATGAAATAGGAGTCCAGAAGTACATCCCACAGCACAAAGAAGCAGATAAGAAAATACAGAAATGGTTCAATACAGAATGTAAAAAATCAAAAGAAAGAAGAGATTTGTTGTGGAATAGATACAGAAGACACAATAGTGAAAGGGCGTATAATAATTACAAAGAGGCAAGAAACGACTATACAAGAATAAGGAGGGAGGCCCAAAAACAGTTTGTGGAGGATATAATAAATAAAAGTAGTGATCAACCAAAGCTGTTTTACAGCTATATCAGAAGCAAAACCAAAGTAAAAGATATAATACAATCCATTACGGATGAGGGAATCACTTATACACAAGAGAAAGATATTTGTGAAGCACTAAATAAGAATTTCCAATTAGTTTTTACAGAAGAAAAAAATTTTGAGAGGGACTATGTGGAACACGCATGTCCACACATACTACTAGATATACAAATAGCAGAAAAAGTAATACAGGAGGAGTTAAGTAGATTAGACAGAGGAAAAGCAAGTGGTCCTGATGAAATTTCATGTTGGGTATTATGAGAATGTGCAAAGGAGTTAAGTAAACCATTATTTTTAATTTTCAAGAAATCCTTGAGTCAAGGGAAACTACCTGATATTTGGAAAAAAGCAAATATAGTCCCCTTATTCAAGAAAGGAAATAGACAAAATCCTCTCAATTACCGACCAGTATCACTGACCAGTGTTGTAAGCAACGTATTAGAAAAACTTATAAGAAAAGCTTGGGTAAATCATCTAGAAGAACACAGTATGATAACAGAAAGACAGTTTGGTTTCAGAAAAGGAAAATCATGTGTTACTAATCTGTTAAGCTACTATGACAGAGTAACAAACACAATACAGGAAAGGGTAGGATGGGTGGACAGTATCTATTTAGATTTCAAGAAAGCTTTTGACACAGTACCACACCAAAGACTTTTATGGAATCTGTACCATCAAGGAGGAATTCGAGGCAAACTGTTTTGTTGGATGCAAGACTTTCTCATAAAAAGAGAAATGAGGACAGTACTAAGAGGAAACTACTCATCATGGAAAGAAGTGACTAGTGGAGTACCACAGGGTTCGGTGCTGGCACCAATCATGTTTTTAGTGTATATAAATGATATAAACAGTAACACTGGAAATGAGAGCTATCTGAATATGTTTGCAGATGATGCAAAAATACAAAGGAGAATTACTAGCACAGACTCTTGTAGGGAGCTACAAGAAGAATTAAATAAACTTCATGAATGGAGTAGTACATGGCAAATGGAATTCAATGTGGACAAGTGTCATGTAATCAAGTTTGGTAAAAGTGGAAAAAGACCTGATTGGGATTATAAGTTAGGAAATAAAACCCTATACACATCAGAAAGAGAGAAAGAGCTAGGTGTGATTATCAATAACAGACTATCTCCGGCTGACCACATCAGCAAGAAGGTACGGAACATGTATACACTGCTTGCAAATATGAGAATAGCATTCACATACATAAATGAAGACATGCTAAGAAGGATAAGAACATCATTCATTAGACCAGCCCTGGAATATGCATCAGTAGTCTGGAGTCCTCATCTCAAAAAGCATATAGACAAGATTAAAAAAGTTCAAAGGGCCGCTACAAGATGGATACCAAGCTTAAGGGACCTAAGCTACGTAGAAAGACTAAATAAACTAATCTACCAACACTACAGGAGAGAAGGAAAAGAGGTGACATGATAATGCTATATAAGTGCATATCAGGGAAGGAGAAAATAGACATAAATGATTACTTAACATATGGAGAAGCATCAGCAAGAGGACACTGCAAAAAACTGCATAAGAAGAGAGGTGATAAAGACATAAGGAAATTCAGTTTCCCAAACAGAGCAGTTGATCAATGGAATGCACTACCGAATGAAATAGTGTGTGCCAAAACAATTCACAAATTTAAGGATATGTACGATAAATATGGTTTAAGACACGGGACAGTACGAGCTTGACTCATTCCTATAAAGATACAATTAGGTAGGTAAGAACACACATATACAGGCATACCCCGGTTTAACCCCTTAACCGCGGGGCGTCACTTTCATGACGCTTGGGAGCAAGGGATCATACCGTGGGACGTCACTTTTGTGATTCTGCGTTATTTTGAATTCACCCGGGCTTCCAAGTGTGGGCTTGTATCATCTATCAGTACTGCCAATGTCCAACACTAGTCAGCACTCCTAATCTCATCTGTACTCCCATCCATTGTTGACAATTTAGCCATTTCTCCCCGTTCTTGACTCCCCCCCTCCATTACCCTATCCTCTCGCCTGCCCGGCCGTGCTACGCTAAGTGAATCTTCCCTAGAATTTTTCACTGATTTCATCCATTGAAATAAGCCCTATGCCCTATTCTTATACCAAATAATATATACAAGAAAGAAATAAGGTGAGAGTGCCATACACCTGGAGTTGGCTAATTATCACCTGACAACACCTCACGTGCACTCGTTCGCTAATTTTCACTGTTCTTTTCCCCTTGAAATATGCCGTATAATCTATTTTCGTAATAAATATACATATAAGGAGGGAAGGGAGAAGCCTAAGTGATATTTACATTCACCTGGAACTACCTAATTTATAATGTATTGTCAAGATTTCCTGCCAATCATTTCAGTGCTATACATAGCTGTTTCAAGAGCTAAGGTTGGTAGTACTGAATATCCCCTAAGTAGGCCTCCACCTGGCCCTCCCTTATCAGTTCACTCTCATCTTCCGAAGTGGAGGTACGTCTGTTTCCTCTTGCTGACTTCAGGGACTTTTTCACCCCCATGCAAAGGGCCCTGTGACCTTTATCCCCTACTAAACCTCGTGTGGAAAGAGGCAAAGGGCTGACAATTGATAAAAGAGTGACAACGATCTTTCTATTGAGTAAAACAGTGCAAGTGGAATTGTAAATAATGTGTAAACAGCAAGTGATAGTAGTGAATGTAAATATACGTGAACAATGGAAAATAGTTTTATAAGTTACTTCAAGTGACAGTGCATAACACAGTGTAAATAAAATAGAAATGTAAATAACGTAAATAAAATAGAGAACGTAAATAGAAATGTAAATGAGTAGTATTATAAGAATACGAGTATATACCCTAGGAGTAATGAAAGTGAAAGTTTCACTCTAGCATGTCTGAATACTATGAGTTATGAGAGTGAAGATGAAAGTGACATTCACTCTCAATGCTAGTATACAGGACGAGAAAGTGAATGCTACGTATTTTATTCAAGAAATTGAATCCCTACAGTGACAATAAACTAATACTACTGAAGGAAACTTATGGATAAAGACTGTAGATATATATAAGTGTTATATAGTAATAGAAATATAAAGTGTGAGGGGTTTTATGAATAATAAATGACAGAGTACCAAGAGCGAACTAGCGCAAGTGCGGCGGTCATACGCGCTCTTAATTTTCATTGCTTTCACAGTGGGTTTTTTTTTGGAGTATGGATCCCAAACTACTTGAAAATCATAGAGTAGTGTTTATAGTGTTAATATCTGGCTGTGATAATCATATTACGGGTTGTCGAGAAGTGTAAAGTGGAGACTTCGTTACCCAACTTCAAAGGTCTCCACAAGTCCTACGGTAACTGACGAAGGCTCAACAAACATTCCAGGAGAAAGCTGAAGGTATGTGCCATAAGCATATGTAATTTTAATATTCTAGAACTAATAACTGATTTTTGGCAAATATTTTTTGAGAGTCTGTCGGAGCCCGAATAACCCCGCGGCACTCGCAAAACATCGGTAAACATGCCCGCGGTGTGGGGGTTAATGATCTAATTGGTTGGGTAAATCCCCATCGTTAGGCAGGGTATCATATATCAGGGTACTTTTGACATGCATTTCAATGTGGACCATTTACCAGCCTTGGGTTTCCCCCAAACCAAGTCCAAAACCCACCCAGATGAGCCTAAAAACAGGTTTAAAAGCAGTCTAAATGGCCTAACATCTGTCAAGGAAGCTAACTCAAGCCTAACACCTGTAAATAACTCACTGAAAGCAAGAAATAAAGCCTGAAAATCATAAGGAATACGTTTGAAATATCAAACACCTCTCATCACTGACTTTGAAGTCCATGTCCAGTCCTGGTCTTCATCTTTGCTATCCCCACCCCCTCCCCTGAGGCTAGGGGACATGTGGTGCTCCTCAACACTGAATCATCCTCCTCAGAGCTCTCAAACACGATCTCGAGGGGAGGGTCAGAGAGGGGTGGCGATGGAGTGTGATGTGATGATTCAGGCGGAGGCGATGGGATGTGATGAGCTGGCTCAGGCGGTGGTGATGAGGTGCGATGCAATGGCTTTGGGGGTGGCGATGGAGTGCAATGCGATGATAGAGGAGGTGGTGAGGGAGACAGCTGCAATAACCAGTGAGGTGGCGAGGAAGACTACTGCAATGAATGATGAGGTAGCGATGGAGTCAGTTGTGGTGGCTCTCGTCATGGTGAGGAAGATAGAGACAGTGGCCAAGGTGGTGTGGAAGAAGGAGGCCAGGACGAGGAAGGCAGTGATGGAGTGGCAGAGTGCCTTAGTGGAGACACAGGTGACCTGGGAGACGGGGATCAGCTGGAGGTTAGGTCCAGCACAACGGGCTGAGCATGTCCTTAGCGGGAGGTATCCCTTGGTGTTTCTCTGCTGGTTGAAGATTGGGGCGTTGCTCTGGTGGTTGAAGGCTGGGGAGATGCTCTGCTCGTCGAGGGTTGGGGAGATCCTCTCTGGGGCGCTGGTTTGGTGGGGGTCTGCTTGAAGAAGGCTGTGATCGTAGTCTGCCTGGCTGCCCTCTTCTCCTCCATCATCATCTTGTAGACTTTCATCCCCTCCTCGAGCTGATTAGCTGTGTCCCTGCTTCATCCTGGGAGGGGGTCGTATGCTCACAGTAAGTCAGTTATCTCATCCATCTTTGTTAGCATCTCCTTCAGGATTTTGATGTTCAGAGCTCGGACCTCAGGCACAACCCCCTCCTCCTCCTCCTCTGCCTCCTGGTGTGCCTGCTGGATCTCCATATTGAGGAGCTCCTTGTTGCTGAGCTCCTCTCTGTGACTCTCAAGAACCTCCTCCACATCATCCTTGTCAACCTCCCTGAAGCCCGCTTGTGCAACAGTTCAACTATGTCCTGCCGCACACACTCGAGAGGCGGAGCTCGCACGCCCTCGGGGAAGCCGGTGAAGAAGTGCAAGCACTCTGACCACAGTTTCCACCACACACTGTTCATTGTCGCCTGGCTAACCCCATCCCACACAGCAATTATATTCTCAAGGGCGTGATGTATGTTGTACCCTTTCCAAAACTGCTGCACAGTTGTCCTGTCATCACTGTTGCTGGCCATTAGCAACTGCTTCGTCGCTCAGCGTAGGTAGTAAGCCTTGAAGGCTGCGATCACCCCTTGGTCCATCGGCTGCAACAAAGACATGGTGCTGGGGGCAGGAACACCACCTCAGTATTGCTGGCCCATTCCTTCATCGTGGAAGGGTGACTAGGCGAGTTATCCACCACCACGACAAATCTGTTCGCCAAATTTTCACATGACACGGACCTCTTCAGCACACGAGAGGTACCAGTGGAGATAGGACAAACAGATATCTGAAGTCAAGCAGGGCTTCTTGTTTAACTTCCAGATAACTCCAAGATTTTCCATAACATACCCCACCGGAGCCCTGGGGTTCTTGGAGTGGTAAACTAGGAGCAGCTTCAACTTCAGGTCGCCCTTGGCATATCTCCCCAGGAGGAGTGTCAGCCAGTCTTTCGAGGCCTTGAATCCTGGCATAGACCTTTCCTTCGTCGCAAGATGTATCTTGGAGGACATCTTCTTCCAAAAGAGCCCAATCTCGTCAAAATTCAAGACTTGCTTCGCACTGTAGCCACCCTCCGCAATGATGCCTTTTAGCTTTTCTGGAAACGCTGCCGCTGTCACCGTATCTGCACTCACCACCTCATCGTACATCTTCATGTGGTGGAGGTTTGCCCACCTCTTGAACTGGTCAAACCACCCATGACTTACCTTAAAGGTCTTGCTTTCATCCAGATCCCGCCTGACCTTTAATTCGTCCCAGAGCAAGAGAGCCCTAGTGTATATTATTGCCTGGCTCGTTGGTGCCTTGCGCCAGTTCTGATCATCCACCCACGTTTGGAGCATCCGTTCCATCTCCTCCATCACAGGCTCTCGCTGGCGGGTGATACGGGACGCGGATAAGGTTGCAACCTCCCCAGCAGCAGCCTTAATGGCCTCCTTCTTCTTGATGATGGTGGAGAGAGTCAACTGGGCCAGGTGGTGAGCCAGTGCAATAGCACACACACCTTCACCTTTGTCATGGCGCTTTACCCTTTAATGCATAATCGCATCAGTTGATGGGAAGAGAGTTTTATGCCAAATAGCCTAATTGCATCAGTTGAGTGGAGCCTGTAAAAAACTGTGGAGTGCTTCCTTTGCCGCGATTATGACGTACATGGCTTCTTGCCAATGAGAACTCACCCTTAACGTGGCGGGATGGGGGATCGGTCCAACCTAGGCAGTGGGGGGGCATCCCCCCTCTGGGCCATGTCGGTGCCACCCTCTACCCCACTCCCTCACTCCCTCCTTGTCTCCCATCATGCTCCCATCCCTCCACGCACCTGCATCTCTCTACGCACCTGCATCTCTCCTCCCACCACCACCTGTGTCCCTTCCCACCCACTCTTGCCCCTCCTTCCACCCTGCTAGCCTTGTGTCCCCCCGAACCCCACCCCATCCCTCCCTCCTTGTCCCTCACTACCCTCCCACCCCTTACAGACCCCCGAGAGGTATCAGGCCGCCAAGATGTCACAGAACACACTGAAGTGTTTTCATTTCATGCAAAAAGTTGGTTATTTTTCCAACCCCCATACCTATAGGCCTATTCCCCACAGCCTAGTAATCTCCCCACACCTACATACACCTGTTTTCATGGGTGGTATAACACATGGTTGGTATGACAAAACTCTTTGAAATGACCTGTTTCAATAAGAAAAATAGGTAATCAAAATTTTTGCATTTTAGATTGTTTTCGAGGGGTAACTACTATTAACTTTTTTGACCTTTGACGTGTGATTGTGCTGTAACCATTAGGCCTGCTCAGGTGTGGATTGTGTTGTCAGGTGTGTAAATTCTTCCTACTTAGCCAAAACACAATCAATTTGCCCTTGGTGCCAGTCACCAAAACCCCCCTGAATTGCAGCAGGGGGGGGGGGTACATGCCTGAAATAATTGTGGACTCAGGGGGTTAAGAATTTCCAGTTTCACTTCTAGTAACACAGTCTTACGCACACACTTCGCAGGAACATCACCAGCACCACCACTAGCAGGCCGCTTACCACCACAACTAGGGCCTCCACTAGCCTCACCACATGCAGCACCCTTACCAGACATAATCACACTTATTTCGGGGCAAAATCACACAATATTGCACTCCACACACGTATCATTGCTGTACGCACGGCACTGCTCGAACACATTTACAATGCACTACGATAGCAACATGTGTAACATTGGTGGTGCAATATGATGCGCGGTGGGCAAGCATAAGGGAGATTCTCATCCTGAGATGGCCGGTGTGAGAAGAGCAATTTGGGTGAGTGTGGGGCGAGCGACGGCTGTGGCATCTGTGTGAGCATTTCTGCACATCTAGGGGTATCGTATATCGAGTTATTACTGTATATATATATATTTATATGTACTGTATATACAGTGCTCGTCAGAAGTATCGAGCGGCCTGCGTCCCTCCTAAGAAACAAACCTTTCAACATTGAAAAAACATATAAATAATGCATTTTATTTACCTTTAGTGCTTCGTAGGGTAGCCTTTATGCTTCTTCATAGACCTGAGACATCTTGGAAGTGAAAGGGCAAGGCTCCTGAGGTGCTGGAGGGGTATTTTGTCCCAGGAGTCACGAATGACAGCGTCCAGCTTAGGCAGAGAGCTCACGTCCTTCCCTTGGAGACTCTTCTTTACGAGGTACCAGAGGTTTTCAGTCGGGTTGAGGTCTGGGCTATTTCCTGCCCAGTCTTTCATGAATGATACCTCGCAGTCACGAAGCCTATTGGTGACCGGTTTGTCCTTGTGAGCAGGTGCACCGTCCTGCTGAAACACTCGTGCACCTGTTAGCTCGAAGGAGTCTGGTAAATGATCACACAGAAGCTCCAGGTAAACATCCTGATTCACTCTAAGGTTCTTGGGAAGTACAACAAGCTTCCCCAAACCCTTCCTTGAGAAACAGCCCCATACCATGAGTGAATCAGGATGTTTTACTGTGCTTTCAACATACCATGGGTCAAGTGGGTCAGTACCTTTCCGCCGGTACACACATGCTCCTCTGTTACAGGTGACACAAAACGTTGCCTCATCAGACCACAACACTGATAACCATTGCTCCTCACCCCAGTTAAGATATTTGTTAGCAAAGGCAAGCCTACAAAGTCGCTGGTTCTTGGTGAGAAGAGGCTTTCTCACAGGCCTGTGACTTTTGTAACCAAGTTCATGGACCCTACAAGACACTATTCTCACAGACACCCCACCAAACACTTCCGGGTTGCTCTCCTTTATTTTCCTTGCACTCACACGAGGATTAGACTCCACTGCACGTTTTAAAAGATTAACAGACCTTGGGGAAGTTTTCCTAGGCCTACCAGACCGCGGTTTCTTTGTGGGAACTTCACCACTGTTTTCCACTCGAAACCGCGCACCACCGACGCGACGCACTGTTGATCGAGCCACACCAACCAATTCACTAATTTCCTTTGTCTGGTGGCCTGCCTCCTTTAGAGCAATGATCTGGGATATGATTTCACTCGATAGTTCACGGGTAGGTGCCATAACAAAGTTTTGAAGGCCAAAACACTGCAGGACACTCGGTAAAAAATGGCGCAAAAAGAGAGGGAGATGGGGCGGAGTTCCTCTCTCTCAGGCAGCCCGTAGGTGACTGAGGCAGGAACCAACCAGCGCGTCGGAAGGCCTCAGGCTACTGTGACGTCATGCTAGCGCCACAAACTTGTGGCTCAATTTTTACCACCAAAAGTGGGTGATTCTTTTTTTACCATAAGTAATGCGCGCCCGGCCATGGGCGCTCGATATTTCTGACGAGCACTGTATATACAGTATTCCCTGTACTATCCGGACGCCCACTGTCCGGACTCCCCACTTACTGGACATTGTGGGCCTGGACCCTCAGAACCAAGAATGGCCAAAAAAAAAAAGAAAAAAAATCTGAGAGTTTTTTCCTACCCACAATTTGAAATTGGTGCACAACGCCAAACAGCTGTGTTTATGCACGTCCTCTTCACCCCCTCCTTCCTCCCCCCTCACCAGTTACCACCTAACCACCATTGTGAGGAGATGTTCATCACAATGGATGCCGCACGTGCTCGTTTTTGTGAGTAGACAGTGAATAAACTGCAATACCCCACCACTAGACCACATGGAAATTTGGCACCTGTGTGAGCATTTCAGCACATGTAGGGGTAATGTATATCGAGTTATTACTGTATATATGTATATATATATATATATATATATATATATATATATATATAGATATATATATATATATATATATATATATATATATATATATATATATGTATATATATATATATATATATATATATATATATATATACATGTATATACATATATATATATATATATATATATATGTATATACATATATATATATATATATATATATATATATATATATATATATATATATATATATATATACATGTATATACATATATATATATATATATATATGTATATATATATATATATATATATATATATACATGTATATACATATATATATATATATGTATATATATATATATATATATATATATATATATATATATATATATATATATATACATGTATATATATATATATATATATATATATATATATATATATATATATATATATATATATATATCGTTTTCGTTTTTAAAGGCTCCAACCTGCTTGCATGTGTCGGCCTTGGTCACCTAATGGCGGCTCTCCACACTGCACGATCCATTGCAGCCTCCCTGTTCAGTCCCTTAACCCTAAGGTCACACTTAATGACCTCGTCCCATGTCTTTCTCGGTCTACCCCTCATAACCCCACCCCCAATATTAACACTTCTCACCTTCCTCACCCAAATATCATCCTCCATCCTCTCCACATGTCCAAACCACCTCAATCTACCTCTCCTCATCACAACACCAATACACTCCAGTCCCATCCTACCTCTCAACTCTTCCATTGTAAACCCAGCCCCTCCAGGCCTTGGACGCAGGGACGCACTGCACATCCACCTAATCATTGTCATTTCTGTACGTCTGAGCCAGCGAATGTCTTCCTCCTTCACTGCCCAGGTCTCACTGCCATACAGCATTACACTCCTAACACATGCTGCATACAAAGACCCCTTAGCACGTAGGGAAAGCCCTCTCAATGTCAGGAGAGGCAAGAGCTCCCTGAACTTCTTCCAACCACTTCTCACCCTAGCCACAGAGCTAGCCCCAGCCCCACCTCCAGCACACATGTCTCCCAAATAACAAAACTCTTCCACACACTCAAGAGATTCACCAGCAAGTTCAATCCTTTCACGTCTGACGATCTCCACCTGCTCACCCCAGCACGCCATACACATAAAATCAGCATTATCTCGCAGTCTACCTCTGATACCACGACATCTCTTATGCACCCATTTATCACACACACTGCACAAGATGGAATTACAGTATTCCCTGTACTATCCGACGCCCACTGTCCGGACTCCCCACTTACTGGACTTTATGGGCCTGGACCCTCAGAACCCAAAAATGGCCAAAAAAAAGAAAAAAATCTGAGTTTTTTCCAACCCACAATTTGACATTGGCGCACAACGCCAAACAGCTGTGTTTATGCACGTCCCCTTCACCCCTTCCTTCCTCCCCCCTCACCAGTTACTGCCTAACCACCATCGTGAGGAGATGTTCATTGCAATGGATGCCGCACGTGCTCGTTTTTGTGAGTATACAGTGAATGAACTGCAATACCCCACCACTAGACCAAATAGAAAAATACAGTGTTGTGTAGTGTTAAGAAATTAGAATTTAGAGTGCAAAGGATTAAGTGTGGAGTGCAAAGTGGCAGTTGAAACTGGAGTGGCACAATTAAGAACAGAATGTGCAGTGTTAAACAGTCATAACTTAGAGTGCAAAGAATTAAGTGTAGCATAACACTGGATTACTGTACATGCTTCAAGAGCATTTTCAAAGTTAGGCTGGGTTAGGGTCCGGATAGTGGGCCTCTGCCTCCTGGACTGGTACTTATGACCCCTGCTCCCTGGACTGGTACTTATGAACCCTAACCTAGCCTATCTTTGAAAGCCACCTAAATAACTCCCTACCGGACATGCATAGCACCTATTTAAGACCCTATTCATACCAATAATGGACATAAAGCATGAAATAAATGAAAAGGAACCAGAGAATGAGGAATTAGAAGTGAGTATGGAAAATATTAGCAGTGTACAGGGTACTAACAGCACATCTGTGGCCGCCTCCTCTAAGGCTCTGGCAGTGGTGAAAATGCTCTTGAAGCACATACAGTAATCCAGTGTTGTGCTACACTTAATTCTTTACACTGTGAGTTATACTTGTTTAACACTGCACATTCTGTACTTAATTGTGCCACGCCAATTTCAACCACCACTTTGCACTTCACACTTAATCCTTTGCACTCTAAATTCTAATTTCTTAACACTACACAACACTGTAAATTCCCATGTGGTTTAGTGGCGAGGTATTGCAGTTTATTCACTGTTTGTTCACAAAAACGAGCACGTGCGGCATCCATTGCGATGAACATCTACTCACAACGGTGGTTAGGCGGTAACTGGTGAGGGGGGAGGAAGGAAGGGGTGAAGGGGCCGTGCATAAGCACATCTGTCAGGGTAGGAAGGAAGAGGTGAAGGGGCCGTGCATAAGCACAACTGTTAGGGGAGGAAGGAAGAGGTGAAGGGGCCGTGCATAAGCACAGCTGTTAGGGGAGGAAGGAAGAGGTGAAGGGGCCGTGCATAAGCACAGCTGTTAGGGGGGGAAGGAAGAGGTGAAGGGGCCGTGCATAAGCACATCTGTTAGGGGAGGAAGGAAGAGGTGAAGGGGCCATGCATAAGCACAGCTGTTAGGTGCTGTGCGCCAGTTTCAAATTGCGGGTGGGAAAATATTCAGATTTTTTTTTTTTTTTTGGGGGGGGGGCATTTTTGGGTTCCGAAGGTCCCACAATATCCAGTAAGCGGGGAGTCCGGATAGTGGGCGTTCAGATAGTACAGGGATTACTTATATATATATGTTTGTGGTAGGTGAGAGAGCTCACCATCCACTCACTCGATGTAGTGCTGCTGTCGGGTGTCTGCCCTTTCCTCTCCTCTATCCTTCTTTCCTTCCATCCTCTTCCATCTTCCTGTCCTTCATTCTTTCCTCTTCCTTCTGCATATTGGTGACTTTACACTCCCTCTTCTGTCTTTCTTTCCCCCATTCTTTCCTCTTCATTCTGCCTGTGGGTGACTCTACACTGACTGACAAGCCAAATGGTTTCCTGTACACCAGGAAACTATTTACTACACTGGGTGGTAACCATATAACCAGATTATGGCGCCTGGTGGTTTAGTGGGTAATTATGTGGCTCCAATCAGATTGAGCCGTTGAAGGTTTATGTCCAAGGGATGGTTGAGGTTTATTGCTCATGTAATGCCATTCAGGGATGAGTGAGGCCGGTCAGTCTCATCTTAAATGTCTGGACCAGCTTCCCTAGCCCTGGGTTCCTACGCTCCTTATGGGGCACCGTAGGATTGGATGATGGTTGGATGGTTGTACGTATATATATACAGTACAGTAGAACCTCTTTGGTCCAGACCCCTTTAATCCGGACTTCTGTTAATCCGGACAAAATTTAAAAATAATAAGCTCCAAAAATATGTTGAAAGTAATTCTAAAGTAATTTTCAGTATCGGCACGGAAAGCGATCATCATTCGTTTAGTCTCGGATCACTCTAGGTCTCAACATGGGCTCCTGTTTAAACTCACGCTAGCATTTGTTCCATCAACTAGTTCACCAACCACTAATATTTTTACACTGTAATTCAAAAGTTAATCCTCCGTACCATGCCCCTTAATGCAAGTATAGCTTCTGCAATGAATAAAGGTGTTAAAAGGAGGAGTTTACTTACACAAAAATGGGTCAGAATATTCTGCAGTGTTCAGTGATTACTGTAGGTTATTTTTTGTACTTAAATGTGCTTTACTTGTACATCAAACATTAGCTTCTTGCCCATATGGGCATTACCAATATGCCAAAGATGATAATGTATTTTTTGCCTTCATAAGGTTTATTTTTATTCCAAATATTACAGTTAACTAATTAATTTATTTTTTTGCCTACACGGGCCTTAGTCACTTACTACAATTTAAAATGTAGGCTAGTTTCTTGTCATGGCCTTACCTGTAAATTATGCAATACAAAACTATCGTACATGATTAGTTTGGTTATTTTAGTATCCTTTCATCTTTTGCAGTTACGTAGGGTTGACACATGCCACATATGTTAATAATTAACAAACATACCATATGTAGATAGTTTTTGGTATGAACTGGAGATTACCCTGATGGTCCGGACAATCTGCTAGTTCGGACAACCCTTCCCCCCATATAGTCCGAATGAGAGAGGTTCTACTGTATATATATATATATTTACACCCACCGGTGTGGGAGAGTTGTTTGTCTTTTGCTTTGTGTTTCCACCTCTACCAAGTGAATTTTTTGGGCAAGAAGTAACTGGAAACTCCTCTAGTGTTGGCAGGAGGTGGCGAAACACTCTGCACATCAGTGCTTGCCCAGAAGTTAGAGTTGGAGTATATGTTCCCGTCGCTCCAAGCTTGCACCTCCCTCTTTTTTCGTATGCATTGCAGTTTGCCCTGTTATTTTCCTAGAGTTGAGTTGCCATGCCTGGAAAGTATTGCTGAAGGGATGAGAGGGTCCATATCATTGCATGGAGGCAGGATAATGTCCCTATCAACACGATTTGTGAACGTACTGGATGCGCAAAGTCTACTGTCATGAAGATTCTTGTTGCAAGGAGTGGCCTGCCACCTGATGTCGTACTAGAGCACAAGCATGGCGGTGGAAAGAAAAGGACGACTTCCAGAGGCATAGATATGCTTCTGAAGAGGGAAGTAATCAAGAATCATCGACTGACAGCAGCAGAATTGAAGAGAATGCATCCCCAGCTGTTACAAGATGTCTCAATTCAAACTATCCAACACCGCTTGCAGAAGGGGCTGGGTTTGCCAAGCTGCACCTCAGCCAAGAAACCACTTCTCACTGACCACATGAAGAAGCAGCGCATTCAGTTTGCCAAGAAGTATGCATACTGGACATCGGATGAATGGAGAAGAGTTATGTTTTCCGATGAAAGCACAGTTCAAGTGTTCCAGGTGTGTTCTGCGAAGAGTCATTGCCCTGCCTCCTGTAGTCAATATGACCCTGCTTACATGGTGCCGACTTTTAAGCACCCACAATCAGTAATGGTATGGGGGTGTTTCTCAGGTAAAATAGGAAGGGGAGGCCTCTGCTTTCTTCCTAAGAACTTGATGATGAATGGTGGCTGGTACATTCAAGTTCTGAAAGATCATTTGTTAAACTTTTTTGCTATTCATGGGTGCGACTTTTTCATGCACGATTCAGCTCCATGTCACAAGTCAAGAAAGGTGACAAAATGACTTCAGGATAATCGGCTTGAGGTCCTCAACTGGCCTGGCAACAATCTGGATCTAAATCCGATAGAAAACTGCTGGGCAAAAGATGAAGAAAATCATGGCAGAGAAGAAGACACCCAATCTGGACAACCTTAAGACTGAACTGACAATCGTTTGGTGCAAAGAAATGTCCTTCGATTACTTTAGAGATCTAAGCGATTCCATGCCAAAACGCATCCAACTGGCCCTGAAAAACAAGGGAAACATGATTTCATATTAATGAATGGCATTTCATGAACAAACTTTGTGATATACTATGATTTCTGTGTTTTTTAATACCTTGTGGGGGGAGGTCCTAAGTCAGTTTGTAGTATAAATATATTAGGGTTGGCATTGATTAAATCAAATTGATTCAGTGATGTGAGTAAATCTGATTTTTTTTTTTTTAATCAAAAACTTAACAAAAATTAATTCTGAAGGTTTATAAAAGTTTTTTAAAACTTTGAGTTAGCATTCATTTATTCAGATACTTAAGCATTAAGTTAGCAGGTTTTGTAGAATGGCACCATTAGAAATTGCTACATTGTATAACAGAAAAAATATTTTTACATTTGTGTAACTAAGTATTGAAATTATTTGTACATCCGAAATAATAAGCCATAAATCAAACCAAAGCCATAAGACTGGGTAGGCTATGCTTGGTCACTTAAGGCCATGTCATGATAATATCAGCTTAAGATTTTTCTGTGTGGTAATATAGTCAACTTTGGAATATGCTGTCATGCCTACCTCTGGCAACTCAACCGTAACCAGTAGTGTACAGACAGTACTTGAATAGGTATGTACCTGGATTGTGGGCAGTGGCTTTCAGCCTGAACCATCAGTGGATAGACAGGACATGAAGTTAACAGTATTCATTATACTGCTTTTGAAATATTAGCTGTATAATAATCAAAAATCAAATAAAAAAATAATCAGGTAATTTGAATAAATAAAAAATCATTGTTTTTTATTTTTTGGTTTAAAAAATAAAAAATCACCAACCCTTGTGTATATATATATATATATATATATATATATATATATATATATATATATATCCATCCATCATCCAATCCTACGTTGCCCCATGAGGAGCATAGGAGCCCGGGGCTAGGCAGTTGGTCTTGACGTTTAAGATGAGAGTGACCAATCTCACTCATCCCTGAGAGGCATTACGTGAGCAATAAACCCCAACCATCCCTCGGATATAAACCTTCACCGGCTCAATCCAATTGGAGCACAATAATTACCCACTAAACCACCAGGCGCCAAAATTTGGTTATATGGTTACCACCGAGCGTAGTAAATGGTTTCCTGGTGTACAGGAAACCATTTGGCTTGTCACTCAGTGTAGAGTCACCCATAGGCAGAAGGAAGAGGAAAGAATGGAGGAATGAAAGACAGAAGAGGGAGTGTAAAGTCACCTGTAGGCAGAAGGACGAGGAAAGAACGAAGGAAAGAAAGATAGATGAAAATGGAAGGAAAGAAGGATGGAGGAGAGGACAGGGCAGACACCCGAGAGCAACACTACATTGAGTGAGGGGATGGTGAGCGCCCTCACCTATATATATATATATATATATATATATATATATACACACACAGTATATAAACACACACACACACACACACACACACACACACACACACACACCATCTAATCCTGTGTTGCCCCATGAGGAGCGTATGAGCCCGGGGCTAGGCAAGTTTGTCCTGAAATTTAAGGTGAGAGTGACTAGCCTACTCACTCATCCCTGACTGGCATTACTATCTATATACCTAGGCTGCTTCCCCCAAGGAAAGGGAGGTAGCCGAGACAGGACGACACATTCCCCATTTACTCATCCATTCAAACACATTCATTCACATCTTAGCCCCAAGGGAAGAACGGACAGATCCTCACCGCACCACACCGCACAAGGGTCAACTGCGCAATGCAAGCAGTGACATCCGCAGCAGGGCCCGACAGCAGAGCTGGTTTACCCCTGCCACATCATAACAGACCCATCCCCTTACCCACACCTGACCTGACTAGCTGGTCAGACCAAATGCGGGAGAATATCCCCTCAGGGCTGCGTCATCACTTATTCATTCACAATTTCTCTCTATTGATTTCTGTCACGCACAGCCACTCTTCCTTGCTCAACAGACATCCCTCTCGCATCCAGTGCTCTCTTCACACTGTCCATCCATCCTATTCGTGGTCTTCCTCTCAGCCTTACACCTCTCACATCAGATCTAGTTATCTTTTTCACCAATCGCTCATTATCCATTCTCTCCATATGCCCAAACCATCGCAACACCCTCTGCTCGACTCTACCAGCCATCTCCCGAACAACTCCAGTTCTCCTTCACAATTCATCCTTTTGCACTCGATCCATGCGCGTCACTCCACACATACTCCTCAGACACCTCATCTCCATTACATTCAAACTTTTCCTCTCTGCTACACCCATATTCCATGTTTCAGCCCCATATAACGCAGTCAGTACCACAGCACCCTCATACAACCTTCTCTTTACATCCATTTTAAGCGAATGACATCTAAACACTTTTTTAATTCCTCCCAGCACCTTTCCTACTTCATTTATTCTAAACTTCACTTCTGCATCTATTCTTCCATCATCAGCAACATGTGACCCTAGATATTTAAAACACTCTGCCTCCTCAAGCAACTCGCCATTCAAAGCTATATTCATCCCCCTACCATCTACCAACCTCGTACACTTCATCACTTTACTCTTATTCTCATTTACTTTCAATTTCCTCCTTTCACACACCCTTCCAAACTCCTCTACCAACTGTCTCAGTCTCTCCTCTGAATCAGCCACCAGTGCAGTATCATCTGCAAACAGCAGCTGCTTCAGATTCCACTCTCCACCATCAACATTCACCAGACTCAGACCTCCACCTAAAACTCTTACATTCACCTCCCTTACAACACCATCCATGTAAATATTAAACAACCAAGGCGACATCACACATCTCTGTCGCAGCCCCACTCTCACAGGAAACCAGTCACTCACAGCATTTCCCACTCTTACACACGCTCTACTATTTACATAAAAACTTTTCACTCCTTTTAGTAACCTACCATCAAGTCCATACAATTCTAAAACAGTTCACAAAGCCTCCCTATCAATTCTATCATACGCTTTCTCTAAATCCATGAATGCCCAAAACACATCCTTGCCTTTCGCTAAATACTTTTCACACACTTGTCTCACAGCAAACACCTGATCCACGCATCCCCTCCCTCTCCTAAAGCCACACTGCTCTTCACCAATCACTCCCTCTGTACCCTCTCTAACTCTCATAATTAACACTCTACCATAAACCTTACCTACAACACTCAACAGACTTATACCCCTAAAGCTAGTACATTCATACTTATCACCCTTGCCTTTATACAACGGGACCACACAAGCACTTGCCCAGTCAATTGGCACCATACCTTTCACAAAGCACACATTCAACAATCTTACTAACCAGTCAACAATGGTCACTCCACCACCTTTCAGGCATTCCACAGCACACCCATCCATACCTGCAGCTTTCCCTGTTTTCATCTCCTTTACTGCCTTCTCCACTTCCTCCTGCGTGATCAAAGAATCATTCAACCCTCCCAACACATTTATTCCTTGCACCCTTCCATCTGCCACAATCTCAGCCACCCTTTCCTCCTCTACATTCAATAATCTTTCAAAATACTCTGCCCATCTCTTCCTTACTGCATCCATCTCAATTAACATCCTTCCATCCTCTGCTTTTACTCGTTCTTCCTTCCCAGACTCTCCTTTTCGCACCCTTTTCACCTCCTTCCAAAACATTTTCTTATTCTGTTGAAAATTCTTTGTAACCCGCCTACCCCACCTCTCATCTGCTGCCACTTTAGCATCACGCACAGCCCTTCTCGCCCTATTGCTCTTTTTCTTATACGTTTCATATGACATCTCATCCTTCCTCTGCAGCCACACTTCATATGCACGTCTCTTCTCAGCCACAGCCATACTTACTTCCTCGCACCACCATTCACTTCCTTTTCTTACACCACCACCCACACGTCTCACACCACACACCTCTTCTGCATGCCCCACCACAGCACTCTTAAACAACTGCCATTCCTCCTCCACACTGCCATTTTCCTGATCTTTCAGTGCGTTCCACTCATCTTTCAATTTCTCCTGATACTCCATCTTTTTCTCTCTTTTATCCAACTCACTTTCAAAACCTCCCTGCCACACCCAACCCTCCTAGCTCTCACCCATCTCTTACCTACTCTTAACTTTCCCTCCACCAGGTAGTGGTCAGACATACCTCCACCCTCCCCTCTCAGAACCCTCACATCCAACAATCTTCCTATTACATTCCTAGACACAACCACATAGTCCATCAAAGCTCTATCAACAACCCTTCCTCCCTCCTGTCTCACCCATGTATACTTATAAATATCTTTCTTCTCAAACAGCGTATTTCCAATCACCATCTCTCACTCAACACACATCGCTATCATTCGTTCCCCATTTTCATTTCTTCCAGGCACACCATGCATACCAACTACACCTTCAGCTGCTACATTTCCCACTCTAGCATTCAGATCTCCCATCATTACCACATTCACATTCGCTCTAAAACTCAGCAGACACTCATCAACATCATTCCAGAAAGACTCCCTCTCTTCTTCATCCCTTTCACTACCAGGCCCATATGCACTCACAAACACCCACAACTCACGTTCAAATTTCGCTTTCACCCACATCAGTCTCGATGACACCTCCTTCCATTCAACCACACACTGCTGTACTTTCGGACTCACTAACAAGGCCACACCTTCTCTTGCCCTTCCTCTATCAACACCTGACATTCTTCCATTCACACTTCCAAACATAGACCCACCCTTCCCTTTCATCTTCGTTTCACTCAAAGCTAACACATCCAACTTTCTTCTCACAAACATTCTTCCAATCTCCTCCCTTTTAGCCTCAATTGTACTACATCCACCAACATTCATAGACCCTATCTTCAGGGTCACCTCTCCCGGTGACGACTCGAGGTGCCTGGAACCACTGTCTGACTCTCTTCTTCATTTCTGCAGCATTCGCGGCCTTTCCTCTAACTTTCGCTCTGTTGAGCACCACCTCTCCTCCTCTAAACCTCACCTTCTTTTTCTAATGGAGACTCAGCTGTCTGAGGCAACTGACAGCAAACCCTTTTCTGTATCCTCCTACTTTCTCTATACTCATTTCAAAGCCAAAGGTGGCTGTTGTGTATACATACGCAACAACTTATCTTGCTCTCGTGTTCCTGAACTTGATTCTTCTGAATTCTCCACACTCTGGCTTCGGCTTTCCTGTCATTCTCTGACTAAATATATCTGTGCTGTTTACTTATCCCCTAATTCTACTGACTATCAAAAATTCTTCGACTATCTTACTTCTACGATGGAACACATTCTGTCCATTTCTCCTTTCTCTGAAGTCTCCATTCTTGGAGATTTCAATGTTCACCACCACCTTTGGCTCTCCTCTCCTTTCACTGATCCACCTGGTGAACAAGCCTACATCTTTTCTATCCTTAATAATCTAGAGCAGCTTGTACAGCACCCTACCCGTATCCCTGACCGCCTTGGAGAGAGCTCCAACATACTTGACCTCTTCCTCACAACCAATCCTTCTGCTTACTTTGTTAATCTTTTCTCTCCGTTGGGCTCCTCCGATCACAACCTTATTACCTTAACCTGTCCTATCACTCCGGTACGGCATGTGGACCCTCCAGGGAAACGTCGTCTGTGGCATTTTGGAGCCGCAGACTGGGAGGCCCTCAGGCAGTACTTCTTTGATTTTCCCTGGAATAATTATTGCTTCCATGGCCGTGAGCCATCTGAGTGTGCCTTGCGCATTACGGAGGTTATTCTCTCGGGCATGGAAGCATATATTCCTTTCTCTCCTTTGACTAACGCAAGAAAGCCTTGATTTAATCACGCTTGTTCTAATGCTGTCCGCAACAAGGAGAAGGCCTACAAAAGGTACCGGAGCCAACCCACCCCTGAATCACATCATCTTTACGTTTCTGCCCGGAATCGTGCTAAGTCTGTTCTTCGCTCTACTAAAAATAATTTCATCCATACTCAATGCTCTCAACTCTCCAACTCGAATTCTTCCCGCTCCTTCTGGCACCTTGCCAAAAATCTTTTTAACAACTTTACCTCATCATCCTTCCCTCCTCTTTTCTACTCTGATGGTTCTGTAGCTATTTCTTCTACTGATAAAGCAGATCTCTTCGCACAGACTTTCTCCTCCAATTCCACCTTAGACGATTCCGGTGCTGTTCCTCCATCACTTCCCCCCTCTGACTTCCTCATGGCTGACATTAAAATTTCTTCAGTTGATGTATTTTCTGCCATCACTGGCCTCAGTACTAACAAGGCATATGGGCCTGATGGGGTCCCTCCTGTTGTTCTCAAGAACTGTGCTTCTGTGCTTACACCCTGCCTAGGCAAACTCTTTCGCCTTTGTCTGTCAACTTGTACCTTTCCTTCTTGCTGGAAGTTTGCTCTCATTCAGCCAGTCCCAAAGAAGGGTGACCACTCCCAACCCTCCAACTATCGTCCAACTGCTTTATCGTCCTGTATTTCAAAAGTTTTCGAGTCAATTCTTAATAGAAAAATTTTAAGGCATCTTTCCTATCACAACCTTCTTTCCGATCGTCAGTATGGGTTCCGTCAGGGACGCTCCACTGGCGATCTTCTCACCTACCTTTCAGATTCCTGGTCATCCTCCTTTCAGGACTTTGGCGAAAGCTTTGCCATTGCACTTGACATCTCAAAGGCTTTCGATCGAGTCTGGCATAAGTCTTTAATTTCCAAACTGCCCTTCTACGGTTTCTATCCTTCTATCTGTGCCTTCATCGCTAGCTTCCTTTCTGGTCGTTCTATAGCCGCTGTTGTAGAAGGCCATCGTTCTTCTCCTAGATCTATCAACAGTGGTGTTCCTCAGGGCTCTGTCCTATCACCAACTCTCTTCCTTTTATTCATCAATGATTTTCTGAGCTGTACATCTAACCCTATCCACTCATACGCTGATGACTCCACCCTTCACCTTTCCATTCGGTTCCCGCAACGCCCATCTCAACAGTTACTTCAACAAACAAGGGATGAGGCTATGGCACACCTAATGTCTGACTTGGCTCGTATCTCTGACTGGGGTAAAAATAATATGGTTGTCTTTAATGCATCTAAGACTCAGTTCTTACACCTATCGACCCGACAAAATCTTCCACAGGTATACAGTACTCGTCAGAAGTATTCAGCGTTGTCCGCCAGGCGCGCAATACTTATGGCCCAAAAAGAATCACCCATTCTGGGGGGTAAGAATTGAGCCACAAGTTTGAGCTCCGAGCATGACGTCACGGTAGCCTGGGGCCTTCCGACGCGCTGGTTGGTTCCCGCCTCAGTCGCCCACGGGCTGCCTGAGAGAGAGGAACTCCGCCGAGTGTCCCTCTCAAATTGCGCCATTTTTTACCGAGTGTCCCGCAGTGTTCTGGCCTTCACAACTTTGATATGGCACCTACCCGTGAACTATCGAGTGAAATCATATCCCAGATCATTGCTCTAAAGGAGGCAGGCCACCAGACAAAGGAAATTAGTGAATTGGTTGGTGTGGCACGATCGACAGTGCGTCGTTGGTGTGCGCGGTTTCGGGAGGAAAACAGTGGTGCAGTTCCCACAAAGAAACCACGGTCTGGTAGGCCTAGGAAAACTTCTCCAAGGTCTGTTAATGTTTTAAAACGTGCAGTGGAGTTTAATCCTCATGTGAGTGCAAGGAAAATTAAGGAGAGCAACCCGGAAGTGTTTGGTGAGGTGTCAGTGAGAACAGTGTCTCGTAGGGTGCATGAGCTTGGTTACACAAGTCACAGGCCTGTGAAAAAGCCTCTTCTCACCAAGAGCCAGAGAATTCGTAGGCTTGCCTTTGCTAATAAATATCTAATCTGGGGTGAGGAGCAATGGTTGTCAGTGTTGTGGTCTGATGAGGCAACGTTTAGTGTTACCTGTAACAGAGGAGCACGTGTGTATCGACGCAAAGGTAGTGACCCACTTGACCCACGGTATGTAGAAAGCACAGTTAAACATCCTGATTCACTCATGGTATGGGGTTGTTTCTCAGGGAAGGGTTTGGGGAAGCTTGTTGTACTTCCCAAGAACATCAGACTGAATCAGGATGTTTACCTGGAGCTTCTGTGTGATCATTTACCAGACTCCTTCGAGCTAACAGGTGCACGAGTGTTTCAGCAGGACGGTGCACCTGCTCACAAGGCCAAATCGTTCACCAATTGGCTTCGTGACTGCGAGGTATCATTCATGACAGACTGGCCAGGAAATAGCCCAGACCTCAACCCCATTGAAAACCTCTGGTACCTCGTAAAGAAGAGTCTCCAAGGGAAAGACGTGAGCTCTCTGCCTAAGTTGGAAGCCGCCATTCGTGACTCCTGGGACAAAATACCCCTCCAGCACCTCAGGAGCCTCGCCCTTTCACTTCCAAGACGTCTCAGGTCCGTGAAGAAACGTAAAGGCTACCCTACGAAGCACTAAAGGTAAATAAAATGCATTATTTATATGTTTTTTCAATGTTGAAAGGTTTGTTTCTCAGGAGGGACGCAGGGCGCTCTATACTTCTGACGAGCACTGTACCCACTAATGTTTAATAATGTTCAGCTTAATCCTGCGTCATCCTTGAACATGCTTGGGGTTTCATTTACTCGGGACTTATCTTGGAAAGATCATAATACATCTCTTGTAAAATCTGCTTCCAAGAGATTGGGTGTGCTAAGCCGACTCCGCTCTTTCTTTATCCCTGCACAATTGTTGACTCTATACAGGGGTTTTACCCACCCCTGTGTGGAGTACAACTCTCATGTGTGGGGAGGCTCCCCACATACAGCTCTTCTCAATACGGTGGAGTCAAAGGCTTTTCGTCTCATTAACTCTCCTCCTCTTACTGGCTCACTTCATCCTCTGTCTCTTCGCCGCACTGTTGCATCTTTATCTCTTTTCTATCGCTACTTTAATGGGCACTGCTCCTCTGAACTGTCTGCTTGCATTCCTCCACCTCTAAGACGGGCGCGTAACACCCGTCTGGCAGCAAACTCTCATCCCTTTTCTGTCCAACTCTCTAATGCAAGAGTTAACCGTTACTCCCAGTCTTTCATTTATGCAACAGGTCAGCTCTGGAACTGTCTCCCTCTGTCTGTATTTCCTGCTGCCTATGATCTCCAGTCTTTCAAACGCAGTGTGTCCAGGCATCTCAAAATGATCGGATCTTGAATTTGGCTCTCTATTGTATTTTGTTTTTCTCTTGGAGGGAACTGTAACTGCGGGCTCATGGCCTTTGGTTCCTTCTTCCTCGCATAAAAAAAAAAAAAAAACCTCCATCCCCCATCCCTTTCTCTGGCCTGTCTCTTTTTAGGAACTAAAAAACAGAGGAGGGGGTCCCTAGTCCCCTCATCCCGCCCCTTTTAGTCGCCTTTTACGACACGCTGGGAATACGGTGGCAGTATTTTTCCTAACACAACCTGGCCGCAGAGTAGTAGTACCACCCCATAGTTTCGGCCAGATTGTATCCCCCCCACCACAGGGGGAATTACATGAGCAATAAACCCCAACCACCCCTTGCATATAAACTTACACAGGCATAATCCAATTGGAGCACCTTAATTACCCACTAAACCACCAGGTGCCATAGTTTGTTATTATAGTTGCCATCTAGCATAGTAAATGGTTTCCTGGTATACAGGAAACCATTTGGCTTGTCACTCAGTGTAGAGTCACCCACAGGGAGAAGAAAGAAGGAAGGACAGACAGAGGAGGGAGTGTACAGCCACCCTTAGGCAGGAGATAGAGGAAAGAATGAAGCAAAGAAAGACAGAAGAGGAAGGAAGAGAGGAGAGGGCAGACACCCAAAGCAGCATTACATCGAGGTACAGTATTGTAGGTCTCAGGATGGAACTATGTAGGTAATGAACTGGGGACTGTGTGAGTTTTTAATATGGTTGAAGAACCAGGATCACCTTTCATGAGGGTTGGAAACCCTGATATGTGCATGAAATATTTATGGAACTGTGCATGACAAGGGTTGCATCTTATTTGTTTTATTTATTTATTCCACCCTTCTTTCCTTTCATCCTCTTCTGTCTTTCTTTCCTTCTTTCTTTCCTTGTCCCTCCTCCTACCCGGTGACTTTACACTCCCTCTTCTGTCTTTATTTCCTTCATTCTTTCCTTTTCCTTCTGCCTGTGGGTGACTCTACACTGAGTGACAAGGCAAATGGTTTCCTGTACCCCAGGAAACCATTTACTATGCTGGGTGGTAACCATATAGCCAGATTTTGGCACCTGGTGGTTTAGTGGGTATTTATTGCGCACCAGTCGGATTGAGCCGGTGAAGGTTTATATCCAAGGAGTGGTTAGGGTTGAGTGAGGCTGGTCACTCTCATCTTAAATGTCGAGACCAACTGCCTAGCCCCGGGCTCCTATGCTCCTCATGGGGCAATGTGGGATTGGATGATGGATGAATGGATGGATTTATTTTTAGTTATGTATTTATTTTCTTAGCAAGTACTTGATGGAATGACCCTATACATAAAGTGTATATGAAGCATTTACATATTTGTGTGCAGATAAATTTCCTTGTGAATTGTAGCCAGCATTTTAAAATCTTGAGTGACCTGCGAATAATTGGTTCATGCCTCTGAACATGCTGTTAATAGTGTTACCACTGTTGTATTTTCCTTTTCCTTGTCTTTGTATCCTGCTTTACGCTATCTACAGTTGGGAATAAAAATGATGATGATGGTAGACAAAGTCACACTCTAAATTCATCTTATTTCCACAGCTTGGAGAAATATGAGAGTCATCTTTATGGTGGAATAAGGATGACAGTGAAGACATCACACCTAAACTCATCACCTTTTCCCCTCAGCTTTGGAGAAACTTCAAAATATAGCTGCGGGTGATGATGGAATGCACTTCAAGAAGACTGGAAAGGGGCCCGTCGTTCACACATACTGGTACAAGCATGAGTCCTACTAAGGTCATGGGAGTATAGGACAAGGTTAGAGATATAAGTTAAGGTAAGAGATGATTAAAGCCTGGCCATGTGGAGGGTGAGAGACTGATGAGGAGAGTGTATGTGAGTGAGGTGGAGGGGGGAGAGGGAGGGGGAAACCATGGATGAGATGGAGGAATGGAGTGGAGAGGTACCGTATATGAGGGATGGGTGTGTGAGCTGGGAGCAGGGCTGTGAAATAGCAGGGAACAGAGTGACCTGGAGATGATTTGTTTGTGGCCACCCCTTCATGGGATTAAGCATCTGCTAATAGATAGATGGCTAAAGTTTGTTTGTTTCACCTGACAGAGATCTATAACCTCTTCTCAGCTTAGTTGATGGCTGGGTGTTGTCAGATTGGAGGATAAATTTGACTAGTAACCAAGGAGCTGCATTCCTACCTCATAACAAAGGCACATTGAATTTCAAGTAACTGCAATTTAGTAGTTGTGAGAGTAATCCAGTTCTATAAGATGAAAACAGACCAGCAATAGCAAGACAGGAGATAGTAGGGTTAGAAATACCTAATAAGGTCTGGGATATTGAATGATGTCTGGGATTGCTAGTAATGTCAGGAATATCAAGTGAGGTCAGATGGATAGGTAGTAAGGTTTGGGATGAAAGCAGGGTTGGGATTGATTAAATCATTGATTTTTATGTTTAAAAAAAAATCATGATTTGTTCTGTACTTTTTCTGATTTGTTTGATTTTTAAATCTAAAAGTTAACAAAAATAAAATTTGAAGGTTTATAAAAGTTGTGTATAATTTGTATTGGCATTCATTTATTCAGATACTTAAGCATTAAGTTAGCAAATTTTGGAGAATGGTGCCATTAATAATTGCTGCATTGTATGACAGAAAAAATATTTTTACGTTTGTATAAGAGAGAAGTGGAGGAACGATTGGGCAAATATGAATCGGAGCAGATGGGAGACGTGGAAGGTGTGTGTAAGATATTTACAGAAGAAATATGTGCAGCATGTGATGTGGTGTGTGGAAGGAAGAGATGACGGAGGGGGGTGCAAGGAACAGCGTGGTGGACTGAAGAGGTGAAACAGGCTGTAGCACAAAAGAAGAAAGCATACAATGAATGGATGAGAAATAGGGGCGTGGAAGAAGTTGAGAGGCGGAAGAGAGAGTTATATGTGGAAAGAAAGAGAGAGGTGAAAAGATTAGTAAGAGAGAGTAAGAGAGAGTGGATGAGGAATTTGGAAGGAATTTGAGTGTAAAGTGGAGGAACTGTAAGAAAATGTTCTGGAGAGAGGTGAAAAGAGTAAGACAGGGTGGAAGTGAAGTTAGCAGGGGAGTGAAAGATAAAAATGGTAGATTACTAGTGGAGAAGGGAGAAAAAGTGAGCAGATGGAGAGAACACTTTGAGGAATTGTTGAACGTAGAGGATGGAAGTAATGCGAGTATAAGTGGCTGGGGAATGGCTGGGAGAAGGAGGGAGGTGAGAAGACAGGAAGAAATCAGTAGGATAGAAGTTGTGGAAGCAATGAAGAAAGTTAAATCAGGGAAAGCCCCGGGAATTGATGGAGTGTGTGGTGAAATGCTGAAGCATGGGGGAGAGATAGTAGTAGAATGGATGTGGAAGATGTGCAGATTGGCCTGGGCGGAAGGTAGAGTCCCGGAGGATTGGAAGTCAGGTATAATTATTCCCTTGTACAAAGGAAAAGGGGAAAAAGAAGTGTGTGGTAATCATAGGGGCATTTGTCTTCTTAGTATAATAGGAAAAGTGTATGGTCGGATACTTATAGACAGAGTTAGAGAAAGAACAGAGAAATTAGTTGGAGAAGAACAGGGAGGCTTTAGGAAGGGAAGAGGCTGTGTAGATCAGATATTCATTCTTAGATCTTTAGTGGAAAAGTTTCTAGAGAAGGGAAAGAAGTTGTATGCGGCTTTCATGGATTTGGAGAAAGCATATGAGAGGGTGGATAGACAAGGATTGTGGAAAGTGTTAAGAATATATGGAGTAGATGGGAAGTTGTTGAATGCTGTGAAGAGTATGTACGATGGTGCGAAGGCTGCAGTGCGTGTGGATGGTGAACTAAGTGAATTTTTCTCTTTGAAAGTTGGGTTGAAACAGGGATGTGTCATGTCTCCATGGTTGTTCAATCTGTACATGGATGGGGTAATAAAAGAGGTACAAGGTAGGGTAGTGGATGTTGGAGTGGCCCTGGTGAGAGAGGATAGTGTTTGGAAACTCCCTGTACAGTTGTTTGCAAATTATACTGTGTTGTTGAGTGAAGACGAAGGGGAGCTGCAAGGCTTGGTGGATGAGTTTGAGAGAGTGTGTAAGAAACGGAATCTAAAGGTGAATGTAGGGAAGAGTAAAGTGATGGTCTTTGAGAGAGGTGAAGTTAGTGAATGTACAGCGAGGTTGGATGGTGAGGAATTGGAAAATGTGAGTACGTTTAAGTACTTGGGTAGAGTGATGATTAAGGATGGAGGTTTGGAGGGTGAAGTGCTTGAAAGGGTACAGCAGGGAAGAAAGGTTGCTGGTTCTTTGAAAGCAGTGATAAGAAACAGGGAAGTGAGCATGGAAGTGAAAAAGTTACTACATGACAGTATTGTGATACCAACTCTAACGTACGGAAGTGAAGCTTGGACATTGTTGGAAGGACACAAGTCAAGAGTGAGAGCAGTGGAAATGAGTTATTTAAGAGGAGCCTGTGGAGTCACTTGGAGAGACAGGCTGACGAATGAGGATATAAAGGAGCGTTGTGGTGTGGATGTGGATGTGGATGTGATAGGAAGCGTTATGAGGAACACACTGAGGTGGTTTGGTCATGTGGAGAGGATGGAGGGTGAAAGACTGACGAAGAGAGTGTATGTGAGTGAGGTGGAGGGGGGAAGAGGGAGGGGGAGGCCAAGGATGAGATGGAGGGATGGGGTGGAGAGGTATATGAGAGAGGGGGGTGTGAGTTAGGAGCAGGGCAGTGAAATGGCGGTGGACAGGGCGACTTGGAGGCGATTTGTTTGTGGCCACCCCAAACGGGATTGAGGCGTCTGGCAATAGATAGATAGATAGTAACTAAATATTGAAATTATTTGGACATCTGAAGTAATAAGACATAAATAAAAAACTAAAGCCATAAGACTAGGCAGGCTATCCTTGGTCACTTAAGGCCATGTCATGATAACATCAGCTTAAGAATTTTCAGTGTGGTAATATAGTCAACTTTGGAATATGCTGTCTTTACCACTGGCAACTCAGCCTTAACCAGCAGTGTACAAACAGGACTTGAACAGGTATGTACCTGGATTGTGGGCAGTGGCTTTCAGCCTGAACCATCAGTGGATAGACAGGACATGAAGTTAACAGTATTCATTATACTGCTTTTAAAATATTAGCTGTATAATGAACAGAAAAGCCAAATACAAAAAAAATCAGATAAATTGAATACATATATATATATATATATATTTATATATATATATATATATATATATATATAAAATTTTTTTTTTTTTTTTTTTTTTTTTCCTTTTTTTTTTTTTTTTCAAATAAAAAAATCACCAACCCTGGATGAAAGTAAGATGAGGGATAGGAAGTAAGGTCGAGGTAAAATTATTGCAGGAGGTAAGTCAAGATGTTGTATGCAGGCAGCAGGTATTGATGCACAGCAGTTCTGAACACAAGTATACAACACAGAACAACCACAGAATCACAGCCATTTGGTTCTTCTAAAAGTCAAAACCCGTAAATTCTGAAAACCACAGATTCTCCTCATGGACGTACATTTACTCCTCATGAACTTTAATTTATTTGTAACAGATTTAACTCAAGAATTTACTTTTAATAGAAGCCATCCCCAGTCATTATGTTAGACAACATATAAAAAATAACAGCTTAAAAGTTTTTTCCCATAGAACATAAATAAACATGGTACAAGACAGAATAAATAATAAAGTAATACTCACTCGATGTAGTGCTGCTCTTGGGTGTCTGCCCTTACCTCTCATCCATCCTTCCATCCTCTTCTGTCTTTCCTTCATTCCTTCCTCATCCTTCTGCCTGTGGGTGACTCCCTCTTCTGTCTTTACTTCATTCTTTCCTATTCCTTCTGCCTGTGGGTGATTCTGCACAGAGTGACAAGCCAAATGGTTTCCTGTACACCAGGAGGCCATTTACTATATTGGTTGGTAACCATATAACCAAATTTTGGCACCTGGTGGTTGAGTGGGTAATTACGGTGCTCCAGTCGGATTGAGCTGGTGAAGGTTTATGTCCAAGGGATGGTTGGGGTTTATTGCTCACGTAATGCCATTCAGGGACGATTGAGGCTGGTCACTCTCATCTTAAATATCAGGACCAACTTGCCTAGCTCCGGGCTCCTACTCTTCTCATGGGGCAATGTAGGATTGGATGATGATGATGATGATGATAAGTTCATTCATTCATCTAATCCAGTGTTGCCCCATGAGGAGTATAGGAGCCCAGAGCTAGGCAAGTTGGTCCTGACATTTATGATGAGAGTGGCTAGCCTCACTGATCCCTGAGAGTGGCATTACATGAGCAATAAACCCCAACCATCCCTTGGATATAAACCTGTACCCGTTCAATCCGATTGGAGCACCGCAATTACCCACAAAACCACCAGGTTCTGTAATTTGGTTATATGGTTACCATCCAGTTTAGTAAATGGTTTCCTGATGTACAGGAAACCATTTGGCTTGTCACCTGTGTAGAGCCACCTGTAGACAGAAGGAAGAGGAAAGACAGAAGAGGAAGGAAGAAAGTAAAGGGCAGGCACCTGAGAGCAGTACTACATTGAGTGAGTGGATGGTGAGCACCTCCACCTACCACCAAATAAGTAAGTACCCAATAAAATTAAAATTGATATTAAGTATGGTATGTACTTTACTCATCATTCCAAACATGTATGTGGTAAATAGAAACATACAGCACAGCAACAGCAGATGCTCTCACAACACCAGTTCTGACTTCTTAGAATTCAGATGTTGGACTGAAAACAACAACTGCATTGCCAGAACTGCTGTGACGTCAGCCTTATATTATTCTTGCTGTCCTGGATGACTTCATTCAGTTTTGGAGATATGCACTGTTGTGAGGAGGTTGTTTCTGACCCTTTCAGAGAGGTGCTGATAAGGCTCTCACACATGTTGGTGCTGTGCAATTTGGTTGGAGCAGCTGTGGCATGCACCTGAGAGCCAGACCTCCCGATATATCCCTGAACCTTACACTGGAAAGATTCTGGTCTGATCCTACTGTGGTGTTGTCTGTCACAAGAGGGCGCCAGATACCAGTACTATGTATGTACTGTATTGTATGAGTATGACAGCCCCACAAAAGCAGTTACTTATCTGTGGTTGATGGGCCTGCTTAGCCAGCTTGACCAAGGTTAAGCAACAACAATCTGAGATGAATAAAATTGTTTAGTGGTAACAAGAACATACTGTAATAATCAGCATAGTGAAGAAGTTAAATTCTCAATCTAAACATACAGGCACTAAATATCATTGTAGTTATTATGAGATAAATAGGAGTGAGAATAAGCCATTTTATGTGTTTGGTTTCAGTGCTATGAATAGTTCAGATGAGTGAATAATACTCACTTACTGAAGCTTTGTTAAACCTAATTTTCATCTTGTTCATTTTCATTTTCAAGTCTGTCTTAAGATTTTACCTGTCTGGATCAGGTACCATTTCTTGTACTGTTGTTGCTCCTTTACATGCATGCCATACATGTATACATGAAAATGATGCAGCTAAGAAATCCCTATATTGGGGATGGCCATGGTAAAGCCAATGTCTTATATGGACTGGAATCTATCCTCTGATTCACGGAAATTTTTATTCCCACCTAAAGATGGTGTAAAGGGCATCATTATCATCATCATCCTGATCCTGAAACCAACCTAAAGATTACAATTGGCAACATAATTATCATCTTGACATCTTGTTGCCTTTACTTCAAACTCATGAACCTAGTGGACTACAGGAATTAAGCCACATCAACAGAGCATTCCTATAGATTTTCTTGAGAGTATGTTAAAGGACAGTTTGTGTTGTGATAGTGCGGAGCAAGTTAAGTGTGTTGTGGTGTGTAGAGATAATCATGGGAATTGATTTGCAATCCAGAGTGTGAGTGGGGGGGGGGGAGCCAGACAGAAAGCAAGATGGTGAGGTGAGCTAAAGATATTTGTTGGGATTGGATAGAACAGGCTTACAGTCAGTATGTCATAATGGAAAAGGTTAGGGAGGCCTTTGTCCAAAATTAGACTGTCTCCAGCAGGAGATGTTGATGAAGGTTCTTCTTGGTAATGATGATGATGATGATGATGATGATGCCATCTTACACTTTGCTCAGATTGGAATAAGGGTAAGATTGATGGTGGTGGTGGTGGTGGTGACAGAAAAGGGTAAGTGTGTAAATGAATTGGAGTGGCTCAAGATGGAATTAAAAAAAAAAAAGTGGCCAGTACTGTGTAGGCCTTGATACAAGACAAAACGGACTTAATACAGAGGGTACAAGAGGACTGCATGAAGGAAGCACGGAAGACCAAGAAGATATACAACTCTGCTGTATATGGTAAATGTGTTGCAAGCAGGCTTATAACTTGTACAGAATGGCAGGTAGGCATTTACAAAGTTCCTGTTGATCCTGGCTGCACTTTCACCTTTAAATACCAAGTTCTCCTCACCTTTGGATCATCGCTCATGGGATCATATTCTGGGTGGCACAGACGACTTCAGAACACCTAATCTTAGTTATAAATTTTGCACACACCAACATTTTCTCCTGTGGTGTTATATCATTGTAATATAATTGGCATCAGCAACATACGAGAGAATAATAAAGTGTAGTGTGCAGAATAATTTGAAAAGGATGAAATCTAGAGCAACCTGGGAAACCTATACCCCATGTTTATGCTGTTACGAGAAATGTTACACACTTTACTGTTTCCTGTTAACGGTCTTGAATGTTAAGCACCATATGGTCTGTTGTAAATGTCCCAGTCAGAGTTATGGCCTTTCATGGGTCTTCAGAAGTGACTGGTGGAGGTTTGTCAGTCATGTAGTGCCACTATAGGAAGTAGACTAGTTATCTACCCTTGTATATGTATATATACTGAAATATGGTAGCCTAGCCTTGCACTCCTAACTACACATCAGAGAAGGCAATACGACACTGGATGTTGCTGTTTACATTGTTGCAGCTCATGGCAGGCAAGAATTGATGTAACTTTTTGGATGACTACTTTCCCCTTTATACCACATTGTTCTCATTTAATTTTGCTTGTTATTGACAACCTCTGAATCCTCCCTCATCTCTCTCCCTCCCTCATTTTCTCATATTAATTTTGTTCCTAGTACCCTTATTTTTCTTCTTCACTAACCATTATGTTGCTGTTTCTCCTCCTCACATTCCCCCCATCTTTATTTTCATGTCATCTTGTCTTTCTTCTTTCATATCTTTTCTGTTCTCTCTTCTTATTTTCCCCTCCTCAGCTTCCTTATGCCTCTCCTCCTCCTCCTCCTCCTATCATAATGTCATGCTTCTCCTCTTCCACTTTCTCCTCATCCTCTTCCTCATGCCACTGGGCCTCTCCCTCCCCCACTTCATCTTCTCATGTCATTCCTCCTCCTCATCATCATATCTTCCTCTACATCTCATGCCTCCTCCACCACCTCCTCTTCCTTTCCTCCTCATTGTCCTCTGTATCTTCCTCACATCATCCCCTTCTCCTCCTTCATCAGTCATTCCACCATCCTAATCCTCCCTTAGCCGCTCTTCCTCATCATGAAGCCTCTCTTCGTCCTCCCCCCCTTATCTTGCTATTCTCTCGCTTTCCAGTCTTCCATTCCGTCTTCCGCCATTCAACTGCTTTTTGTCTTCAGATACTCCTCTTTCTGTATTTTTCACCTCCATATTTTCCTCTCACACCCGGCTTCCTCCTCCCCATTTCCCTCGGTATCTTCACCTTCATTAATTGCCCACGTCTATCTCTCTTCTCCCAAAACACTGCGTACCTCTTCTGCGACATTTTTTCCAATTCATTCTTGCTGCCATTCATTTTGTTCAGCTTAGGAAAAACTATTGTTCTTATTCTTATGCACTTCCAAATAAAGTTACGCATCTACAACAGGTTTCTTATCCTATGTTATATAAGTTCTGGGTAAAAGAAAATATGAAGGCTCTTTAGTAATCAAGAGGTTATTGAAGGTTTTCTTATCCTTTCATTTTGAAAAAGTACAAGCAAACATGCTTGTAGTGCAGTAGTGGCACCATCTACCAGGCTTTTTTATTAGAGGGTTCCTCCTGGCTGGAAAACATAAGGTATGTGAACTACAGCTCTATTTTTCCTGTTCATGAGTCTGTGCAGACAAGGTGTAGTTCACATATTTGCTACCAGATGGCAGCACCAGTCTTCTCAGGAACAGCAAAACATAAGCCCCCTTCCCTGTGCAACGAAGAATAGTTCAAAGAATGACCAATAGATGGCAGCACCAGTCATTATTAGTGCTGCCATCTATTGGTCATTCTTTGAACTATTCTTCGTTGCACAGGAAAGGGGGCTTATGTTTTGCTGTTCCTGAGAAGACGGGTGCTGCCATCTGGTGGCAAAAATGCGAACATTGACTCCAGACAGAAGGTGTAGTTAACATTTTTGCCAACAGATGGCAGCACCTGTCTTCTCAGGAACAGCAAAACATAAGCTCCCTTCCCCGTGCAACGAAGAATAGTTCAAAGAATGACCAATAGATGGCAGCACTAACAATGACTGGTGCTGCCATCTATTGGTCATTCTTTGAACTATTCTTCGTTGCACAGGGAAGGGGGTTTATGTTTTGCTGTTCCTGAGGAAACAGGTGTTGCCATCTTGTGGCAAATATGTGAACTACAGCTCGTCTGCAAAGGGAAGGTGCCTTATGTTTTGCTGTTCATGAGTCTGCATCAAAAGGTGTAGTTCACATATTTGCCACCAGATGGCAGCACCAGTCTTCTCAGGAACAGCAAAACATAAGCCCCCTTCCCTGTGCAAGCAAAGATAGTTCAAAGAATGACCAATAGATGGCAGCACCAACAATGATTGGTGCTGCCATCTTTTGGTCATTCTTTGAACTATCTTTGGTTGCACAGGGAAGGGGGCTTATGTTTTGCTGTTCCTGAGAAGACTGGTGCTGCCATCTGGTAGCAAATATGTGAACTACACCTTGTCTGCACAGGAATAATAGAGCTGTATTTCGCATACCTTATGTTTTCCTACCGGGAGGAACCCTGATAAAACAAGCCTGGTAAATGGTGCCACTGCTGCACTACAAACATGTCTGTACCCTTTTTCAGAGTGAAAGTTGCCCTTATACTGTCATGGATTAAAATAAAGCATTGTTACTGAAACATTTTATTTTTCCCATATAAACAGCATAGTTGAAAACCTTTGTGAGCCACAATACACCACTGATGAACTGAAGTACACAGTAAAAAAAAAATAAAAATAAAAAAAGGTAGAAAACTACAGGTTATGAGGGAAAAGATGGATGGATTAGGGGGAAGGATAAAGGAAGATGGGAAGGGTAGGAAGATAAGGGGAAGATGGAGAGGAGGATAAGGGGAAGACAGGAGGGAACAGTGGGGAGGACGAAAATAATAAAACCAAGGCATGGGGAGGCAGAGGGGAATAAGGGAAATAGGAAAAACATAGGGAGGAATGTGGTAAAAAAAAAAAAAAGAGGAGGAAGGCAAGAATGGGGAGGTAGGAGGTGAAATAATGGGCATGGAGTTTGAGACTCAGGGATGAGCAAGGCTGGTCACTCTCATCTTAAATGTCAGGACCAACTTGCCTTGCCCCAGGCCCCATCGGTCCTCTATGTCCATCATCCCAGCCTACGTTGCCCCATGAGGAGTGTAGGAACCCGGGGCTAGGGATGTTGGTCCTGACATTTAAGAATGACCAGCCTCACTCATCCCTGAGTGGCACCACTTGAACAACAACCCCAACCATCCCTTGGATATAAATCTTCACCAGCTCAGTCCAATAGAATAATGCTTTAGAGTTACATTTGAAATAACTGGGTTCACAGACATTTAGCCCATCACAAACACCCTGTATTATCTCTGTGATAATACTTCGTGTAGGGACAAGACAATTCTATCGATATGTTACGTGACTATTTGATGTTCATAACTGAACATAAATTCCCAAATAATCTTATTACATTTCACTGTAAAACTATTCACTCACTACATACTCCGTTGATTTGTAGGCAGATTTTGATCCCTGACTGCTGCAGGCTTTAGCAACTTTTTTTTTTTTTTTTTTTTTTTTTTTTTTTTTTTTTTTAAATTGGTGGCAGTGTCCTTAGCAAGAAGCCTTGTAGATCACTTGTGTATTGTTCAGAACTGGAAAACCTTTCATAGACATGGCCGTGGGAAGCAACCTTGTCCCTTTGTTCACACAAATGTATCCACTATAGTATGGTTATTTTTAACATTTGGCATGTGAAACCGTCTCAGATAATGATCGTGGGATGTCTTTGCAAAACACCCATACACACCACACATAGTGAAAAGTACTATAACCTCATAAACTGTATAAATTAAAGCAGGCTATACATCACACTAGCAGCTCAAAACACAGTTGTCCTGGCAGGTGTTGCCCATGTGACGTCACAGGTCAAGGCGATCAGTCATAGATGACCTGCGCAAAACCTACATTATTTTGGTCCAGAGATGAGCACACTGAGTCTCTACACTGTGTCTGCACCAATAAAAATGCAGCCTTGGTAACTTTATTGGTCAGAATAAATTGTGTATATTCTTCCTGCTAGTACCAAGTACTGTAATTTTTTCACTGTTTTCTTCAGGTGGTGACAAATGTTCCACTGCTCCAGAACAAGTAATATGGGTTTGGTCTTCACCCTGTGTTGTCCTCCATTCGGGCAGTGATGTGGTCACTAACATCTGGCAGAGTCATCATTTACAATCTGAAACACAAAATCATGGATTAATCAGTACTCCAGGGAGATATATTAATAACCAACCCTCAACCAATCCTATGTTGCCCCATGAGTAGAACCCCAGGGCAAGGCAAGTTGGTCCTGACATTTAAGATGAAAGTGACCAGCCTCACTCATCCCTGAGTGGCATTACTTGAGCAATAAACCCCAACCACCCCCTGGTTATAAACCTTAATCGACTAAATCTGATTGGAACGCCATAATTACCCACTTAACCACCAGGTGCCATAATTTGGTTATATGGTTACCACCCAGCACAGTAAATGGTTTCCTGGTGTACAGGAAACCATTTGGCTTGTCACTCAATGTCGAGTCACTCATAGCCAGAAGGGAGAGGAAAGAAAGAAGAAAGACAGATGAGGATGGAAGAAAAGAAGGAAGGAGGAGAGGAATGGGCAGACACCCGGAAGCAGCATTACATCGAGTGAGTGAATGGTGAGCACCCCCACCTACCACAGAGTCCAATAATAATACCATCATCAGAAATATAATAAAATCACTATTCCCACTGGCTCTGTAGTTCTCACAACACAGATTCCCACAATAATGCTTGAGTTACGGTCAAATTAGCCAAGTAGTAACAAGTAGTTGATAGGATGATGATGTGTTTTGTGATATGGGTGGATAAGGATGCCTACTGGTACTAGGTTATAAGTGTGCTTACATGGTATGATCAAACTGAGAATGAATCTTAACTGGGTGGTTGTGCCTTGAGGTTAAATTGGACATGAAACTGATACACTATAGGTTTAAGCTGCCCTTCTGCTGCAGTCCACCATTCTCTTTTGGGGGAATATTGATGGAGCTAAAGAATGTTTGTACAACTTGGCACTTGGTAGTAGAGCTATTCAGATATACAAATGTCACTGCAAGAGGGTATCCCTCTCCAACACCTAAAACAGGATGGTGAGAAAGGTACTGGTATCTCTCTTACTTCATTTCCCCACTTCACAAACTCACCTCTTCCTTGACCATGCCACACTCAGGATCATAACTCTTGAAGTGGAACCTGAAGGAACCTGGCCAGTCAAACATAGCCTTAGCCTTGAAGTCCCGTAACCGCACTTCTCCACGCCGCCATCCCACGGATGACAGGAACAGAGTGACAGTATATTCTGTGAAGTAGATCAACTTTGTAAATGGTTCACTTCCTCCCACTGAAACAGAAGCATATAAATCTATCTATCTATCTATTGCCAGACGCCTTAATCCCGTACGGGGTGGCCACAAACAAATTGCCTCCACGTCGCCCTTTCCCCCGCCATTTCATTGCCCTGCTCCCAACTCATAAACCCCCTCTCTCATATACCTCTCCACTCCATCCCTCCATCTCATTCTTGGCCTCCCCCTCCCCCTGCCCCTGCCGCTCCACCTCCCTCACATACACTTTCCTCGTCAGTCTCTCACTCTCCATCCTCTCCACATGGCCAAACCACCTCAGTGTGTTTCTCCTAATGCTTCCTATCACATCCGCATCAACACCACAATACTCCTGCACTTTCTCATTTGTCAGTCTTTCTCTCCATGTGACTCCACATGCTCCTCTCAAATAACTCATTTCCACTGCTGTCACTCTTGACTTGTGTCCCTCCAACAAGGTGCAAGCTTCACTTCCATTCATTAGAGCTGGTATCACAATACTGTCAAGCACTAACTTTTTCACTTCCATGCTCACTTCCGTTTCTTATCACTGCCTTCAAGGAACAAGAAACTTTTCTTCCTTGTTGGACCCTATCAAGCACTCCACTCTCCAAACTTCCATCCTTACCCATCACACTACCCAAATACTTAAATGTACTCACATTTTCCATTTCCTCATCATCCAACCTTGCTGTACATTCACTGACTTCACTCAAAAACCATAACTTTACTCTTCCCTACATTCACCTTTAGATTCCGTTTCTTTCATACCCTCCCAAACTCATCCACCACGCCTTGCAGCTCCCCTTTGTCTTCACTTAACAGCACAGTATCATCTGCAAACAGCAGTACAGGGAGTTTCCAAACACTGCCCTCTCTCATTAGGGCCACTCCAACATCCACTGCCCTACCTTGCATCTCTTTTATAACCCCTTCCATATGCAGACTGAACAACCATGGAGACATGACACAGCCCTGTTTCAACCAAACCTTAAGATAGAAAAACTAACTCAGTTCACTATCCACATGCACTGCAGCCTTTGCACCCTCATACATATTCTTCACAGCATTCAACAACTTCCCATCTACTCCATGTATCGTTAATACTTTCCACAATCCTTGTCTATCCACCCTGTCATATGAGGACCTCCCTAAAGAACCGACGTAAGCACCACTTTTTTTAAATTAAAGTTTTCCATACTACACTCTTCAGTAACTCAAGAACAACATGTCTGATCAACATGAATTTTAAAATAAACAAAGCCCTGTCCTACTCTCCAAAATATTGAAAAATGAATGAATTTGCATGATCATGTATTTTTTTATACAGCACAAACCTAGGGAGTATATCTTGGAACATAACAACACTATTAGGCTATCATAATATATTAAAATACCTGTAAGGTTGGTACAAACATATCATGTTTAAAAATTACTCAACCATGCGAAAAATGTTCGTTTGTTTGTTTGTTTGTATGATTGCATAGTTGTATACATGCATGTATGTATTTATGTATATTTATGTATACAAAAAATAAATGGTGATTAACTTAAAAAATACCTTGTTAAGTGTGTTCCTAAGTCTGTATTATGTTTGTATGTTAGTGTGATTGAGTGTATGCATGTATGTTTTCTTGTATACATACATAACATTGCTGAAGTAATCCCAGAATGCATAATGTGTGCTTGTCTGTATTTCTGTACATAAGTCATTATGTATGCATGTATGTTGGTATGTATACAATGTGTGTTTGTATGTTTGTATGCATGAGTGTACAGGTGTCTGTATGCATGTATGTATGTAACATATGTATTTTTATGTATACAAAAATAATGCTGATTATTCCCAAAAATAGTGTGTTTGTAACTATTATGTCTCTATAACTAGAGAATGTGTGTATGCATGTACCAGTATGTCTTTATGTGTTTTTATGTTTTTTATGTTTCTTTAACAATACAGACTTATACTCTTTTAATATCACAAAATGTGTATGTACAGTATGTATGTTTGTATGTTTCCATGTATGCATGACTTCCTGTATTCTTTTCATGAGTGCTTGTATATATGTATGTATGTTGACAAGGAAATCCCTCTTGAACACTGTAAAATCCAAGGAAGTTGCAATAAACATGGAAGGCACGCACACACGTGGCTGAAAACAAAGCAGTGTACACAGGTCAGCTGTGTGCAGGGTAGCAAACTAGCACTCACATAGCAAGATATGCATTGAAAAAACGATTAGAATTGTCTTTTTTCGTCTATTTCGATGAAATAAATATTATTTCATGCTAGATAAAAGAAAAAATATAGGTAAAAATCACCATAATTTTAACCCAGGAATGAAGTAGCAAATTCATAGTAAGACCCACTCTAGTTAGCGCATGGAGCGTAAAATTGGTCACTCGAGACGTGGGTTAGCGTGGCTGCCCAACACCGAACGCCGTTGTTTGATGGAGCTATGACCCCATTTTTGCCTTCTCCTACCGGTTGCTACCCTATTCCTTTTCAAGCTATTTGGAGTGGAATAACGGCGTATACGACTTTGGAGGTTGTAGCAGCACGGTAGAGGACTCCATTGACACAGAAAACAGGAAATTGAGTAGCCTGGCCAATACATTGTTGTTTTAAGGAGGTCCTCATATGCTTTCTCTAAATCCATGAAGGCCACATACGATTTCTTTCCCTTCTCTAGAAAGTTTTCCACCAAAGATCTAAGAATGAATATCTGATCTACACAACCTCTTCCCTTCCTAAAGCCTCCCTGTTCTTTTCCAACTAATTCCTCTGCTATTTCCCTAACTCTGTCAATAAGTATCCTACCGTATACTTTTCCTAGTACACTAAGAAGACAAGTGCCCCTATGATTATCACACACTTCTTTTTCCCCTTTCCCTTTGTACAAAGGAATAATTATACCCGACTTCCAATCCTCCGGGACTCTACCTTCCTCCCAGGCCAATCTGCACATCTTCCACATCCATTTTACTATTATCTCTCCCCTCATGCTTCAGCATTTCACCACACACTCCATCAATTCCTAGGGCTATCCGCATTTTGACTTTCTTCATTGCTTCCACAACTTCCATTCTACTGATTTCTTCCTGTCTTCTCACCTCCCTCCTCCTCCCAGCCATTCCCCAGCCACTTATACTTGCATTACTTTCATTCTCTATGTTCAACAATTCCTTAAAGTGTTCTCTCCATCTGCTCACTTTTTCTCCCTTCTCCACTAGTAATCTACCATTTTCATCTTTCACTTCCCTACTAACTTCATTGCCACCCTGTCTGACTCTACCTCTTTCCAGAACATTTTCTTACATTCCCTCCGCTTGACACTCAAATTCCTTCCTGATATACAATACCCCGCCTAATGATGGGGTTTCACCTATCCAATTACATCATTAAACTTGGATATGACTGTATTATTACTTGTTTTTAACTAACCTGATTATTACTCACTAACCTAACCTAACCATTCATCCATCCATCATCCAATCCTATATTGCCCCAAGAGGGGCACAGAAGCCCGGAACAAGGCAAGTTGGTCCTGACATTAAAGATGAGAATCTCTCTGTCTATCTATCTATTGCCAGACGCCTCAATCCCGTTTGGGGTGGCCACAAACAAATCGCCTCAAAGTCGCCCTGTCCCCCGCCATTTCACTCCCCTGCTCCCAACTCACACCCCCCTCTCTCATATACCTCTCCACCCCATCTCTCCATCTCATCCTCGGCCTCCCCCTCCCTCTTTCCCCCTCCACCTCACTCACATACACTCTCTTCATCAGTCTTTCACCCTCCAACCTCTCCACATGGCCAAACCACCTCAGTGTGTTCCTCATAACGCTTCCTATCACATCCACATCAACACCACAACGCTCCTTTATATCCTCATTCGTCAGCCTGTCTCTCCATGTGACTCCACAGGCTCCTCTTAAATAACTCATTTCAATCAAACAATAAAATAATAAAATAGCTTCTTTTATAGGTGGGAGGCCACAGTGACTAGGGCCAGTAAAACTAGGGACCAGAGTGACTAGGGTCAGAAGAGCTATGGGCCAGAGTGACTTGATTCCGCTTGATTCACCATGACATCTCTTATGCACCAACTTATCACAAACACTGACCAAGGTGGTGTTACTTCCCACACCCTTGCACCAAACTACTGTACACATGGGCACACTTCCTCTGCTTTGACAGTACTGCCACCAGCCCTAGATATCATCACTTTGGTTTGTTAAAGTTAATATGCATATCTAACACCTCTAGAAAAGCCTCTCAAGATATATATAGTCACAGCATGCACAAAAAAATAAGAGATATGGTTATGGCTTACTGACCAAATTAGCATTCAGTTAAATGCCCCCTCCAGTGACAGTGTACCACAGAACAGCATTTGATGGTTGTGGCTGCTCTAGTAGTGGCTATGATAGTTCTGGTAGCTGTGGTGGTGGTAGTCCTGTACAGCTAAATCCCTTGATGCTGGAAAGGTGCCCACAAACTACTTCACCTTCATGTCATGCTGTTTTTTGCCACATTTCCACACATGCACACCCCTAAAATCCACATACACACCCTAAACTCTACACACACACACACCCAAAGTCCACACACAGCTCCCCATTTTTTTATTATTTCAATTATGTAAGTAAGCTTTAGAAATACTCAGGAAGGTTTAAAATACAAAGTACAATAGGTATCATAAAAGAAATTAATGGATGAAAAAGGGAAAAAAATCTTGTCATAAACCTAACCATCATTTACCACCAACAGTTCAAGCCAGACTGACCAGTGATCAAAAGCCAGCAAATTCCATCAACCTCCCAAACTCTTTCCCTCCACTTGTTCCCTCCCCTCCTCCATCCCCCCACTAGTTTCCACCCCCTCCACCCCTCCCTTCTCCCTCCCTCCTTCCTCTCCTCCACCCCCCCCCTTCTCTCTCCTTTCTTCCTTTCCCTCCTTACTTTCCTTCCTTTCCCCTCCTTGTTTTTCCATCTCTTGCCATTCTTCTTCCCTCCACCTCATCCCCTTCCCTGAAAAGCAGCTTCCTCCATCCCACGCACCCTCATCTCTCCCCTTTTATTACCCCTCCTTCCTTCCCCTCTATGTCCTCTCACCCTTTCATCCCTCTACCCTCCCTTCCACTCCCTCCCTCCTCCTCCCTCCCCTCCACCCTCTTCCTCCCCTCCACCTGTCTCCCTCCCCTCCTGTTCTCTATCCTTTCTGCTATTCTTTTGTATGCACACAATTGCAACATACAACAAGGAGAGGATTAGAAAAAGAGTTTATTATGATACAGTGGTAACTATTGTCTGTTCAGTCACTGAGGTACATTTTATCATTTACTTGATCAAAAACTTGCCTCCTGAAAATAAAACCATTTTAATCCTACTGGGGCTCCATGAGGCAGAACCTGGATGAAAAATTAATCACAGCAGCAAACATGTAAGTTTTACAGGCTGTGTTGATGAAAAACTCCAAGTGAAATGTGCCAATGATACACTTTCAATACAGCTTAAAACTATCTATCTATCTATTGCCAGACGCCTCAATCCCGTTTGAGGTGGCCACAAACAAATCGCCTCCAAGTCGCCCTGTCCCCCCCCATTTCACTGCCCTGCTCCCAACTCACACCCCCCTCCCTCATATACCTCTCCACCCCATCCCTCCATCTCATCCTCGGCCTCCCCCTCCCTCTTCCCCCCTCCACCTCACTCACATACACTCTCTTCGTCAGTCTTTCACCCTCCATCCTCTCCACATGGCCAAACCACCTCAGTGTGTTCCTCATAACGCTTCCTATCACATCCACATCCACACCACAACGCTCCTTTATATCCTCATTCGTCAGCCTGTCTCTCCACGTGACTCCACAGGCTCCTCTTAAATAACTCATTTCCACTGCTCTCACTCTTGACTTGTGTCCTTCCAACAATGTCCAAGCTTCACTTCCGTACGTTAGAGTTGGTATCACAATACTGTCATGTAGTAACTTTTTCACTTCCATGCTCACTTCCCTGTTTCTTATCACTGCTTTCAAGGAACCAGCAACCTTTCTTCCCTGCTGTACCCTTTCAAGCACTTCACCCTCCAAACCTCCATCTTTACTCATCACACTACCCAAATACTTAAACGTACTCACATTTTCCAATTCCTCACCATCCAACCTCGCTGTACATTCACTAACTTCACCTCTCTCAAAGACCATCACTTTACTCTTCCCTACATTCACCTTTAGGTTCCGTTTCTTACACATTCTCTCAAACTCATCCACCAAGCCTTGCAGCTCCCCTTCGTCTTCACTCAACAACACAGTATCATCTGCAAACAACAGTACAGGGAGTTTCCAAACACTATCCTCTCTCACCAGGGCCACTCCAACATCCACTACCCTACCTTGTACCTCTTTTATTACCCCATCCATGTACAGATTGAACAACCATGGAGACATGACACATCCCTGTTTCAAACCAACTTTCAAAGAGAAAAATTCACTTAGTTCACCATCCACACGCACTGCAGCCTTCGCACCATCGTACATACTCTTCACAGCATTCAACAACTTCCCATCTACTCCATATAGTCTTAACACTTTCCACAATCCTTCTCTATCCACCCTGTCATATGCTTTCTCCAAATCCATGAAAGCCGCATACAACTTCTTTCCCTTCTCTACAAACTTTTCCACTAAAGATCTAAGAATGAATATCTGATCTACACAACCTCTTCCCTTCCTAAAGCCTCCCTGTTCTTCTCCAACTAATTTCTCTGTTCTTTCTCTCCTATGTCTATAAGTATCCTACCATACACTTTTCCTGTTATACTAAGAAGACAAATGCCCCTATGATTACCACACACTTCTTTTTCCCCCTTTCCTTTGTACAAGGGAAATTATAATAATAATAATAATAATAATAATAATAATAATAATAACAACAATAATAATAACAATAATAATAATAATAATAATAATAATAACAATAATAATAATAACAATAATAATAATAATAATAATAATAATAATATATATATATATACAGTGGGGCACCAATTTTCACGCCTAATTGGGTCCAAAAATAATGCGCGAAAGTGGAATTAGCGAAAGTTGGGGCATTGTCTTTATGGCAAAAAGGCTAATTGGTTCCCGGTTATCCTAAAGTAACATCAGATTTTCATTTTCACTTGTAATACAGTACATCAAATCACTATTGTACATTGCATTGTGAGATACAAACAATAAAAACTGTACAGTACACATTATATGAGGAGAAACATACCACAGAGACCAGGTTGAGGTGCGTAATGGATGTTGGGGGTAAGTATCGAGGCGCGTGGCGGGCTTATTTAGCCACGCCAGACGTATTGGCGCCACCTCTTGCTGCCTCGCTACCACTCTCCCTCTCTGCACTGTCGATTCTGGGATGTTAAATATACGGTAGATTTCACTGTTTTTTGCGCCCTTGTCCATGTGCTCAACTATCTTCCTTTTCATTTCATTATTATACTGCCGTTTCTTCACTCCAACACGATACTCTCTTTTAGCCTTGGCCTTTCCTCCCAACTTTGAATGTCCCGGCCACTTTTTATCACCACCACTCAGTGTTGCCAAGCAGAAATCTTCAAAAGCGCTAAGATCAACTTTAAAACGCGCTAAACTATAGGTAAACAGTTCAAATTTTCGCGCTAAATTGGACTTCAAAACGCGCTAGATATAGAAGAAAATCTAATATTTTTTGGCGCTAAATTACAGTAATCACTCCAATATCCGGATCAATAGAGCCATCGGTAGGTTCGGATATTGGTTTTGTCCGGATATTGGGCCCCAGCTTATGGACTTGTACTTACGGACCCTAACACAGAGAAACACCTATACAACTCCCTCCGGACATGCATAGCACCTATTTAACACCCAAATCACACCAATAAGGCACATAAATGACTGAAATAAATGCAATAGACACATAAAATGTGGGTTTAGAAGTATGTTCATACATTAATAAACATTCTGGTACTTATGGACTCTAACCGAACCTAACCTAACCGAACCTAACCGAACTCTGAAAAACACATTCCTACTGCACATGCATGAGGTAAGTTTAGTATGGAAAGAAGTACAGTATGACACTTTCTGGTAAGTATAGTATGGGAAAAAATACAATATGAAACATTCTGGTAAATATAGTATGGAAAATAGTACAACATGAAACATTTTGGCTACTTACAGCAAGTCCCTGGCCACCTCGATGAATAACCGCCTCCTCTCGGACTCTGACAGTAAGAACGATTTCCTGAAGCACTTGCACTACACTCTTCCTGAAGTCTTGCACTGAACTTAGTCACTAACACACAGAAGTCCGTTCTTTTCACAGTGTTCACTTTAGTCCAAATAATGTTCCATTAAATTTAAGTGTTGCACATTAACTTGTCCCAAGTTTTTTTAAGTTTCCAAAGCCAAAACAAAGAAGGTTAGTTACGTTAAATTTCTTTTCTACTTAGTCTTTTCTCCCAACTTGAAAACCTTAACACAACACACCGTTTTCGTCCCCGCACACCACTCAAAATTCCCGTGTGGTCTAGTGGAGAAGTTCTTGCTGTTTATTCACTGTCAGAGCCAGAGAGTATCACTGGCAGGCGTCCAAGGGGTGCATCGGTGGGTAGTGGTGATGGCGTACCAGACAGAAGACTCTGAAGACAGCCGCAAACTCACGTCGAGCGGTGACTCCACTGTAGCTGATGTGCTGGGCTGTGGCTCGGAGCATGAGGGCCTGTCTTGGGAGGCAACGGAGTGGAACCAGGGCTTGGCACAGCGGGGGTCACGGGCCTGAAAAACTGTCAATCGTTGACTGACGCAAGGACCAACGATTCTGACGATTGATGATGAGCTGCCTGAAAGCATGCACTTCCTCCTCAGGTCCCAAGGGCCCCATCTCCCTGTCGCAGTCCGGGTGTTCCAGGTAGTCTAGGACGAACTCTAGATGTTCCCGGAGTGCGCTCAGCTTGGGGATGGCTGGAGTAGTGTCCTGCTGGGCGGAGTCTGCATCATCATCGCCTTCGTCGTCGGAATCTTCAAGTTCGGGACTGACACCAGCAACCGAAGACGCGATCTCGATATCAGACAACGTCTGATACCCAGGATCGCCCTCGTCGTCGTCCAACCACTCACGAACATCGTCCACATCAACATCGTCGCCGTGCGTACGTAGCCGTGCATGGAAGTCATCCACGTCAAACCCTAGAAATCGTACCACATCTGTTCCGAGAAGCAGACGAGACCAACCATTTTCAAGAGTTTTCACAGGGACTTCCTTCCATGCACTAGCCCAGTTGTACAGCGCAGACTTGATGTTGTAGCGGCGAAAGGTTTTCCAAAGTCCGCTTGCCTCGAGTGTCACGTCCTTCCCTGCGCTCGTCCTCGTCCTCGAGAACCACCATCACCTCGTCCAGGAACTTCCGACGGTACAGGCGCTTTGTTGCCACGATCACTCCTTGGTCCATTGGTTGAATGAGAGCAGTCGTATTAGGTGGCAGAAACATTCACCTAATACGACCATTCTCAGCAACCAAGTCCTTGTCGCACGGGTGGGCAGGTGCATTGTCGAGGAGAAGGAGAGCCTTTACCTGGTCGCGAGGAATTCCCAGTGTCTTCGTCTGGTAATGTATGACCTCCTTGGCCGAAGTGATGGTGAAACCAGTCTTTGAAAATCACAGCTGTGAACCATGCTTTCAAAGAATGGTACCATACGACAGGAAGGACATCCATCACCCCACGAAGGCACCGAGGCTGCTTTGCACGGCCAACAATAACGGGCTTAAGCCGGTGCATGCCGTTAACATTGGCACAACACAAAGCAGATATCCGTTCCTTAGAAAGCTTGCGGCCAGGTACACGCTTCTCCGTCTCATTGGCGAGAGTGTTCGTTGGCACCCGAGCGATAGAATAGGCCAGTTTCGTCAGCGTTATAGACTTGACCGAGAGTGAGGCCCTCCCTGTCGATCAAGCCTTTCACCTTGTGCCAAAACTCGTCCACTCCATCCTCGTTAGCGTCCAATGCTTCGCCATGTGCTTTACGGTTAGTAAGGCCATGTCGCAGCTTGAACGCGAAGAGCCAACCCTCGGATGCCTTGAAGTCTAGGGCGTCGTGAAGCCTTGCAAACTTCTCAGCAGCAGCCTTCAGCTCCGTTCCACGTACCATCACACCAGCTGCACGTTGCTGTCGATACCAAATCAACGTGGAGCGGTCGATCTCTGCATACTTGGGAGTAAACATAACCTTCCTCTCCACGTTGCGTTTGCTTCTCGACGAGAAGTCAGCCGTGTACTGCATGAGCTTGTCTCGGGAACGCTTGATATCAAACAAAGTCGACCGGGCCAGGTTGAACTCGCGGAGAATGCGAGAGGAAGACCAACCCGCATCAACTTCTCCAATATCTCCCGTTTCTTCTCCAGAGTCAACACCACTCTCTTCCTTTTCTCAGGAGGCGGGGCCATCATCACACACACTAAGAGTAGGGCAGAGAGCAGCAGGAGGCCTTGCAGCAAGTACGGCACCACCACAAAAGCGAGCACGTGGGCAGCCATGACGAAGAGCGTAGGTCTAGTCGCGGTGAGAGACAGGAGGGAAGTGGGGAGGATGCAGCGGCGCTCTATCGGACGTCGGAGGAATGACGAACCAAAACAATGCTCTCACGCGGCGCGCGCGGCAAGTTCAAATTACGGACGGCAAAAAATCGATTTTTTTTCCAATTTTTTTGGATTTTCGGACCATTTTGGGAATGTTTGATCCCAGGACGATAAGGTTCGGTTAGTGGGGATGTTCGGTTATTGGGCGTCCGGATATTAGAGGGATTACTGTATTATGAAAAGCACTAGATCTAGCGCCAAAAGCGCTAAGTTGGCAACTCTGCCACCACTGCCTCCCGGTCCTCCCCCCACACCACCAGGCTCTCCCCCCACACCACCAGGCCCTTTCCCCACACTACCAGGTATAGTAGAGGCCATTGAACCATGAGAATCCAACACAATGGAGCTAGCACGCTCGTACACAATGGCGGGAATGGGTGGACAGAGTGTTGACATGACGTCATTCAAGATGGCGGTGGGTTGCGGGCGGGCGGTGCAGGAAATTCAAAGTTCAAAATATTGTCCCAAACCCAAAATTTGTGCGCGAAAATCGATTTTTTTCAAGCGAAAGTGGAAGTTAGGGAATATTTGGTGCATGCCGCGAAAGTGGATTCCGTGAATCCTGCTGTAGCGAAAGTTGGTGCACTACTGTATATACATATATACACACACACACACAAACAACTGGAGGAAGAGAGGTAATAAAAGTACAAAGGAAGAATATAGAAAAAGTAGAAATGAATATACAAGAATATGTAAAGAGGAAAAGAGGAACTTTGAAAAAGAGATAATTGACAAATGTAAGAAAGAACACAAATTGTTTTATAGATTTGTTAATGGCAATTGAATAAAAAAAGGCAGTAGCTCAGTTGGTAGAGAGGTGGCCTGCAGTCCTGCCAGACCCAGGTTCAAATCCCCACTGGGGCAGGGAACAGTTTAAGGATTTGAATTTAATAAAAACAGACTTTACTGATCTACCAGAAGACCCGCTGACATGTCGTAAAAATACCCCCGCTAATACCAATACACCAGTCCTGTATGAGACAGCCATAGCATGTATTCAATATGGACGGTGGGTGTTAGTGCCAAAGTGGTGACATGCAGAGGCGTATGGTATGTAGGAGGACTACTGGGCTTTGATAGCAGGCTGTGAAGCCTATGCCCAGAGTCGGACACATAAAAAAAAAAAAAAAAAAAAAAAAAAAAAAAATGTAGAAAGAGAGGTCTATAAAGATGTAGTAATGCAAGCTGAAATAATGAACAAATGTTTCCAAGTGGTTTACAATAGAGAAAGGGATTTTGTGGAGAGGGAGAGAGTGACTAGAAATGTAGTGATAAAATATATAAAAGTGGAAATACAGGAAGTGTATAAAATACTGGAAACTCAACATGTAAGGAAAGACCCAGGACCGAACGGAATCTCTAATTGGGTACTGAAGGAATGCAGTGAACAACTGGCAGATAAAATTCATGGTTTAATTGTGTATTCTCTGAAAATAAGGAAAAATGCCTTGGGAATGGAAGAGGACCAATGTGGCACCAATTTATAAGGGAGGAAACAAAGAATAAGCCCTGAATTATAGACCAGTGTCCCTAACCAGCACAGTCGCAAAACTGTGTGAGAGAATCCTGAAAGACAGATGGATAAAATATCTGGAGGAGATGAACATTTTGGCTGAGTCAGTTTGGATTCCGGAGTGGAAGGTCCTGTGTTTCCAACTCGTTGAGCTTTTACTCAAGAGCAATTGATGTGCTACAGGAGAGACAGTTGGGTGGATTGCGTGTATTTAGATTTGAAGAAAGCCTTTGACAAGGTGCCCCACAAGCACTAACATAGAAACTGGAGCACATAAGACTGAAGGGAAACCTCCTGGAGTGGATGACAGACTTCTTGAGAGACAGACAAATGAGGACAATAATAAAGGACAGGATGTCTGGATGGAGGAAATTAACAAGTGGAGTCCCACAGGACTCAGTGTTAGTGCCAGTAATGTTCCTGATTTACGTAAACGATATGGTAGATGGAACGAACAGTTATGCAAGTCTGTTTGCTGATGATCTTGAGGACGGTAGAAGTTGAGGAAGACAGTAAAATGCTGCAGAAAGACCTGGTTAGGATTCATGACTGAGGCTGGATTGGGGATATGAAATTCAATGCAAAAAATGTAAAATATTGGAAATGGGTAAAAGTACCAAGAGGGCATCAGAGAATTATCTGATGGGTAATGAACCAATCACAAAAGCAAGAGAAGAGAAAGATTTGGGAGTGCTGGTCCAGGATAGTTTGTCATCTGAAAAACACACTAACAAGACAGTTAGAGAGATGTACAATCGCTTGACAAACATAAGAGTAGCATTTCATTACATGGATGAGGAGATGATGAAAAAATTGATAGCTACCATGATCCGACCGAGGCTGGAATATGCGGCAGTAGTGTGCTCCCCATACAAAAAGAAAGATCTATCTATCTATAGTATATACCTAGGCTCCTTCCCCCAAGGAAAGGGAGGTAGCTACCTAAAAGAAAGATATAAACAAGATAGAGAGAATACAAAGAAGGGCAACCAAAATGGTCCTTAGCCTGGTAGATCTGTCATACAGAGAGAGGCTGCAAAAGCTGGATCTGCCTTCCTTAGAAGAAAGGAGAGAGGGGCAACATGATTTCAGTGTTCAGGCCATGATGGGAGTAGATAAAACTGACAGAAAAGATCTGTTTGTATGGGATGGGAGGAATGAATCTGAAAAGGCCAAGTTGCTTGAAGGATATAATGAAATATAGTTTTCTATAAAGATGCATAGACCTGTGAAATAGCCTGGACAAAGAGATTGTCCAGTATAAAAACTTAAATGAGTTCAAAGCAAAAGCTGACTTACTGAGAAACAGATAAAGGACCACATGAACACAGCTCATATCTTGTATATCACAACTAGGTAAATACACACACACACACACAATATGATAACAGGAAGGCATCATTATCATCACCATCTGGACCTCCTTTCCCACCCTAGGGCAGGGTGTGGAAGACAATTTGGTTTTAGAAAGGAGAAATCATGTGTTACTAACCTATTAAGTTACAGTACTATGACAGGGTTGCAGAAATAATACAGAAAAGAGATGGTTGGGTAGATAGCATATTACGGGATTAATAGACAGATAGACAGATAAAGATCTGACAGAGTACCACACAAAAGACTTTTATGAAAACTGTACAATTAAGGAGGAATCCAAGGTAAACTATATGATTGGATGCATGATTTTCTCAGCGAAAGGGAAATAAGAACAGTGCTAACAGGAAATTACTCATAGTGCCAAAAGGAAATTACTCATCATGGGTAGAAGTCACAAGTGGAGTTCCACAGGGCTCGTTGCTGGAGCCAATTATGTTTTTAGTATATATAAAGGATAGACAGCAACACTGGAAATGGAATCTACCTAAATTTGTTTGCTGATGATGCAAAAATACAAGGGAAAATTACTAACACAGATTTTTGCAAAGAGTTACAAGAAGAATTAAATAAGCTTCATGAACGGAGTAATACATGGCAAATGGAATTTAATGTGGACAAGTGTCATGTAATAAAGTTTGGAAAAAGTGAAAAAAAGACCAGACTGGGATTATAAGTTAGGAAGTTCAACCCTACACAGACCAGAGAGGGAGAAGGGCCTAGAAGTGATTATCAATATCAAACTATCTCCGGCTGACCACATCAGTGAGAAGGTATATAACATGTATACACTGCCTGCTAATATAAGAATAGCATTCACATATATAAAAGAGGACATGCTGAGAAAGATAATATCATTCATCAGACCAGCCCTGGAGTCCGCATCAGTAGTCTGGAATCCACATTTCAAAAAACACATAGATAAGATTGAAAAGGTACAAAGGGCTGCTACAAGATGGGTACCAAGTTTAAGGGACCTAAGCTATGAACAAAGACTCAAAAAATTAAACCTACCAACAGTACAGGAGAGAAGGTAAAGAGGAGACATGATTATGTTATATATATATATATATATATATATATATATATATATATATATATATATATATATATATATATATATATATATATATATATATTTTTATAAATAACAGAACGGAGGAAGGAAAAACAAATGGGTAAAAAAAAAAATAATCCATACACCAGATTACTGGTGTCCTCTGTTCATAAAATATCTGTAACAATTAGACTTGAACAGTTGTGGGTTGAAATTTGGAGGAAAACAACTATGGGGAAGCGAGTTCCAGAGAGATGCAGTTCGGGGAATGAAAGAATTCTGATAGGCAGAAGTTCTGCAATATGGTTGAGTGACATTCCAGTCATGAGCGCTACCAGATGTCCATGTAGCACGAGGGAAGGCATAGAGAGGTGGCACCATGGACGCAACTTCGTCTGAGCATTTGCCAAAAAAATATCTGTAAAATAATGCAAGGGAGGCAACATTCCTTCTTACTTGCAGGGGAGGTAGTTTATATGTAATGGCAGGGTTGTTAATGATTCTAACAGCTTTATTCTGAATTTTGTCTAGTTGTCTTAATGCAACCTCTCCACAACCATTCCACAAGGGTGAGCAATATTCAAGCTGAGAGCGCACATGACTCTTATAAATTATAGCTAACTGCTCATCGGCAAAGAAGTTACGGACTCTGTACAATAATCCAAGTTTCTTTGAGGCAGTTTTAGCAAGTGATCTGACATAAGAGGTCCAGCTGAGGGCACTGTTAAGTGAGACACCAAGAATTTCAATACTTTTGGAGATGGGAATATTAGTAGCACTGAAGGTAATGTACGAATCTGGCAATATCTGTCTATTAGTAAACTGTATATATTTAGTTTTACTAGCATTAAAAGAGACAAGGTTGTTTTGTCCCCATTCACTGATTGCAGATAGATCTTGATTTATGGAGATGGCTGTACTGAGTTGAGAGGTAGAGATATTAGACTTTGTAAATGGATGTCTGAGTGTGAATGAACTATGTAGTGTTGAGTCATCTGCATATGAGTGAATGGAATTGTGAGTGACAGATAAGAGATCATTAATATGAACCAGAAATAGGGTTGGCGCCAGAACTGATCCCTGCGGCACGCTGGCATTAATTGAGTGGAAATTCGAATATACATCATCTACTTTTACTCTTATTTTCCTGTCACTAAGATAAGAAGAAATAAAAGGAACAAAAGACGTTAGTCCATAGCAAGGGAGTTTGGACAGCAGGGAACGGTGCCATACTCTGTCGAAAGCTTTAGAGATATCAAGAGCTACTGCATGAGTTTCTCCAAAAAGATCAATTGATTGATGGATGGTATGAGTTAAGAGATTGAGTATGTCAATGGTGGATCTTTCGTGGCGAAAACCGTATTGTCTATCACTAATTAAGTTGTTGGATTCAAGATGTTTAACAATATGCTTATTAATTAAAGTTTCAAATATCTTACCAAGAGTAGATGTGACAGCTATTGGTCTGTAATTGGAGGGGTCAGACGAACTTCCTTTCTTCGGAACTGGGTAGATATTGGCTTCTTTCCATGAATTTGGAAATAAAGAAGTACGTATGCAGAGTCTGAATAATTTAGCAAGGACAGAGGCAAGTTCAGGGGAACACTTTTTCAAAACTATCTATCTATAGCCCGACGCCCTAATCCCGCAAAGGGTGGCCGCAGACAAAACGCCTCCAAGTCACTCTGTCACCCACCATTCGACTCCCCTCCCCCCAACTCACCCCCCCCTCCCTCATATACCTCTCAACTCCATCCCTCCACCTCATCCTCGGTCTACCCCTCCCTCTCCCTCCCTCCACCTCACCTACATACACCCTCTTAGTCAGTCTTTCATTCTCCATCCTCTCCACATGTCCAAACCACCTCAGTGTATTTCTCCTAATCTTTTCAACCACATCCACATCTACCCCACAACGTTCCTTCACTTCTTCATTCGTCAACCTGTCCCTCCACGTCACTCCACATGCTCCTCTCAAGTAACTCATTTCCACTGCTCTCACTCTTGACTTGTTCTCTTCTTGCAAGGTCCACGCCTCGCTTCCATACGTCAGGGTAGGGATCACAATACCATCATGCAGTGACTTCTTAACTTCCATACTCACCTCCCTATTTCTCATCACTGCTTTCAGTGTACCAACAACCTTCCTTCCCTGCTGTACCCTTTCACGTACTTCATCCCCCAAAGTTCCATCCTTACTCATCACACTACCCAAGTACTTGAATGCACTCACATTCTCCATATCCTCACCATCCAACCTCACTGCACACTCTGTGACTTCATTCCTCTCAAACACCATAACTTTACTTTTGTTTACATTAACTTTCAGCTTCCTCCTCCTACACACTGTCCCAAATTCATTCACCAAACCTTGCAACTCCCATTCATCTTCACTCAACAATACCGTATCATCAGCAAACAGCAACACCGGAAGCTTCCAAATCTCACCCTCATTCATTAGGGCCACCCCCACATCCACTGCCCTACCTTGAACCTCCTTTACAACCCCATCCATATATATATTAAACAGCCATGGAGACATTACACACCCCTGTTTCAGTCCCACATTGAGATCAAAGAACTCACTCAGCTCACCATCCACTCGCACCGTAGCCCTAGCTCCCTCATACATACTCTTCACAGCACTCAACAATTTCCCCTCCACTCCATATATTCTTAATACCTTCCACATACCTTGCCTATCTATTCTGTCATAAGCTTTCTCCAAGTCCATGAAGGCAGCATACACTTTCCTTCCCTTCTCTAGATACTTCTCCACTAAACATCTTAGAACAAATATCTGGTCTACACACCCTTTTCCCTTCCTAAATCCCCCTTGTTCTTCTCCAACTAGCTCCTCTGTCATATGCCTAACCCTATCAATGAGTATTCTACCATATATTTTACCAGTCACACTAAGAAGGCAAATACCCCTATGGTTACCACATACTTCTCTCTCCCCTTTTCCTTTGTACAGAGGAACAATTATACCTGATTTCCAGTCCTCTGGAACCCTTCCCTCTTCCCAAGCCAATCTACACAACTTCCATATCCACTCCACAACAATCTCACCCCCAATTGGCGGAATTCCATCTGGGCCTGGAGCTTTGTTGGTAGGTAAATTGTCTAGGATGGATTTTACATATCTTGTCTGTATTTTAAGTGGGGCAATTTCGGGAGAATCAAGTTCCAGTACTGAGACATTCTGGCTGGTATCATCTATGGTAGAGTTTCTTGCAAAGGTACTAGCAAAGATATCTGCTTTCCCACGTGGGTCATTTGTAATATTGCCATCTGAAGATTTTAGTGGGGGAATAGAAGATGACTTATTAAAGTTATTATTGAAAGAATTAAGAGTTGACCAGAATATTCTATTGTCATTAGGGTTGTTAAGTAGTTTTGATGCTTGCTTTTGAAGAAAGTTAGATTTAGATAGATTTATTACAGCTTTTGCATGATTTCTAGCAATTTTAAATTGGGAGAGTGATTCAGATGTTTTTGATTTTAAGTAAGAGTTATATGCTAATGACTTTTGGGCTGTTGCTCTGGCACAATTGCCATCAAACCATTTTGGAGAGTTTGATCTTTTAGTGAATTGTTGACTTGGTATGAATAAATCCATACCAGCTAGTATTAAGTCGCAGATGTGGGACTGGGTAGAATTGGGATCACTAGAGAAGAAAGACTGCCATGGAATATCAGCAAGATAATTTCTAAATCCATCCCAGTCTGCCCTGTCAAAGTGCCATCGGGTCACCCTGACAGGTTCAGAATGGGGAGGTGTAGGAGGGTTAACTAATGAGGCTTTGATGAGATTGTGGTCAGAGGATCCAAGTGGTGACAGTACCTCTATCCTGTATTGATCTGGATTATTTGTCAAGAATAAATCCAAGAGATGGGCATTATGGTCAGGATTATCAGGTATTCTGGTTGATTGCTTTACCAACTGGGTGAGGTTAAACGATTCCGCAAACAGCTCGCATTCTAGACCAGCATCGTCAGTCCGGGCAGAATGCAATAACCATTCAACATTGTGTATGTTAAAATCACCCAAAATGGTAATTTCATTGCCAAGGGCAAGGTCAAGGTTACTCAACTGAGTGGATATGGAATCAAATACATTGGGTTCCGAAGAAGCATTGGGGGAACGATAAACTACACAGATATATTTGATAATGTTTTGGCAATTTAATTTATATAATGAGTAATCAAAACTGGATGAAGTGAAGTTTAAAATAGTGTCAACTGCATATTGGGATTTGATATAACAACAGGTGCCGCCCTTGTTACGAAATTTTGTAAATGCATCACAGGAAAGTAAAATAAATGTAAATAAGTATACTGTTTAACCTATAGGGATGCAACATTAAGAGGACACTGTAGAAACTGTACAAAAAGAGACGTGATAAAGACATATGGAACTTCAGTTTCCCAAATAGAGCAGTTGATCAGTGGAATGCACTACCAAATGAAATAGTGTGTGCCAAAACAATTCATAAATTTAAAGATATGTATGATAAAAACAGTTCAAAACATGGGACAGTACGAGCCTGACTCAATCCTGTAAAGATACAGTTAGGTATGAACACACAAATTCATACCATATTATTATCACCACCACCATCTTAAACCATTTTTGTGTCATCATCATCATCATCATCATCTTCTCTAACTCTTTTCTCACCCTCTTTCAACTCCAGGGTTAACTTGAATTTGTCATGTTCAAAGGGAGTGTTGTGTGGCCTGTGAAAAAAAAATATATATATATCATCAGCAGCAGCACCACAACCACCACCATTACCACAGTTTTTCCCACCATGGTAAAATTATGTCATGCTTCTTTCCTCCTCTATCAATTCCAGGATTAACTTGAAGCCTTCTCTAAGCCAAGTTACTGTGAACATTCTATAGGAACTCACCCGAAGGTAATGGTATTCTAGATCATGATGATGTTTTCTGTGAGAGCAGCACTGACTCCTGCAGGGGGGTCTTGTTGCAACCTGATAAAATAATTGATTGGTTGCATGACAGCAATTACATGAATCATCTATCTATTTATCTATCTGTCTACAGGGTATCTCTAGCCAGATGCCATAATTTTGTCAGGAGTGGCTATCTGTCTTTGAGTTAGTGGTTTTACAGGAAGGGGCACTAACCCTCCACCAACCCACCTGTTGACACATAGGGAACACGTGTGGGTTGGTGATATGGTTACCACCCAGCGTTGTAAATGATTTCCTGGCTTACGGGAAACCATTAGTCTTGTCACTCAATGCAAAGCCACCTGAAAAGGAAAGAAGAGTAATAAAACGTGACAGGAAAGATGGAACAGGAAGAGAGAAGAACAGACACAGAAAAAGAATGATACGGCAGACCCTCTCTATGCAAGATCTATTGGGGGGGGGGAGAAGCCTGATCCAATAAAACTGATAATCAGTTAAGTCCAATGGCTCACCCAGAAGTTGGATTTCAAGCACATAATGGAAAATAAATGAGTAAAATAGCATGTTCTAGTACTAAAAATGAAAACTATGCCCATTTTACACTAACTTGGTCCATTATTTCACCCTTTTGCAGTTTATTTCACATGATATTTGTTCAAACTAACAGATTCCCAGGGCTGTAACCTTGTATGGCCTTCAAACATAAACATTTACAATGTCCTCAATATATATCAGTAATGTGGTTCAAAATATCACATTTTTTACATACACTTCATATTGTAAACATGGAGATATTGACAAACAAATTTTCTGGGTAGCAATACCTGAAGACTGACTGACTGATTGATTATTATTAATCTTGCAACCTTCAGGCAATTTTGATAACCACATGTAGAGATGGTGTTATAATCAGTGTCTATCAGGTCATTCACAATTTGATTTGCTTATGGTGAATAAAATAATGTGATAGAAAATATTAGGGGAAATACACAGAGGTGGTTTGGCCAAGTGGAGAAGATGGAGACTGAGAGACTAGCTAGGAGAGTGTGTGTAAGTGAGGTAGAGGAGGGGAGAGGGAGGGGGAGACTGAGGAAGAGATGCAGGGATGGAGTGGAGAGTTATATGAGAGACGGGGGTGTAAGCTCGGGGTGGGCAGTGAAATGGCAGGGGACAGGGGAATATGGAGACAGTTTGTTTGTTGGCACCCCTTATGGGATTAAGGTGTCAGGCTATAGTCAGATAGAAAAAATAATCTGCCTTACTTGTCTGGTTGTAGATACATATAGATATAAGTAATGTGCCTACTGTACTTGTAACAAAGGTTTATTGGATCCTGTCTCCCTCTCTACACCAACTTCAACTTGTTCTTCAGTTTACTCATCAGACTGATGGCTTCTTTCATTACCTTAGCCACATCTTTCTTCTCTCTGGTCATCTTTTAGACTTTCTCTTCTGCTTCCTTCATCCTGCAAAATCAATCATCATAATCAGTACAACATTGCCAATTACAGTTGTGTTCTTGGTGGATTTGGATATTTCTCACTTTCTGAGCCATTTCTTGTGCACATTTCGTATCAGTATGCTTTTGTATATTCATGATGCCAACACTGTCACTATACAAGCACCATAAATAATAGTGAACAATGTTAAGGTGTAATACTGTATACAAAAAAGGTTGTTATGAGAGAGGAGGGAGTGGGCTGCGAGCAGGGCAGTGAAATGGTGGGGGACAGGGCAACATGGAGGCAAGTTGTTTGTGGCCACTCCTTACGGGATTAAGGCGTCTGTCAATAGATAGACAGATAGACAGGTTGTTAAGGAAGAGCTGCTATCAATCCTTCTATGTCCCCTACACCATTTAACCATTTGACCAGACCTGATGCACAGTAGTTTTTATTCAAGCTAACATCAAGGCATTTTATAAAACTAAGACAATTACTAGCAGTCACAGGCTTACAAAAACTAACTCAAAGTAACTCTTTTTCTGCAACTGGTCCGTTTCATTTCGTTTCGTTTTTAAAGGCTCCAAGATGCTTGTTTGCGTAGGCCTTGGTCACCTAATGGCGGCTCTCCATGCTGCACAATCCATTGCAGCCTCGCTGTTCAGTCCCTTAACCCTGGGGTCACACTTAATGACCTCGTCTCATGTCTTTCTGTCTACCTCTCATAACCCCACCCCAAATATTAACACTTCTCACATTCCCCACCCAATTATCATCCCCCATCCTCTCCACATGTCCAAACCATCTCAATCTACCTCTGCTCATCACAACACCAATACACTCCAGTCCCATCCTACCTCTCAACTCTTCCATTGTAAACCCAGCCACCCCAGACATTGCACGTAGGGACGCACTACACATCCATCTAATCATTGTCATTTCTGCATGTGGGCCCAAGAATATCCTCCTCCTTTACTGCCCACGTCTCACTACCATACAGCAATACACTCCTAACACATGCTGCATACAATGACCCCTTAGCACGTAGGGAGAGTCCTCTCAATGTCAGGAGAGCCAACAGCTCCCTGAACTTCTTCCAGCCACTTCTCACTCCAGCCACAGAGCTAGCTCCAACCCCACGTCCAGCACACAACATATTTCCCAAATAACAAAACTCTTCCACACACTCAAGAGATCCACCAGCAAGCTCAATCCTTTCATGCCTGACAATCTCCACCTGCTCTCCCCGACACGCCATACATATAAAATCAGCATTATCTCGCAGTCTACCTCTGATACCACTGCATCTCTTGTGCACCCATTTATCACAAACACCGCAAAAGATGGAATTACTTCCCACGCCCTTGTGGCAAACTGCACATGGCCACTCTCCCTCGTCTTTGACAGTACTGCCACCAACCCTAGATATTATCACTTTTGTTTTATTTGCATTTACCCTTAAGCCCTTGTGCCCCATACTCTCTCTCCACTTCCTAAACCTTTCCTCTGCCTCCCTTTCATTCTCCGCAATCTTCCCTTCTTCTTCCATCACCTCTGTCATTCTGTTTGTCTACCCTCCTCTCTTTCTTCATCTATATGCTTGTTTCTGTCCATTTCCTACTTCTTTTTTCACCTCAGTCACTGTGTCCTCCTCTCTTCTTACTACTTCCTTCACCTGTCATTCTGTTTCTGTGTCTGTCCTCCTCTCATCTCCCTTTCCTTCCTGTCACTTTTTATTACTCGGACTTCCACTTCAGGTGGCTCTGCACTTAATGATAAGACTTTCCTGCATCGCAGGAAACCATTTACAATGCTGGGTGGTATCCATATCACCGGGTAACATGTTGTGGAGTCTACTATGGTGCCCATGTTAACTGGGTGGAAAGATGCAAATGCAGCATCCATCCAGGAAAAAAACCTCCATGTTTTCCCCATTGTTTACCAGTGGTTGATGGGTCTGCTCAGCCAGGAGAGTGTGGTTGATGAAAAACAACTTTAACTTGGTTTAAAATTGCCATCTCTAATCTTGAATACTGAAGTATGACAAGAAATTAGTCACTATTAGTTACGAAGAAGTGCCTTGGAAAGTATAGTGCTGAAGTATTGTCTTTTTCAGTCACAGAGCTATAGGAAATTAGCTGTTAAAGGACAAAAATCTGGGCCAAGTTGAGAGAGAGAGAGAGAGAGAGAGAGACAGACAGACAGACAGACAGAGGGGGGGGGGATGTCACCTGGATTTAACTGGTTATACCCTTCAAGTCTGTGATGTATTTAAATTTTATGTTTATTCTGATCATCTCCAGTTTAAATTAACTGAATATATATTTTTGGACCTGCAGGCAATAGCTTTGGTCTTAGTTAAGATTTTTAGCACTACAGTTGAATAAAAAGCTGAAAAAAAATGAAGAGATGATTCGTTTGTATGCATCGGCCTTGGTCACCTAATGGTACTAATACTGCTCAGTCCCTTGGTCACCTAATGGCACTAATACTGCTCAGTCTCTTGCAGCCTCTCTATTCAGTTCCATATCACAGAGGTGATTGTTATCTTGTGCCAGGTCTCCTTCAGTCTGACTTTTGCAACCCTACCCTCAACATTCACACCTCTCATCCTCCACACCAACTGTCATCCTCCTTCCTCTCCACATGAACAAACCATCTCAATCTACCCCTCCTCATCACAAACCACCATCTCAATCTACCCCTCCTCACACACACACCCAAAATCCTTGGTGTAACATACAATACATCAATGCCATTTAAACAACACATCACAAACATTAAAAATAAAATAACACCAAGACTCAATCCTTTGAGGTCACTTGCCCATACAACATTCGGACACAATAAAGAAACCACCACCACAGTATACAAACAATACATATGTTCAGTGATGAATTATGCAAGCCCTGCCTGGGCTTCTAACCTCACCAAAACACTACAACACTCTACAGACCAAACAGAACAAGACCCTAAAAATAATCACAGGCTGCACAGCTACTACACCCACATACCACCTACATCAAGAAACCAGAGTCCTCAAAGTCAAGGATCACCTAGACATGAGAGGCACCCAGCTTCTTGCTGCAGCCTCCACAAACCCACAACATCCACTACAGTACATGGCAGCACATCCACCCACATCAAGGAACATCAAAACAACACCCAGCACACGATACCATACACAAATACTGTCATCTCTCCCACCTCGCCCACCTCAGACCAGCTTCCAGAAGCATATCCACACTCAGATCACTCGCCGCTCCATTCAGTCACTTAAAGACAACACACAGCTGCATGCACGGCCTCCTGACATCCACCCTTCTGAATCCTATCTTCCTTGTGAGGACAGGGTCCACCTGGCCAGGCTGAGATGTGGGCACCATCCAGCCCTCTTAAGCTACCAGAAGAGGCTGGATGACTCCGTCGCTGATGCCTGTCCAGGATGCAACACAGCACCCCATACTATTAAGCACATTATGGAAGACTGCATTGCACACAATCACCTATGCCAACAACACAACATACACTCTTTGAGAGCTCTGTGGGAAAGCCCAGTCTCGGCCATGGCCTTCCTAAGGGACTCGGGGCTGTTCGGCCAGACTGCCTAGGGAACAACTACTACTACTACTACTGCTACACCCCTCCTCATCACAAACCAACTCAATCTACCCCTCATCACAAACCATCTCAATCTACCCCTCATCACAAACCATCTCAGTCTACCCCTCATCACAAACCATCTCAATCTACCCCTCCTCATCACAAACCATCTCAGTCTACCCCTCCTCATCACAAACCATCTCAATCTACCCCTCCGCATCACAAACCATCTCAATCTACCCCTCATCACAAATCATCTCAATCTACCCCTCCTCATCACAAACCATCTCAGTCTACCCCTCCCCATCACAAACCATCTCAATCTACCCCTCCTCATCACAAACCATCTCAATCTACCCCACATCACAAACCATCTTAATCTACCCCCACTCATCACAAACCATTTCAATCTACTTCTCCTCATCAAAAAACATTTCAGTTTACCTCTTCATCACAAACCATCTCAGTCTACCCCTCCTCATCACAAACCATCTCAATCTACCCCTCCTTATCACAAACCATCTCAATCCACCCTTCTTCATTACAAACCATCTCAATCTACCCTTCTTCATAACAAATCATCTCAATCTACCCCTCCTTAGTACACCACCAATACATTACAGACCCATCCTTCCTCTCAACTCTACCCTCAACATTCACACCCCTCACCCTCCACACCAGTTGTCATCCTCCATTTTCCCCACATGCCCAACCATCTCAATCTATCCCTCCTCATCACAATACCAATACATTCCAGTCCCATCCTTTCTCTCAACTCTTCATTCACATCCCTCACCCTCCACACCCAGTTGTCATCCTCTATCCTCTCCACATGCACAGACCATCTCAATCTACCCCTCCTCATCACAAACCATCTTAATCTAGCACAAACCATCTCAGTCTACCCCTCCTCATCACAATCCATCTTAATCTACCCCTTCTCATCACAACACCAGTGCATTCCAGTCCCATCCTTCCTCTCAACTCTCATTCACACCTCTCACCCTCTATAACCAGTTGTCATTCTCCATCCCCTCCACATGCCCAAACCACCTCAAATCTAGCATGACTAAAATGAAAAATATCATTGGATGAGAGAATTACTAGCAAAAAGAGAGCATAGAAAAAAAATAAAGATGATTCAAAAAGTGGACCTATTACAGCATTTTCAAGTCTGATACTGTAATATGGAATATAGGAGCTGAAGTGAATGGAAAAGGGAAATATGGCTTTATTTTATTTTTTTTTCAGTGACTGTCTACAGCTACACTACATGTTTTTTTTTTTCATTTAGTACCTCCTTCACATGTGAATGTGGATGTGACAGGAATCATTAGGAGGAACACACTGAAGTGGTTTGACCATGTGAAGAGGATGGAGGGTGAGAGACTGATGAGGAGAGTGTATGTGAGTGAGGTGGAGGGGGGTAGAGGGAGGGGAGGCCGAGGATGAGATGGAGGGATGGGGTGGAGAGAGGGGGTGTGAGTTGGGAGCAGAGCAGTGAAATGGCAGGGGACAGGGCGACGTGGAGGCGATTTATTTGTGCCCACCCCATACGGGATTGAGGCATCTGGCAATAGATAGATAAATAGATAGACCTCCTTCATGCCATGCCTCTCAGCCATTTTTGCTTGAACTGGGAAAAAGAAATCATCACATCCTCCATTCTCTATCTATCTACCTACAGTACAGCCAGATGCATCAATCCCATATGAGATGACCACAAACAAATCACCCCCATGCCACCCCGTCCACTGCCATTTCACAGCCCTCCCTTCAATTTACAACTGAACATGAACCTGGTAGACTGCAGACTGAAGCTGCTCTTTTCCCACAGCCCACCATTCTCCTTTTGACAGTGAGGGGGAGGGAGCTAATGGAAGCTTGTGTAGTCAGGCTGCCTGGCTATAACAGTGTTATCTCGTGACAAAGTGCCCTCCAGTGTGGGGTGAGGTAGCATCCAGAAATATGGAAAGAGAATATAACTATAAAAAGTACAGAGAATTATCAACAGCATGCCCAATGAGGTGGACCACATAATCACATACATTACTGAAGCCCCCCCCCCTCAAAAAGAAAAGAAAACAGTTCCTCTAGTAGGTATGAGAAGGGATGAAAGTAGCAAAACAGAATGATGAATTCGGAGTACTGGTTGAAAGGGAAAATATAATAAATGAATGGAGAAAGTGAATAAACTGGAGAAAACTTTTCAACTGGAAACAGAAACAATCAGAAAGGAACTACACCTACAAAAGGAAAAAATGAAGAATTATTAAAGTAAATATACTGAAATGAAACAACAACAGATCAGTTGTCAGCTGAGGTAGAATCATTGAGAAAGAAAATAAGTGAAATGGAGAGTACAGTGGTCAACCATGAGAGATTTTTGGAGGTACAGTATACAGATATTATTACATCCCCGTCCCACACTGTCACAGGCTCCACCAGCAGTAGTTCAGTATAGGAAAGACGGTGCCCAGTGAGTCGTTCTTCCTATGGTCAGCCATTTGGCATGCAACACCAGGATCAGCTCAGGCGTGGTAAATAAACACTGGCTTCCCAACTTTGCTGTCTTTATTCACCAGTTAATTACACTTAATGCTTACCAACTACACTTAACTGTTTTCACAGGTACCAGAGCAATATGATCTTCACTAGGCCTCACTGACACTGAACTGACATTAAACTGCACTGATACTAAAACTGAAATGACACTGACTGCCCTAGGCTCGTCCACCTCCTTAAGTAGCCTTCCCTTCTTCTCCAAAATTCTAGGATGTGCTGGTACCTGCCCCAACCAACAACAGTCGGCAAATCGGAGACATCCAAAACATGCCAGAGTTTTCTTATTTTACATGACACTAAATGCTTTAGCAAAGAAACTGAAAAAAAAATTACATACTGTAATTTAACAATCACATAAATAAAAACATTATAGAGAAAAAGAGCATAGAATTTAATGAATAACTTTACAAAATACCTCCGCTCACAAATTGCAGGCTACCTGGCAACCCTTACTCGTAACAGAAAAATACAAGGAATACCGAAAACCTTCTAGTACAGTACTTCCTTTGTAGCAAATCCCACTTCTCAACAATAAAGTTATGCAAGCAAGTAGTTTGACAGAATAAAGCAGCGATACTGAAGACAAGATAACTCAGGCAAATGAAATGATGAGAACTTGCACAGATGAAGTACAAAGTACATATGCTGAGTTCATAAAGTGAAACAAGAGTTAAACACCAAGATCGAAGAAAAAAGCATAAGAAGTGAAAAAAATCATAAAAAACAGCCCAAGCTGATTAACGAATCAGCTGAGATCAACAAATCTGCTGTAATCACTGACAAAGATGAAGAAGAAAGAAGAAACAGAAACAAGAAACAAGAAGGAGATGGGAAATATAATGAGCATATTGAAAGATATATCAAAGGACGTCTGTGAGAAAGACAGAGAGGAATATAAAAGACTAGAAAAAAATAAGAGAGACAGGTCAAGGCCCCTGAACATAACCTTCCAAAGTGTGAACACTGTAGAGGTACTAAAAAATGTCAATTAACTCAAGGAATTATACAAATTAAAAAAAGGATGGATAAAAAGTTGCCTAACTCAGGAGGAATGGGGATTACTAACAGAGAAGCAGGAAGAAGCAAAAACATAAAATGAGGAGAGATCAGAGGAAGAGAGAAGTATTTTATTCTTTAACAAAGTACAGTAGTATGGTCACACATAAGAAAATGGCACACAAACAGCTGGGATTTAAAAGAAAAAAAGGATGGCAGTAGACTCAGCCTATGTCAAATATGTAAAAAACATGACTAAGTTGATGTACTCAAATGAAGATTGAATGATATCCAAATTATTAGAGATAAAAGACTACACACACACACACACACACACACACACACACACACACACACACATACATACATACAAAACTAATATTATTTGCCTAACTGAAACAAGATTACCCCAAGGATACCAAATGACACCCAAAGTTTTGATGAATACAATTTATGGAGAAGAGATTGAAATTTGAGAAAAGGAGGAGTTATAATTATAAAGGAAAAAAATCTAAGTCAAAGAGATACAAACAGATATATATACCCTCACAAGTAGAACTAACTGCAAAAGATCAACACATCTGAAGGGAAAATAATGGTGGCAAAGTTATACATGCCACCCAAGACAAACACTTGGGGGAGAGGTGAAAAGGAAGTCTTGGCAGAATGTACAGTACAGAGTTTAAGAACCATACTACATAAAATGGAAAAAAATCTGAACGAATTATACTAACTGGAAACTTCTACACAAATATAAATTGGAATACTCTAGATGTAAGAAGCTATGAAAGCTGCTGGGATAAAAATCTTGTTGCTTTTAATGCCTCAAAGACTCAGTTTTTTTTTTTTTTTTTTTTTTTTTTTTTTTTTTTTTTAATGTGTCCAACTCTGGGCATAGGCTTCACAGCCTGCTATCAAGGCCCAGCAATCCTCCTACATACCATACACCTCTACATGTCACCACTTCGGCGCTAACACCCACCGTCCATATTGAATACATACTAGGGCTGTCAACCCGACAAAATCTTCCACAGGAATACCCACTAATGTTTAATAATATTCAGTTTAATCCTGCATCATCCTTGAACATGCTTGGGGTTTCATTCACTCAGGATTTATCTTGGAAAGATCATATTACATTTCTTGTAAAATCTGCTTCTAAAAGATTGGGTGTGCTAAGCCAATTCTATTCCTTCTTTACCCCTGTACAATTGTTGACTCTATACACGGGTTTTATCCGCCCCTGTGTGGAGTACAACTCTCATGTGTGGGGAGGCTCCCCACATACAGCTCATCTCAATAGGGTGGAGTCAAATGCTTTTCGTCTCAGTAACTCTACTCCTCTTACTGGCTCCCTTCAACCTCTATCTCTTCGCCACACTATTGCATCTTTATCTCTTTTTTATTGCTACTTCAATGGTCACTGCTCCTCTGAACTGTCTGCATGCATCCCTCCACCTCTACGATGGGCGCGTAGCACCCGTCTAGCAGCAAACTCTCATCCCTTTTCTGTCCAACTCTCTAATGCAAGAGTTAACCATTACTCCCAGTCCTTCATTTATGCAACAGGTCAACTCTAGAACTGTCTCCCTCTTTCTGTATTTCCTGCTAGCTATGATCTCCAGTCTTTCAAATGCAGTGTGTTCAGGCATCTCAAAATGATCGGATTTTGAATCTGGCTCTCTCTTGTAGTTTGTTTTTCTTTTGGAAGGGACAGTTGTTGAGGGCTCGTGGCCTCTGGTTCCTTCTTCCTAGTTATTTGAGAGGAGCATGTGGTTTCGCATGGAGAGACAGACTGATAAATGAGGAAGTAATGGAGAGTTGTGGTGTGGGTGTGGATGTGATAGGAAGCGTTAGGAGAAACACATTGAGGTAGTTTGGCCATGTGGAGAGGATGGAGAGTGAGAGACTGACACAGAAATTGTATGTGAGTAAGGTGGAGGGGGGAGAGGGAGGAGAAGGCCAAGGATGAGATGGAGGGATGGAATGGAGGGGTATATGAAAGAGATGGGGTGTAAGTTGGGATCAGGGCAGTGAAACCGCATTGGACAGGCCGACATGGAGGCAATTTGTTTGTGGCCACCCCTTATGGGATTAAGGCATCTGGCAACAGATAGATAGATAGATAGACATAACACCCTAAATGCTTTAGCACACAAACTGAAATTAAAATTACATAATTTAACAATCACATATATAAAACATTATAGAAAAAACAGCATAAAATTTAATGCATAACTTACAAAATACCTCCATTCACAAATAGCACGCTAACTGGCAACTCTCAATTATAACTGAAAAATATGAGAAGTACTGAGAACCTTCCAGGACTTCCTATCTTGCAAATCCCGCTTCTCAACAGACGTAAGGAAATTCAGTTTCCCAAACAGAGCAACTGATGAGAGAAATGCACTTGCAAATGAAACAGTGTATGCCAAAACTATTCATAAATTTAAGGATATGTATGATAAAAATGGTTCAAAACACAGGACAGTATGAGCTGACTCATTTCTGTAAAGATACAACAAGGTAAGAACACACACACACACACACACACACACACACAGAGGCAACACCAGAGTCAACACATCTGTCTCCTCGCTCCATTGGACGCTGGCCAACCTTGGCCACAACTGGCCACACTTAAATGGTATCTTTATATGAGTCAAGCTCTGTACTAGGTTACACTAAATGGTGTTCTAATATAGTAGAGCAAGTATAAGCAAAAGTGTTGTCCAAATAACAGAAAACATCCAATTAGTGAAAGAATCTGCTGATCAGCGCATCATCAGCTGAGTGTCATCTATCACCAGGCGGATAGCATGGAGATGCATACTTGTAAGTGGAAGCTTTCTAAGTAATACCACAAGGTGAGCACCATCTTCAGTAAAGGGAATATGGAAGGAGTTAAGAAAAGGGATAAAGGTAGAAAACAGGAAGGTGATTTCTACCAGGAAATGGTTAAAATGGAAACATAACAAACCAAAAGAGAAAGTGAAGAAACTGGAGGAGATTTTTCAAAGTGAAAGAGATGAAATTAAGAAGCGATTGCATATGCAGAAAGAAGAAAATTAAAAATAAGTAAAGGAATTAAACAAAAAAGACACAACAATAGAGGAGCTATGAGTTGTGGTGGGTTCACTTAGATGGAAGATTAGTGAAATGGCAAGTACAGTAATCAATCATGAGAGTATTATGGAGGAGTTCAGATATGATACAAAGATAATCAGGCAAGCAAGTAGTCTGACAGACCAAAGCAGTGATACTGAAGAGAAGATAACCCAGGTGAACGAAGTGATGCAAAGTTACAAAGATGATGTGGAAACTACGTATGCTGAAATGGTGGAAGTAAGGAAAGACTTAGCAACAAGAGTCAGAGAAAAATGCATTAGAAAGGAAGTGAGAGGAATAATAAAAAACAACCCAAAATTGGTCAAAGATTCAGCAGATAGCAACTATTCATAATCACTGTTATGGATGAAGGAGAAGTAAAAACAAAATTTCGAGACAAAAAGGAGATGGCAAATATAATGAGCATATTGAAGGAAGTATAAGAGGAAATCTGTGATAAAGATATAGAGGAACAACAAAAGGCTAGGGAAATATGTAGGATAAAAGTCAAGGCCCCTGAAAGTAACGTTCCAGAGTGTGAACACTGTGGAGGAAATACTAAAAAAAATGCAAACTCATGGAAAAAAAGGAATTAAAAAAAGTATGGATAAAATGATGCCTAACTCAACAGGAATTGAGAATACTAAAGAAGAAGAGGGAGGAGGCAAAAACAAAGAACGAGGGAAGATCAGAGGAAAAGAAGAGTAAATTTCTTTACAAAGTAATTGGATTGCAGGTATGAATGTGATACATAACCAGAAGGGAATAAAAAGAAGGAAGGTAGTAGACCCAAGTTATGACAAGTACCAATATGTAAACAAGATGATTAAGTTGATGTACTCAAATGTAGATGAAATGGTGTCTAAATTACTAGAGATGAAGGACTATACCAAAGAAAAGGAACCACATATTATTTGCCTGACTGAAACAAAATTAACTTGAAACAAAATTAACCCCCAAAATATCAAACAATACTCTAAAGCTTAGAGGAATATAATATATGGAGAAGAAACAGAAATTTAAGAAAAGGAGGAGGAATTATAATCTCAGCAAAGAAAAATCTACAAGTCAAAGAAATAAAAATAGATATAAAAAGGAGGAGGAATTATAATCTTAGCAAAGAAAAATCTACAAGTCAAAGAAATAAAAATAGATATACCCTCACACCCTCACAAGTAGAACTGATTGCACTGGAGATTAACACAACTGAAGGGAAATTAATTGTGGCAAATTTACACAAGTCACCCAAAACAAACACTTGGGAAAGAGAAAGAGATGAACATGAAGACCTGGCAGAGTGTACAGTTCAGAGTTTAAGAACATTACTACATAGAATTGAAGAGAAATCTGAAAGAATTACATAAACTGGAGATTTCAATACAAATATAAATTGGAATATTCTGGATGTAAGAAGCCATGAAAGCTGTTGGGATCAAAAGCTCCTGGATCTTGTGCAGGGTTTTTTCCTTACACAGCATGTGAAGGAAAACACCAGAAAAAGAGGGCTTGATGATCCATCAGTACTAGATCTTATATTTACTAGGCAAGAAAATGATACCGACAATATAATGTATCACCATCCATTAAGCAAAAGCAACCATGCAGCATTAAATTGCAACTTCAGGATTGCTTATGACATACTTACCAGTAATGAGAGTTACAAAGAGTCTAAACTACAAAAAAGGCAACTACCATGACCTGAAGGAGTACTTCTTAGAAAAAGACTGGAAAATCGAGCTTAGAGGACAAGCTTTAAATATAATATATAGAAAATTCTGTGATTTTTAAGAAATAGGAGTCCAAAATTACATCCCTCAACACAAAGAAACAGAAATGAAAATAAAGAAATGGTTTCATAATGTAAAAAAAAAAAAGAAAAGAAAAAAGAGATTTGCTGTGGAATAGAAACAGAAGACTTAATAGTGAAAGGGCATATAACGACTATAAACAGGCAAGAAATGATTATACAAAGATAAGGAGGGATGCTCAATGACATTTGAGGAAGACATTATAAATAAAGGCAGTGATCAACCAAAGCTACTCTGCAGCTACATCCGAAGCAAAACCAAAGTTAAAGAAAAAATGCAGTCCATTACAGACAAGGGGATCATCTATACACATGAGAAAGATATTTGTGAAGCACTAAATAAAAATTTCCAATCAGTTTTTACAAAAGAAAATAATTTTGAAGGAGATGATATGGAACACCCATGCCCACACGCATTACCAGATATACAAATATCAGAAAAAGAAGTGCAGGAAGAGTTGAGTAAATTAGACAAAGGAAAAGCATGTGGTCCTGACTAAATTTCAGGCTGCGTGCTACATGAATGTGCAAAAGAGTTAAGGGGAGCAGATGGTTGTTACTTATGAAGGTACATTTGTTTTTACCATACTTGTCTGATTTTTTAAATTGTTTTGTTACTTTATATGAGCAATAACATCCCAAAGTTTGAGTAAATTTGATTGATTAGTTTTTACAGAAAAAATAATATATGCATAAAATGTATAAAACAAACAAACAAACAAATAAGAAATGATAAACCAGGGAATGTGTTCATCTGATCTCTATAATATTTGGTAGTTTTACAAATAAAACCCTCATTAATAAATTGCCCTAACAGTTTTTTAATATTCTTCACCACTGCTGAAAAAAAAAAAAAATTACCAGAATGCCTATTTATTTACCCCAATTTTTACCCCCTTTTTGTCATGTTGAAAAAATCATTACAGTCATGTTTGTCAGTCTCTGACAAAAATATAGGCACAAAATGTTCCCCTTTCATTCCTCTTTTTGTAGGTATTTTGCTTTTTGTCTTATGTTCAAAACTAATGGAGTTATACCACTCCAAACGACAATAAGTTTAGTTCTGAGATATCACTCGCTTTCTGTTGACTTGCAGTGTATGTACGATTAGAAACAAATTAGGTACTTTTACTTATTTTATGAGTTAGGATCAGGGATGGTCATGAAGAGGTACAGGGTGTTGGAGAAGACGAAGTTGGAGAAAAAGATGTAGAAGGTTGGGGGTCGTCAGGTGAGGTGACACTGTGGGGGGGGGGGGGGGGGCAGGTGGCGATGGTGGAGAAAGAACTGCTACTTTCAATGCATTTTTTTCCCCTCAAAATTGTGTCAAATTCTTCTCTGTTGTTTACTGACATTGCAGTAGCTCTTAGATGGTCGCCCCATCTTCAAAAAGTGTGTGAAAACGATAAGAAATGGCCAAGATTAGCGCAGACTGAGAACAGGTTGAGATTGAAGCTGGCATGTCTCACCCCTCCCAGTGTCATAGCATCTCTGGCCTTTTCCACCTCGGAGTCTCTGCCACCCTCCACACACTCACACTCCCATTGTCAGACATATGACAAAATTTTTTGCAGAAAAAAAAGGAAAAAAAGTGGAAAAAAAGTGGTCATATTATACATTACATAGAAAATGGAGGTTTCTGCAGGGAAGTGACCTCAAAACTGGAATTACAAAATAATTTTTCTGAAGGGGAAAGAATTGTCGTACGACTGCCAAATTTTTAGAGAACGAGTGATACTCGGGGTAACTTTCACAAAATGCCTTTGTCAGTCGAAAATCGGTCCCTGCTGGCGTCCTCTCCCCTTAAGCAGACTATTATATTTTATATCAAGGAATCCTTAGGTCAAGGTAAACTACTGATATTTGGAAGAAAGCAAACACTGTTCCCCTATTCAAGAAAGGGAATAGACAGAATCCACCCAACTACCAACCAGTATCACTGACCAGTGTTGTAGGAAAGATACTAGAAAAGCTGATAAGAAAAGTCTGGGTAAAACATCTAGAAGAGCACAGTATGATAACAGAAAGGCAGTTCAGTTTTAGAAAGGGAAAATCATGTTACTAATCTGTTAAGTTACTACGACAGAATTACAGAAACATTACAGAAAAGAGAAAGATGGATGGACAGTATCTATTTAGATTTCACGAAAGCATATGACAGAGTACCGCACCAAGGACTTTTATGGAAACTGTACCATCAAGGGGGTAACCTTGGCAACCTGTACTGTTGGATGCAGAATTTTCTCAAAAAAAAAAAAAAAAAAAGGAAATGAGAACAGTACTAAGGGGAAATTACTCATTATGGAGGGAAGTGACTAGCAGAGTTCCACAGGGATCAGTACTGGCACCCATTATTGTATGTTTTTAGCGTATATAAATGACACAGTCAGTAACACTGGAAATGGAAGCCATCTAAATATGTTTGCGGGTGATGCAATAACACAAAGGAAAGTTACTAACACAGATTCTTCCAGACAGCTACAAGAAGAATTAAATAAACTTCATGAATGAAGCAATAAATGGCAAATGGAATTTAATGCAGGCAAGTGTCATGTAATTAAGTTTGGTGAATGTGAGCAATGACCAGATTGGGATTATGAGTTAGGATGATCAACCCTGACCATATCAGAAAGGGAGAAGGACCTAGAAGTGATTATCAATAACAGACTATCTCCGGCTAATCACATCAGTGAGGAGGTAAGTAACATATATACACTGCTAGCTAATATGAGAATAAAATTCACATACACAAATAAAGACATGCTGAGAAAGCTATCATTCATCGGACCAACCCTGGAGTATGCATCAATAGTCTGGAATCCTCATCTCAAAAAACACATAGATAAGATTGAAATAACACTAAGGGCAGATACAAGAAGGGTACCAAACTTAAGGGATCTAAGCTACTACAGGAGAGAAGGAAAAGAGGAGACATTATTATGCTAAATAAATGTATCTCAGGGAAAGAGAAAATAGACATAAATGAATATATAACCTATGGGGAAACATCAGCATGAGGACACTGCAAAAAACTACATAAAAAGAGTGGTGATAAAGACGTAAGGAAATTCATGGTCCCAAATGGGGCAACTGATCAGTGGAATGCACTACCGAATGAAATAAGTGTGCCAAAACTATTCATAAATTTAAGGATATGTATGATAAAAATGGTTTAATACATGGAACAATATGAGCCTGGCTCATTCCTGTAAAGATACAATTAGTTAAGAACACACACATACGAAGTTCCTCTGCTGCTTACAACACTGACTGCCAAACATTCCGAGCTCATTTCTTCTCTGATAAAACTTTCATATTACATACTTGAAGGTGGAGCCCATTCCATCTTGTTGCCCGCATACAAAGTGGAAAAAAATCCTCTATCTTGAATGTCTTCACCACATCCTCACCTTCTACCTTTCAAAGTCCTCACAATCATGCTATTCAGTCTAAGCTTTGGACATTTCTCATTCAGTGACTTTCATTCAAGCCCAATTAGAAAGCTGAAGTGATGACATCACATTGCCATGACAAAGGTCTGCTGGTTCTACACAAACATCCAACAATGTAGCTTTTACAAAGTTGTCCCTTGTTTCTTTCATCTCTGAGGAAGAAAATTAATGAAGGAAGGTGTAAACCACCAGAAATGTGATTATGTGTTAACCTTTTCTTAATCAAGTACTATAATACCGTGTAACGTTAAGGATAACATCAAAGAATGTCTACCCTTTTTTTCTTTACAAAACAACATAGGGAGGAAAAACAAATTAAGTAAAAACGAAAATCAATACACCAGCATCCTCTTTGGAAAAACAAACAAAAAAATAGAACTGTTGGACTTGAACTGCTGTAAGCTGAAGTTGGGGTGAAACTAAATCTGGGGAGATGAATTCCAAAGAAAAGCAGTTCTGGGAATAAATTAATTCTGATAGACAGAAGTTCTGCAGTATGGTAGTGTGACAGTCAAGTCATGAGCACTGCCAGATGCCCATGTAGGATGGGGGAAGGCATGGAAAGGTGGCAAAATGGATGCAACTTTATCTGAGCATTTGCTATAAAAGTATCTGTAAAATAATGCCAGGGAGGCAACAATTGGTCTTATTTGTTGGGGAGGTATTTCATTTGTAATTGCTGGGTTATTAACTATTTTTATAGTTTTGTTCTGAATTTTGTCCAGATGTTTAGTGCAACCTCCCCACATCCACTCCACAAGGGTGAGCAATGTTCAAGCTGACTGTGCACAGGCCTCTTGTAAATTACACCTAACTGCTTGTCAGTGAAGGATTTGTGCATTCCATACAGTAATCCAAGGTTCTCTGAGGTGGTGTCTGAAGGTTTGGCTGAAGACTTTTCTGAGAATCTCCCCACCCCCCAAATCATTTTTTTTCTAGTAATTGTTGCTTTTTTTACTAGTAGAAATGAAGTTTCTTTATGCAACCTTCTACTGGTTGTTTTTCTAAAGACCTTAAAAGCAGTTAGTGAAAACTTTGCAGCGAATGATGGCATGTCCTACTGTACTTCTGTTCTTGCATCACCTAAACAATACAGCAGAACCCAACACATACTCATATGCAGCCTTCTACTGGTTGTTTTTCTCCAGATTTCGAAAGCAGTCAGTGAAAACTTTGCAGCAACTGATGGCAAGCACTACTGTATTTCTGTTCTTGTATCACCTAAACAGTACAGTAGAATCTAACACATATTTCAAAAGTTAGACTTCAGCAATTGCTTTGACAGTCTAGCAAACACTGTTACTTACCAACTGTCCTTTCAGCATATTTGTTTTGGCTATAATTCATTTTTCACACTACAGTATACAATATGCACAGAAGCAAATTCAAGGTTAACTTTCTATTATTTCAAGTCTTAGAGGTCCCACTGTGTCTTGTTAGCAGGCTAGGCTATATTTAGTAAGGTTAGGTTCAAAACCTGGGTGGATTTGGGTAAGGTTTAGTGTCTTGTCTAAATTAGTTATGTCAAAATTTTGTTGGTTTGATCAGATCTAGCAGTAATCCATGATAATCAGGTCAAAATATGGCTAAGTTAGATAGGTTTAGGAGCACCCCATTATAACAAGGTCAAAATTGGGTTTGGTTTAGTCAGGTCCAGTGGAAGTCTAACATATTTGTGTCAATATTTCACGAGGTTTGATCAGCCTTACTGGTAAGCTATCCTAGATGAATTATTACACTAGTCAAGATTATCATCAGTAATTTACATGAGGAGGTAATAAACTTTTTTGTTGGCAGTTTTATCAGAGTTCTGCATAACATTTGACACATGCCCATATCTTAAAAGTTATTAAAACATGGACAGGTTCTCGTCCTCCCCTACTTACGAATGGGTTACGTACTGAGAAACTACTAGTAAGTCAATATTTTTATAAGTCGAAAATGCATTTAATAAACCTAACCAGCCGAACATCATAGCCTAGCCAAGCCTACCAAGCCTTCTAAATGTGCTTCGAACACTTACATTAGACTGCAGTTGGGCAAAATCAATAACACAAAGCCTATTTAAAAATAAAGTGTTGAATATCTCATGTAATTCCATGTAATTTATTGAATATTTTACTGAAAGAACAAATTCAAAAGTGTGAAAATTTTTAAGTCGATTGTTCATAGGTAGGGGGACCTGTATTTGCCATTTCAATACGAATTCTGCCCTTTGCATGTTTTGCAATTCATATTTCACTGACAATGACGGTAAACTTTCCTTTACTGAGAGAAGATGGAACATTGTCTTAAATTCTACATTGCTCTGTCTACCTATCTACCTATTGCCAGATGCCTTAATCCCGTATGGGGTGGCCACAAACAAATCGGCTCCACGTCACCCTGTCCCCTGCCATTTCACTGCCCCGCTCCCAACTCACACCCCCCTCTCTCATATACCTCTCCACTCCATCCCTCCATCTCATCCTTGGCCTCCCCCTCCCTCTCCCCTCCTCCACCTCACTCACAGACACTCTCCTTGTCAGTCTCTCACCCTCCATCCTCTCCACATGGCCAAACCACCTCAATGTGTTCCTCTTAACGCTTCCTATCACATCCACATCCACACCACAATGCTCCTTTATATCCTCATTTGTCAGCCTGTCTCTCCATGTGACTCCACAGGCTCCTCTTAAATAACTCATTTCCACTGCTCTCACTCTTGACTTATGTCCTTCCAACAACATCCAAGCTTCACTTCCATACGTTAGAGTTGGTATCACAATACTGTCATGTAGTAACTTATTCACTTCCATGCTCACTTCCCTGTTTCTTATCACTGCTTTCAAGGAACCAGCAACTTTTCTTCCTTGTTGTACCCTTTCAAGCACTTCACCCTCCAAACCTCCATCCTTACTCATCACACTACCCAAGTACTTAAACGTACTCACATTTTCCATTTCCTCACCATCCAACCTCACTGTACATTCACTGACTTCACCTCTCTCAAAGACCATCACTTTACTCTTCCCTACATTCACCTTTATATTTCATTTCATACACACTCTCCCAAACTCATCCACCAAGCCCTGCAGCTCTCCTTCATCTTCACTTAACAACACAGTATCATCTGCAAACAACAGTACAGGGAGTTTCCAAACACTACCCTCTCTCACTAGGGCCACTCCAACATCCACTGCCCTACCTTGTATCTCTTTTATTACCCCATCCATGTACAGATTGAACAACCATGGAGACATGACACATCCCTGTTTCAACCCAACCTTCAAAGAGAAAAATTCACTCAGTTCACCATCCACACGCACTGCAGCCTTAGCACCATCATACATACTCTTCACAGCATTCAACAACTTCCCATCTACTCCATATATACTTAATACTTTCCACAATCCTTGTCTATCCACCCTGTCATATGCTTTCTCCAACTCCATGAAGGCCACATACGACTTCTTTCCCTTCTCTAGAAACTTTTCCACTAACGATCTAAGAATGAATATCTGATCTACACAACCTCTTCCCTTCCTAAAGCCTCCCTGTTCTTCTCCAACTAATTCCTCTCTTATTTCCCTAACTCTGTCAATAAGTATCCAACCATACACTTTTCCTATTACACCAAGAAGACAAATGCCTCTATGATTACCACACACTTCTTTTTCCCCTTCTCCTTTGTACAAGAGAATAATTATAACTGACTTCCAATCCTCTGGGACTCTACCTTCCTCCCAGGCCAATCTGCACATCTTCCACATCCATTCTACTACTATCTTTGCCCTCACGTCTTTCCCTCTTCCTTCCTTCCTCTCCGACTTCCTTCCTCTCCCTCTTTCTTCCCTCCTCCCTCCCTCCTCAGGAAAAACCCGGACCCCATCTGTACTAACCGGCAACATCCAAGGCAAGGGTTAAATACAAGAAGTATTAACACAATAAATGATTAGTGGAGATTGTTGCATATCTCTTCATAATAAACTCTCAGCAGCATCGCAGATGTCCTGGTGTTTAGATAGTTAACGGAAATAGTTTTTAACATTTCCACAACTTGAGGTCAACACTAAGCTTCAGCATTTCACCACACACTCCAACAATTCCTGGGGCTTTCCCCAATTTGACTTTCTTCACTGCTTCCACAACTTCTATCCTACTGATTTCTTCCTGTCTTCTCACCTCCCTCCTTCTCCCAGCCATTCCCCAGCCACTGATACTCGCATTCCTTCCATTCTCTATGTTCGACAGTTCCTTAAAGTTTTCTCTCCATCTTCTCACTTTTTCTCTCTTCTCCACTAGTATTCTACCATTTTTATCTTTCACTCCCCTACAAACTTCACTTCCACCCTGTCTTACTCTCTTCACCTCTTTCCAAAACATTTTCTTACAGTCTCTCCACTTTACACTCAAATTCCTTCCAAATTCCTCATCCACTCTCTTCTTACTCTCTCTTACTAATCTTTTCACCTCTCTCCTCCTTTCTACATATAACTCTCTCTTCCGTCTCTCAACTTCTTCCATGCCTCTATTTCTCATCCATTCATTGTATGGTTTCTTCTTTTGTGCCACAGCCTGTCACCACTTCATTCCACCATGCTGTTCCTTGCACCCCCTTCTGTCTTCTCTTCACCCCACACACGACATCACATGCTGCACATATTTCTTCTGTGAATATCTTGCACACACCTTTCACGTCCCCTATCAGCTCCAATTCACATTTACCCAATCGTTCCTCCACTTCTCTCTTATATTCTGCCTTTTTCTCATCCTCTTGTAACCTTTCCACTCTCCTTGCAACTACTCCTTCCTACAGTCCTTCCCTTCTTGTATTTCTCCATCTTACTTGGATCTTGATTCTGGCCACCACCATGTAGTGGTCAGAAAGTCCACTCCCCCAACCTCTATAAGCTCTTGCATCCATTACACATCTTCGCATCCTTTCATCCACACACACATTGCCTTCCTTTCATTCAGTTCACCACCCACCCATCACTCGCCATGCTTTGTCCTGAATAAAAATCCCTTTATCAACTGAAAATGAAATCATCAACAAAGATACATGACAATACTGATCTTCCACAACAGCCTTACTAGATGTTGATCCAAGATGCAAAAAACTAATATAACTGAACACAGCTTTTGGTGCAACTCATAACAGAACTTTGAATGCATTCACAGCCATAATATATGCTAAATACAGTGACCCGTCCAATTACGCAGCTAATGTAATGTTGAATTTCTCTGCAGAAATCAAACTGCCATAGAAACCCATATTATAAGGCTAATTGGTATGGTGAAATCAAAAAATTTTCCCAAAGTCCCCCATCAGGCCATCTAGAAAAATTTTGACTCATCTAGATCATACCTGATATTTATTGTAGTAAACATACAATCTCTAGGAACATTACTGGGCATAAAAAGGGGTTAATTCAAATGTACAAAGTGGTGAATAAATGGTGATCGCTTACCATGAAAGGGGCAGGAGGGATGCTTGGGTGTTGGGAAGGGGTGTATCTGAGGCTGAAGGGCTAGAGAAAGGGGAATAAGTAGCACCTCAAACCCCTCAAGGTAACTCCCCCCATCATCGTCACTTGTTGCCTAGGTGGTGGCAAGTGGAATGGTGAAGAGGTGGAAGGCTGGGGAGACTGACATGGCAGGACAGGCACTGGGGCTGGGGCAAGAGGAAGGTAGGCTGCGATGAGGGTTTGGCACGACTCATTAATCTTCACCAGGAGCTCCTTTTGTTCCCAGAGGATGCAGTCAATGTCAGCTTGAAGTGCATGTAACTTATCAATGTCAAGCACAACTGACATGAATGAGTCCTTGATTTGGCCAGCATTCTCTATCCTTAGACTCAGGTATTGTCATGTCGGCCCTGCAATCTGTTCAATCCTTGCTGTTTCTGGCTCCTCCTGTGTGTCCTGGGGTACCAGGCACTCCCCGTCCAAATGTCTGATGAGGCCAAAAGCGTCATCTCAGGAGTAGTGTCAAATAGACTCAAAATATCCTCACAGGTGGCATTACCAAAACCCTCACCAGGCACTTGCTGAGCTGCCTCTGCTGCCTGATATAGTGCAATAATGACAGGTGTCGATGGCACAGCTGGAGTGATATGGGGCAGCAGTTTCCTCCATCCATGCTTTACAGTCTGCTTGGTGACATCTTTCCTGAGAGCAATGATGCTTTCGATGGCTTCTTTAATGTTGACTGCTAACAACAGCAGCAACAGAAGTGAAGGATTGCAGCTGCTGGTGACTCTCAACTCTGGCTGTGTCCACCACTTTACCAAATGAGCCACCATCCATGACTGGATTGCCGCACATTCTTGCAGTTGGGACATACAATACACATTAACTTATGGCATAGTGGAATCAGGTTTGGTGTTACTGCAGTTTTTCATTAATTCATTATCAAACATGTGTACCCTTTCCATATTTTTTATTCAAATGAGTCTTTCACAGGTTACATGTTATTTTTCCTGGACTACCATATCTACTGGGCATTTTTATAAACTTACCCTTGAAAGCTGTAAAAGTGAATTACAATACATAAATACTTTGTGGTAGGTGGTGGTGACCATCATCCACTCACTTGATGTTGTGCTGCCTACTTCCTGCTCCAACTTTTATTATTCTTTTTCTGTGTCTGTCCTCCTCTCTTCCATTTCTCTCATCTTTCCTGTCACTCGTAATTCCTCTTCTCCCCGTTTCAAGTGGCTTTACACTGTGACAAGTCTAATGTTTCCTGTAAGCCAGGAAACCAATTATAACACTGGGTGGTAACCATATTACCAACCCACACGTGTTCTCTACGTCAGCAAGCGGGTTGGCGGAGCGTTAGTGCCCCTCCCTATAAAACCACCAACTCAAAGACAAGCGACCACCCCTTACAGGAGTATAGCGTTTGGCAATAGACAGATATCCTTCAAAACTGTTTCAGGGTCTTGGCATGTGGATTTGGTGTTGGGGGTGTTTCAAAGTTAATGTTCATCCCCTTCCAGCCCCGCAATGCAAGTGCTGTCACCTCAGCCCCCTGATCTGTAGCCCCTCACACTGTGTCATAAGTTTGCGTGTAGTAGTGCCCCTTAAATGTGGCAGTGACCTACTGGTCAAGGGATTGTACAAGACTGGTGGTGTTGGGTGGCAGGAACACAATATGAACTGCAGGGTGATGGTCAAAGAGATGTGCTGGATAGCAATGAAAAATTATCCAGCAGCAGCACCACTCTGAATACCAGATTCTTCTCCCTGCAATATCTTTCAGTGGCTGGAATGAAAATGTTGTTGAACCACTCTTGCAAACAGGACGATGTAGCCCAGCCCTTTGAGTTGTGCATCCAATGCACGGCCAAACTGTCAATGTTGTCATACTGCAATGCACTGGGTCATACGAACTTATAGATAACCAAAGGCTTTACTTTACAGCTGCCTGTGGCATTGCATGCCAACAGTAAAATAAGACACTCTTTGGATGCCTTGTACCCACATGCTGAGATTTCCTCCTTCGTCAGGAAGGTGGTAGAGGAAAGGCACTTCCAAAAAAGACCAGTCTCATCCATATGAAAGATGTGGTCTAATTTGTAGCCCCCATCCTCTACCACCTTCCTGAAGGAAGCAGGAATATTCATAGCCGTGTGTACATCTGCTCTCCCTGCCTTACCACCAACCTTGCACAGCGAAGCTCCTCATGGGCACAGAGCTTAGCAAACCCCTCTTTGCCTGGCCTGCCAAAAAGGGTAAAGGATTATTCATTTTCATAATTTTAGCCACTCATCTCCGATATCTTATAGCACTACTATCCACAGAAAGATTTTGCTCACACTGGGCACAAGAGCATTTGTACAACACATTCTCAGTGTTCAAAAGCACTTAATTCGTAGTATATGACTGCTTTTCTGAATCCAGTTCACCAGCTAGTAGCACGGCACATTCTATTTTATCTACTGTATATATTTACGAACAATGTGAACAGTTGACTCATTTTTTCATAACATTTGACAAGGTATGTGGAAAATATTAAGAACACAGTATATGGTGTAAATGGGAAGTTGCTGAATGCTGTGAAGAGCATGTATGAGAGTGCTACTGCTCCAATGTTTGTGGACAGTGAACTGAGTGAATTTTTATATCTGAATGTTGGATTGAAACAGGGATGTGTCACATCTCCATGGCTATTCAATTTGTACATGGATGGGGTCATAAAAGAGATACACAGTAGGGCAGAGGATGTTGGAGTAACCCTCATAAAAGACAGCAGTATTTGGAAACTTACTGTACTGTTTTTGCAGATGATACTGTATTGTCACGTGAAGACGTAAGGGAACTGCACGGGTTGGTGAATGAATCTGGGAGAGTGTAACATACAGAATCTAAAGGTGAATGTACGGAAGGGTAAAGTTACGGTCTTCAAGAGAAATGAAGTCACTGAATGTACAGTGAGGCTGGATGATGAGGAAATGGAAAATGTGAGTGCATTTAAGTACTAGGGTAGTGTGATGAATAAGGATGGAAGTCTGGAGGACGAAGTGCTTCAAAAGGTACAGCAAGGAAGAAAGGTTGCTGGTGCATAAGTAAAAAAGTCACTGCATGATGATATTGTGATACCAGCTCTGATGTATGGAAGTGAAGCTTGGACACCTTGTTGGAAGGACACAAGAGAGCAGTGGAAATGGGCTATTTGAGAGGAGCATGTGGAGTTACATGGAGAGACTGACTGACAAATGAGGAAGTGAAGGTGCATTGTGGTGTGGATGTGGATGTGAAAAAAAGTGTTAGGAGCAATGAACTGAGGTGGTTTGGCCAGATGGAGACAATGAAGAGCATGAGACTAATAAGGAGAGAGTACATAAGTGAGAAGGAGGTGGAGGCCAAGGATCAGAGGGTGGGATGGAGTGGAGAGGTACATAAGTGAGGGAGGTGTGAGCTGGGAGGAGGGCAATGAAATGGTGGGGGACAGGGAGACATGGAGGCAATTTGTTTGTGGCCACCTTTTATATTTATGGGATTAATGCATCTGGCAATAGATAGACAGACAGAGATAACAATGTCCACCACCTGCTCTTTTGTTTTAAGCCTTTGCAATATATCCTTTTTCTTTATTGAAGGCACAGGAACTCGCCGGGGCCTGACTCTACCACCACTGGCACTTTGTGAAGCCATTGCACAACAATTCGCACTCCTAGGGTTACAAGGGCTGGCAATCACATGGGATGTGTGTGTGTGTGCATGCACTAAAGGTCAGGGTTGGTTGCTCTACAGAGGGGGAAAGAGGAAAAGGGAAGGGGATGCAGTGTGCACCTGTGTGGCAGCCATGCTTGGTGGTCAAGCTGACACATCACCATGTAGGACTTGCGACTGTCGGTGCCCAACAGACCACGTGGGGGGCGATTTCTGGAATTTTTGTGCAAAGAAGTTTCTTTCCCGCATAACAGGAATCAGGGGAGGGTTTCTCTCTTCATGTACAGTAAAAGTCCTCTCATTCAGCATTTTTGGGAACAAGCAGCTGCCGAAAGAGCAAAAATTGCCAGATGACCGGGTAAACGTACCAAAAAGTTTCTAGCAATCATGGTCGGTCACCCCAGTGCAATCACAGTGTCTAGCAAGTATTATTGGTCAACCCTATACACTAAATATTTATGTATTTAATCATACCATACACATGGGCTTACCTTAACTTAAGTGTATTTACACATGTACACTCGGAAAATAGCATGACAAAGTTTCCAAACTTTCAAAAGGTCCCACTCACAAAGCCAGACACTTACAAGTCATGATGGCTGACAGTGTATGCAGTGTTGGCAAACAGAAATCTTCAAAAGCGCTATGCTCAACTTTAAAATGCACTAAGCTATAGGTGAAATGTTCAAATTTTTGCACTAAATTGGACTTAAAAATGCACTAGAGAAAAAATCTAATATTTAATGGCGCTAAGTTATGCAAAGCGCTTAATTATTATGAAATGCACTAGATCTAGTGCCAACAGTGCTAAATTGGCAACTATGGGCGCATGGGTACCAGTGGCGAGCCGGCACCCCCACTGCAGATGCCAATCGACTCAGTGTATGTGCCGGAAGTGCACTTTCATAACGGGACTATTAATAAAAACCACTGAAAGACTGGAAACACCATAAGAGTGATGCCAAATGAGAGGACTTTTACTGTAAATGATAAAAATTGTTATTGGGACCCATACAGTATAACTGGAGGGGTTACTGTATGTTGTCTTTTGATTGGATATTGGATGGCATAGCAGTTTCAATGTATGTGCAATCTAAAACCATTCTGCAATTTCCAAAGAAAACAGAATTCCCTGAAAGTGGTGCATGGTTCTTCTTATATACAAATTACCCTCATAGTCTTCATACAACAGAGTCCGAAGGGCATGCACTGTAATTACATTTCTCACATTTACTGTACTTCAGAGAAAGCATTTGGTGAAGTGAAGGTTGGTCTAATTTTGGTAGATTTTCATTAGTGTTGCAAAAATTTGCTCCTCCAAAGTGGATAATACTGTACAAGAAAACATCTGCACACATCTGGCAATTCTTAAAAAAAAAAAAAAAAAAAAAAAAAAATATATATATATATATATATATATATATATATATGTAGTGTCCCCATATACTGTACAGTACTGTATGTCATCATGTCATACATGGATTTGGCAGAATACTGTTCTCCTCCATATTCCATCCCAGTTTATAAAACTCAAGTTTCATTTTAGCATTCTGTAGCTGCCTGGAGAATATTATTATCTAATTCAAGCAGAGTTAAAGTGGACATTGTCAGGACGTGATTTAGGCTCCCCAGATTCTGAATTTTCCCTCATCCTGTACAAATTTCCTTGTCTTTTAGTTTTCCTACTTTCATCAAGACGAAAAATTTTTGCCACCACTCCTAAGAACGTGTGGCTCTGATTACTGATTCCCCACCATGACATAAAGTAACTTGGTGGTGAGATGAGGGTGCAGAAGCTGCAGTTAAGGAGAAACGAAGGCTTTTCCAGGAATGAAGAAGGGTGGTAACAGAGAGGAATACTTGGTTGCCAAGCACAGGGTTAGAAAAGAGGCTTACAGGCCAAAGTCTGAGTCACAGAGACTTTTACTTGATAATCTTAATCATGTGGAAAGGAAGAATATGATATTTAAGGTGGAAAATCAGATGAAGAGGGAGAATAGGGATATCATAGGTGGGCAGTGTGTGAAGAATGATGAAGAAAGGGTAGTGGTGAACAGTGAGGATATGAAAGACGCATGGAGACAGCATTACAGTTGGCTGTTGAATGAGGAGTTTGACTGGGACAGGGAAAATTTGGAGTCTGCATATCCAGTGTTTGGTTCTTGGCCTCTGATTGATGCTGCTACTGTGAGTGGTGCAACAGGCAGGATGCAGGTGCAGAAGGCAGCAGGCATGTCTGGGTTGACTGCTGAAATGCTGAAAGCCTCAGGAGATATAGGAGTGAAGTTAGTAACTGACCTGATAAATATGATTATAAATGAGTGTGTTGTCCCAGATGACTGGCTAAAGAGTGTAACTGTAAATGTGTACAAGGGGAAGGGTGATGCCATGTAAAGATGAAATTATAGAGGCATAAAGCTTTTAGACCAGATAATGAAGGTAATGAAGAGAGTTCTAGAAGGTATGATTAGAGAAAGAGTGAATACTGTAATGCTGAGGTGCAGTTTGGGTTTATGCCAGGCAAAGGGACCGATGCCATACTCACTATATTATAGCTTCAGGAAATATATATATAGGAGAGAAAAGGGAACTGTACTTTGTTTTTGTTGATTTGAAGGCCTTTGACATAGTCCCGAGAGAGGTGGTGAAGTGGATAAGGAGAAAGCTTGTTATCGAGGAGTGGCTGGTTAGGATGGTTATGGCCATGTATGTGGGTGCTTGCACCCACGTAAGAGTGAATGAAGATTTGAGTGATGAGTTTTAAGTGAATGTTGGTGTGCAACAGGGGTCAGTTTTGAGCCCCTTGTTGTTTATCAAGGTACTTGAAGCCCTCTCATGTGACTTCGGAAATGAACTTCCATGGGAGATGCTGTATGATGACGATTTGGTACTGACTGCGGACAATGAAAGGGAGGCAGAGGAAAGATTTAGGAAGTGAAGAGATGGTATGGGGTGCAAGGGCTTAAGAGTAAATGCAGATAAAAGTGGTGGTATCTAGGGCTAGTGGCAGTACAGTCAAAGATGAGGGGGAGTGGCCATATACGATTTGCCACAAGGGCGTGGGATTTCCATCTTGTGCAGTGTCTGTGATAAGTGGGTGCATAATAGATGTAGCGGTATTAGAGACAGACTACGAGATGATGCTGATTTCATGTGTGCGGTGTGTCGAGGACAGCAGGTGGAGATTGTCAGGTCTGAAAGGATTGAACTTGCTGGTGAGTCTCTTCAGTGTGTGGAAGAGTTTTGTTATTTGCAAGACATGTTATGTGCTCCAGGCACGGCTGGAGCTAGCTCTGTGGCTAGAGTGAAGAGTGGTTGGAAGAAGTTCAGGGAGCTGTTGCCTCTCTTGACGCTGAGAGGGCTCTCCTTCCGTGCTAAGGGATCTTTGTATGCAACATGTGCTAGGAGTGTAATGCTGTATGGCAGTGAGACTTGGGAGGTAAAGAAAGAGGATACTCAGAGGCTCAAACATACAGAAATGACAATGATTAGGTGGATGTGCAGTGCATCCCTAAGTGTGAGGCCTGGAGGAGGTAGGTTTATGATGGATGAGTTGAGGGGTAGGATGGGACTGGAATGTATCTGTGTTGTGATGAGGAGTGGAAGATTGAGATGGTTTGGGCATGTGGAGAGGATGGAGGATGATAATTGGGTGTAGAAAGTGAGAAGTGTTAATGCTAGGGGCAGGGTTGTGAGAAGCAAACCGAAAGAGACCTGGGATGAGGTCATTAAGTGTGACCTCAGGGATGAGGGACTGAACGGGGAAGCTGCCACAGACTGAGCAGCATGGAAAGCTGCCATTAGGTGACCACGGCCAACACATGCAAGTATGTTGCAGCCTTCAAAAATGAATGACGAACAAACAAACAAACGAAAAGCTACATACTGGTGATGGTGAGGCAGGAGATTTGTGGATACTACTTATTAGTTTTTCCCACATTTTGTTTCCTTTTCATCCGCTTGGAAGCGAAAGAAACTAATTTTAAATCTTCTGATATTTTATTACATCCTGTAACAAATCCATGAACCATTTTTAAACTGATTAACCCCTTTCGATTCGTTGTATTGGGTCAAGTGGCATAGTCTGCTGTCTGTTTAGAACCAGTACATGATTGTGATGCTTATGTTATGTCACACTTTGGCTCTTTACTAGTATTAGTCATGTTTGGTTGATGCTGGTGTTGTCAGTGTCTGGCTACCCAGTCCTATCCACCTACTACCACAATAACATCCTATTGCAAAAAACTTATGAAAATAATGACTAGATTCATTATGCTCTACCCTTTCTAACACTGACTCTGTAGCAAAAGCTTAAGTTATATGTGCAAAGGTTAATACAGAACTTTATACACTACACAATTAATCTATTAGTAGGGACTGTCCAGCCTCACCATTTTCACTGAGCCTAGTGTCATGTGGAGTAAAAACTGCACTGCCTGAGGGTGTTAGTTCAATACTGTCCTCCTCCTCATGCTGCCGGGCTAGGTGGTAGCCCACAGGGACACCCAGGCTCTTACTGCGTTGGGAAGAATATATCACACATATTGACATCAATAAGAAGAAAAGTGAAACAAAGCTCACAGTCACCAGGATGTAAGCATACATATGTGAACTGCTTGCTACTTGAGTCAATAAAGAGTGTGCCAAGGTGTTGCCGAATGATGCCAGGACTATCATGAGAGCACACATACGGTGAGTGACACGCATGTACTGAGCCATCCACAGCAAACTAGTGGGCAGGATTGGAGCTAGCCCCAAGGCTAGAAACACTACTCCACCCCAAATGAAGTCTTCCTTCCCAAAAGACCCTATGGCTAAAAATACAGATCCAATAAAAGAAAACAAGACAGCTGCAATAAGCAACTTGCCTGGTTTAACTCTCAGGCAGCCAGAAACAACAGTACACAAGAATCTCACAAGACACACAAGTCCCCAGAATAGTGCCTGACCATCAATTTTTCTTTCCTGAATTATATCTAGTCCATAGTCAGCTGCAGAAGAAGCCAGCAGGTGATGGACAGAGCCTTGTAATGCTTCTGCCATAAACATAAACACTGAAAATATGACAGTAAACACAATTATTCTGTTCCTTCGTATCTTACTCATATTTCCATCATCTTGCTTAGACCTGGTTTCTCTAGGATTATGACAAAGAATTACAACAGATATTAAAGCATTGAGAATGATAAATATACCAATGCATATGTAAGCCAAGTGGACTTTGGTCAGACCATAATCTTTGAACCGCTGGGCCATATCGTCCAAGTAATTACTGCTTTCATCACTCCTGTTGCTGTAAGTGCCTGGCTTTGATGAATGGTGGACAGATGAAGCAGTACTGACTACATCTGCTTCTTCATGGGTTACATCAAAAGCTTCTTTCACATGTTGCACTTCAGGTTCTGGAATAAAATCTCCCTCATGCACCTGCCTTTCACTATCATTCATTATGTTGGGGTCCAGCAGAGTTTGTGCTTTGTCCCCATTACCTAAGTAAACTACATCATCTGTTTGTTCTTTTACCAGTTCAGGTATTGGGGTGATGGGTTTCTTGGGAGCTATAGTAAGAGTAGTGAAAGGGGGTCTTACTGTTTTTGTGGATGTGGTTGCTGTTGTTGGGAGAGTACTGGATGAAATAGTATGTGTAGAAACAGTGCTGCTAGTTACAACAGATGATGAAGTTATCGTTGTGGGAAATCTGGGTGTGGTTGAAGTAGTTTTGGTAGCAGAAGTACTATGTACTAATGTTGGCAACCTCTGAGTGGAGTAATTTTCTATTTCTGTTATGACTGCTCCTTCACTTATAGAACTCCCTGAGTTATAATTCATAGTCTGCTGAGTAGCAGCCTGAAGGATAATGGGCTCTGTCTCAGTCACCTCAGATTCTGTTGTTGTAGAAGGGGGCTGAGTGTTTGGAGGTTGGGAAGAAGTTGTGGGAACATCCTGTGAATGTTCAGTTTCATTTTCAGATTCGGGTGGATATTTAGCTTTGGTATTTGAAGTTTTCTTCCATTTCTGGGGTACATCAGAATCTAGTTTATTACCATTAGTATACTCCGGCTTTTTCTTTGCTGGTCTTGTAGTTGATGAAACTGCAGTTGTCACAAGGACTGTTGTTTCTGGATAATGTGTTATATATGTCAGGTCAACATCTGGCAATGTTAAAGTAAGCTTGTTTTTAGACTGTGCAGACTTCTCTTTGGATACATTACTATTTGGTAATGTGAGATGCTGGAAGGCTTCATCAGACATTGAGTCTACAGAAACAGTGCTCATATTGGGTGGGGCCTCAGAAGCGGAGATCTGAGACTCTAAATCCCGCACCAACCTACTCAGCTGTGTGGTGAAAGGAGGAGAGAATCTTGATGTACTGCTGTTGTGGAGTTCTGCTGGATGCAGTCCCACAAAAAATGGCTGGATGACAAGAGGTACAATGAAAGCACCCACTGCAAAGCTGAAATGTAGTGCCTGCAAGGATGCTCCTCCCTGACGTCCCCAAAGATCCAAGCACATCACATTCCCACCTGTGAATTGAATGACTATTAAGAGTTCAATTCTATAATCTCTTCCATCCTACTGATATAATGAAGCACAACACAGTAATTAAGGACATAGTGTTTTTCAACATGTTGCTCCTAAACTATTACTGCTAGGAGGATGCAATTTACACAAATTATTGACCTATATGAATGATTGTGCATAAGTTTCATCAAATTCAGTTCATTAGATTCTTATTTAGAGATTTTTTGTAAATACAAAAACTCTACATTATCTATAAAAAATTAACAGGCTCCTAAAGTACAGTAACCCCTCAACTAACGCGAGTTTAAAGAACATGTTTTCATTTTAACACGAGCAAATATTTATGTAGATATGTTTAACTAATAAGGGTTTCTCGATTTAACGCGACTTTACACGTACGTGATGGTTTCAAATTAGCCGCACACGCCTTGGACAGTCCCGAGCTCATAGACCGTGTGTGGCAGTTTATGCATAAATACAATTTTTTATTTGGCTGTTGCTTAAACTGGTTTTATTTGAACTATGATAATCGAAAATGAAGTTTGGCCCCATTCTGAGCAATTTGGCTCATTTTCGGACAAAATTTGGCCAGGAAAGTGATGGCAGACCTAAACTGTTACAACTTGATGCTGCAGAACAGAAAGAAGAAAACCACTCAGACCAAGATAAAGCAGTTCTTTATGAAGAAGACAGAAAACTTAAGGGAGTTATCTTCATCACCAGTAGCACGGGAGTCAGAAGAAGAGGAAGAAGAAGAGGAAAGACAGCAGAGTGATGAGGGACAGCAGAGTGAAAAGGGACAACAAATTCAGGGTGGGGAGAGGTGGGAGGTGGGGGAGCGGGGTCAGCAGGGACAGCAGCAGACGACGAATGATGCATAGATGAAGTGAGGCTGTGTGGTGTTATTGTTTATGACCTACTTACTGTAATGAAAATGTTGCTTTTACTGTATTGTTTTTATGACCTACTAATGCATTAATAATGTTGAGGAACTTTCACAATGCCGTGAATGAAGCAGAATTGAAAGAAAATCCACATAAAAAACGAAAACAGTATGTATTTGGGAAGAAGTAAACAATGCTTCGGCCCAACTAGGGCTCAAATGTTGTTTATTTCTCCCCATATATACTATTTTTGTTTTTATGTGGATTTTCCTTGAAATTAATATTGTTGCTTTTAAGTTTAGAGCAGCATAACTCCCCAAATGGGTAGACTTTCCCAGAGTTCAGGAACGTAACCCCCAATATTAGCACTGTTTCTTATGGGAAAATTATGTTAAAAAAAAACGCGTTTTTAACTAATGCGACCTCTCCAGGAACCTAACCCTCGCGTTATTTGAGAGGTAACTATAACGCATAAAATTTGGCTTGCTATGTGGCAAACTAATCATAAAAGAGTTGTTTTACAGAGTCTCTGATATGTTTTATGATATTTGCATTAGAAGAATATCAATGGCTTTTTTTTTTTTCCAATGAAAATCTAAGTTTCCTAACTTACCAATTTCCTGATGTTTGGCAAGCTCTGTACACCAAACATATCATTATACAAACATTCCAATGACAGAATTTATAGAAAATTTTATGGGCTTTCCAGTAGTATCTTTATTTTTTCTCTAACTTTATTAGCTAACGTAGGTGGGGACAGTCGCCATCCGCTCACTCGATGTAGTGCTGCTCTCAGGTGTCTGCCCTTTCCTCTCCTCCATCCTTCTTCCCTTCCATCCTCTTCTGTCTTTCCTTCCGTCATTCTTTCCTCGTCCTTCTGTCTACAGGTGACTTTACACTCCCTCTTCTGTCTTTCTTTCCTTCAATCTTTCCTCTTACTTCTGCCTGTGGGTGACTCTACACTGAGTGATAATGGCGTGGGAAGTAATTCCATCTTGTGCAGTGTTTGTGATAAATGGGTGCACAAGAGATGTAGTGGTATCAAAGGTAGATTGTGAGATAATGCTGATTTTATGTGTGCAGCGTGTCGGGGAGAGCAAGGTGGAGATTGTCAGGCGTGAAAGGATTGAACTTGCTGGTGAGTTTCTTGAGTGTGTGGAAAAGATTTGTTATTTGGGAGACATGTTGTGTGCTGGAGGTGGGGCTGGAGCTAGCTCTGTGGCTAGGGTGAGAAGTGGTTGGAAGAAGTTCATGGAGCTGTTGCCTCTCCTGACATTGAGAGGACTCTCCCTAAGTGCTAAGGGGTCTTTGTATGCAGCATGAGTTAAGAGTGTAATGCAGTATGGTGGTGAGACCTGGGCAGTAAAGGAGGAGGATATTTGCAGGCTCAGATGTACAGAAATGACAATGATTAGGTGGATGTGAAGTGCATCCCTGCGTGCAAGGCCTGGGGGGGCTGGGTTTATGATGGAAGAGTTGAGAGGTAGGATGGGACTGGAGTGTATTGGTGTTGTGATGAGGAGTGGTAGATTGAGGTGGTTAGGGCATGTGGAGAGGATGGGGGATGATAAATGGGTGCAGAAGGTGAGAAGTGTTAATATTGGGGGTGGGGTTGTGAGGAGTAGACCAAGAAAGACATGGGACGAGGTCATTAAGTGTGACCTCAGGGTTAAGGAACTGAACAGGAAGGCTGCAACAGATCGTGGAGCATGGAGAGCTGCCATTAGGTGACCAAGGCCGATGTATGCAAGCATGTGGGAGCCTTCAAAAACGAAAACGAAAAAAAAAAAAAAAAAAACTCTCCTCCTCTTACTGGCTCCCTTCAACCTCTGTCTCTTTGCCGCACTGTTGCCTCTTTATCTCTTTGCTATCGCTACTTCAATGGTCATTGCTCCTGTGAACTGTCTGCTTGCATCCCTCCACCTCTACGACGAGTGCATAGCACCTGTCTAGCAACAAACTCTCATCCTTTTTCTGCCCAACTCTCTAATGCAAGGGTTAACCATTACTCCTAGTCCTTCATTTATGCAACAGGTCAACTCTGGAACTGTCTCCTTTTGTCTGTATTTCCTACTTCCTATGATCTCCAGTCTTTCAAACGCAGTGTGTCCAGGCATCTCAAAATGAACGGATCTTGAATTTGGCTCTCTTTCGTAGTTTTTTTTTTTTTTTTCTTTAAACGAACGGCTTGCAGGCTCCTGGCCCTTCATTCCTTCTTCTCTGCATTAAAAAAAAAAATTATCAGTGTCATCACTCCTTCTGTTTCCTCTGATGATGATGATGTCAGTTTTACCATCATTCAGCTTAAGTTTCCTCCTAGCCATCCAGAACTTAATATTAGACATTTAGAGACTCAAACCTGGTCTTGGTATTGTTAACATCTGACATCTTAACATAGAGCAGTGTGTTGTCAGCATAAAAATGACAAGACACGTCGTGAGCATCAAGCAAAGATGATAAACTACTCGAGTTGATTGGAAACAGAACTGGACCCAAAACTGATCCCTGAGGGACTCCGAAAAGAAGGGGAGCAGAATCAGCACTAACGTAATCAACAACCACTCTCTGAGATCTGTCTGACAGATACGACTTAAGAAGCAAAAGAGCACTCTCACAAATGCCATAAAAATACAGATCATCCAACAATAGTTTATGATCTACTGTATCAAAAGCTGCAGACATATCCAACAGAACTAGGTGAGACGACATCCCGCTACAGGTGTTTGTCACTAAGTCACTATGAATCCTTGTTAATGTAGTTTCAGCTGAATGGGATTTTCTATATGCTGGTTGAACAATGGAACAACACTGTTATGGTCCAGTAGTGGTAAGAGTTGATCAAGTATGGCCCGCTCAATAATCTTGGATAAGAAAGACAAGTTAGAAACGGGATGATAATTTGTCATGCTCTTGACATCAAGGCCTGGTTTCTTGATTAGACGTCCAAGCAAAGCACGTTTCTCAGACTGCACAAAAATTAGTTTCTAAGAAGCATCTATTTATTATGTTCCAGATAAAATCTGCTGCATGCTCATACACATCAGGCAGTTGTTACATGGATCGAGAGGGCAAAATGTTTTGTTAAGTTCTCTAATGTAACATCTGCCTTAACTTACATCCAGTGGATGAAATGTTGAAAGAAAATGACCTCATGTGTGCTGTGGTTGGAAGTCAACTGAGTACACTTCACTAGAAGAACTGTTGTCTAAATCATTTCTTATGTGAGATATCTTAGCTGTAAAAAATGAAGCAAAATCAGAAGCCAACTGGGCATCAGATACAGAAGTTGGTTTAACAATTAAATTCCTCCAACTAACCTAATTGTTCATATCTGCAGACAGTTTTTTTTTTTTTTCCCTCCACCACATGAATCAAGTTTATTTTGATAATACCTTGCCTTCTGGGCTTTTACAGTGTGAACACCTGCTCTTCTTGCAAAAACATAATGCAAATGAGTTAATTCAGTCCACTGCAAGCACCACTCACATTCCGCCTTTCTACATTGTCTATGCAAAGAGCTGATGGATGGACCATACCATGGAGAATTATCATGTAAAATGATTGTTTTTACCACCTCAGGACAATAATGATCAAAAATTGACCTAAGCTCAATGTTATACAGTACCCTCGCGTCTAACACGCGTTAGTCCAGCACAATTCGGGTCCAGCACGGAGAGCAATTAATTAGTATTATTTAATACGATTTAATTACTGCAACACGAGTGTGTTAGCATAACACGCACAGAACTCCGAGAAGTTAGCGAAATCTGTAGAGTTCACTCTAGCACGATCACCCCCGGTCCAACACGGTCATACTGGACATTCCCATGATGATGATAGCCAATGAAAACTTCTGATCAAGTAGCCTTCCCCGCCCGCTATCGTGACGTGATCGTGATGTCGCCCAATTAAAAACGCTTCTGGTTTCACATAATGTTTTGTTTAAATTTCTCCTGCCACAGCGCCACTCAGTCACATAATTGCATTGGAAGGTGCTTTTTTCTTGCTGCATTTTCTGCCCTTGTTACTGCATTTTACCCTGCTCACGACGCTTAGGAAGCCTTCTGAGAACCCCAAGAAGCGTCGGCATGTCCCTCAGGCCACCAAGCTAGAAAGCATCGAGAGGAAGAAGAAAGGGGAGAGGAAAGTTGACATTGCCAAGGCCTACGACATGAATGAAGCCAACGTGATCATAATAAAAAACTAAGACAAGATCCTGGCAACCGAAGGCTATCACACGGCACTTCATACCAGGTTTGCCAAGGATACGATGGTAAATCGGAACGGTAACGTGGTAAAATTGCCGACGATACCACGGGGATTTGGAATTCATCTGGATGGATTCCTGCCGACAATACGACGGGCAAAACAGTGTGACCAAAACCCAGGCGACTCGACAGAGAATGTATCGTACTACAGCATTGAACATTTAGCCTGACACTGAATACATATTAATATTTTAGAATAAATATCAATCGTTTTGAAACCCTTCTCATCGGCGTGCGTACCAGTTTATAAACAAAGTTGCTTCTCCTTATTCTTTACCGAGTCAGTGACAGTGATCACTTTCCACAGTCACGAGACGGGGCTCTGGCAACAGTGTGAGAAGCATGCACTTTGCCGAGGATTACAGTGCTAGGACAGGCAGAAGCAGGACCTTCCATGGCTGTGGACGAAGATAGTGATTCTGAGTGTGATTTCGAAGGATTTATGAGGGAGGTTGAGGAGGAGCAACAGCCATTACCCACTAGTGACGCCAGCAACCATCCTCCGGGGACCCAGTAGGACTACCTACAGCCTTGGATACCACCTTCCATTCCCAGCAAGCCCACCAACACTATCCTAAAAGGTTAGTTATCATTCATAGCATAGTACCATTTATTATAATTACAATAGTACCAATATATGTATAGTACCAATATATGTATGGTTGTCTTTAATGCTTCTAAGACTCAGTTCTTACACCTATCAACCCGACAAAATCTTCCACAGGTATACCCACTAATGTTTAATAATATTCAGATTAATCCTGCATCATCCTTGAACATGCTTGGGGTTTCATTTACTCGGGACTTATCTTGGAAAGATCATATTACATCTCTTGTAAAATCTGCTTCCAAGAGATTGGGTGTGCTAAGCCGACTCCGCTCTTTCTTCACCCCTGCACAATTGTTGACTCTATACAGGGGTTTTATCCGCCCCTGTGTGGAGTACAACTCTCATGTGTGGGGAGGCTCCCCACATACAGCTCTTCTCAATAGGGTGGAGTCAAAGGCTTTTCGTCTCATTAACTCTCCTCCTCTTACTGACTCCCTTCAACCTCTGTCTCTTCGCCGCACTGTTGCATCTTTATCTCTTTTCTATCGCTACTTTAATGGTCACTGCTCCTCTGAACTGTCTGCTTGCATTCCTCCACCTCTACGACGGGCGCGTAGCACCCGTCTGGCAGCAAACTCTCATCCCTTTTCTGTCCAACTCTCTAATGCAAGAGTTAACCGTTACTCCCAGTCTTTCATTCATGCAACAGGTCAGCTCTGGAACTGTCTCCCTCTGTCTGTATTTCCTCCTGCCTATGATCTCCAGTCTTTCAAACGCAGTGTGTCCAGGCATCTCAAAATGATCGGATCTTGAATTTGGCTCTCTATTGTATTTTGTTTTTCTCTTGGAGGGAACTGTTACTGCGGGCTCATGGCCTTTGGTTCCTTCTTCCTCGCATAAAAAAAAAAAAAAAAAAAAAGGTATATGGTAGGTATTTAGGGTGACTTTTCCGACGGTTGCTGACATAATTCATTTTTCCCCATAAGCTCTATTGTTAGTCCAACACGTTTTTGGTCCAACACGTGACCCATGCATGACAATATTACGTGCTGGATGCGAGGGTACTGTATATATATATCAACCACATCATCAGAAGAAAGATTTGAAGAATCAATGTAATTTAAATGCTGATCTATTTCATGACATACAAATGGCTGTCAACATTCCTGCAATTTCTGAACCTGATGACCTTTCATAAGAAGGGGATTTCAGGATATCAAAACTAAAGTGAACAGAGCATGGTCAGAGATGAGGGGGTCAACAGAGTAAACCTGCACATCAGATATGCACCTGCAACCAACAGGGGACAAGATCAAGTCAAGGACATGTCCTAAGACATGAGCTGGATCATTCACATGACTGAAAAAATTATTCTGGGTGATCAACTTGAGGAATTCTGAAGAAAATGGTTTTGACTGCGGACTGTCAACCCAATAACTGAAACCGCTGCAAACAAGAAGTCCTCCAGATTTAAGAGAATAGTCTTCAACAAACTGCCCAAACTCCTCCATAAAACCTTGATCTGTGCCCAGGATGATCTGGTCAATAGACAGTTGCAATTCTGATGGGTATTCTGATGGAAATTTATTAATGCTTCCATAAATTCAAATCAAGATGAGGTCAAGTCTGAGTCTATGAGAGAAACGTTTGCAAGTGCTGCCGAGTAGATGAGTGCTACACCTCCTCTCGGTTAGTCAGCAGGCAGGCCTGGGAATACTTATAATAGAATGTGCCTTAGGCAAAGAACGACGAATAGTATTATCATCACACTCATACAATCAAGTTTCAGTCAAGAACAATACGTCAAGCTCGTGCTGATTTAGAGCTTCATTAATATGGCCTATCTTATTATGGATGGAATGAATATTTAAGAGACCCATCCTTAACTGGTTCAAGAGGGATGTAGTCAGTTTTTTGAATGGTCAAAATTGGTGTTTTCAATCAATCTAATCCTATAGCATTATTGGACAGTCTCTACTAGATGAAAAATGGGCAACTGACTGTGAATCAGCAGCTTCCTGATGTCTTATGGAAGAGCAGTTGATACATTTGGGAGAATTTCTGTTACTACAATCCTTAGATTTATGAGCTCCAGCAGAAAAAAACACATTTAGGTTCATCATTTTTTCTAGAACACCTCTCAGATGTATGACCAAAACCCTGACAGTGATGACACTGTGTAACCCAGAATCTGTCAAAAGCACGGCATCTTGTAAGATCCACGCAGATATAGTTGCCCTGTCCTATGATGGAGGATCTCACTGCTGGCAACATCTTTAAGACAGCGGTTTTAGTGTCATTCCTTGTTCTTGTGAAGAGAAGGTTGAGGGTACAACCTCGATCAACGAGCATCTTAATTTTATTGTTTTTGTTCAGAATGTTTGGGATGATGTCAGAGTCGCCCAAGGAAGAGGAAAGGTCTGTTACGGTCATTTTTGGCAGCATTTTCTTCGACTCTGATATGCAAAATGTGCCACAAGAACCAAAATGATCATTTAGTATCCCAGCCGCTTGACATCTGGCTTCGGCTGAAGGAAACTTCATTACTAGCCCACCAGCCTTGGTCTTCAGGCAGCTATCAACCGGTACCAAGTCAAGTACACCTCTGATGTCTTCTGGTCCCATCTAACTCATCTGAGCATCAGCACCACTCTTTGGTGTTAAAATCAGTACCTATTGACTATGAATGTTTTTTTTTATGACCATGAGCACTGATCACAACCATGCCCCCAGGTAGATCCTTCCCTTCCCCCATAAGAGACCTCTGAACAGCATCCACAAATGACTTGGCCTGGTCTTGAGTGACAGCCATGGGTGATGAGACTTGGTCTCTTGTGCCTTCAGTCTGCTTGAAACATCTCTGATAGCCTGAAAGATTGGCCCAACAACCCCAACTTCCACCACCCTAATGACTCTGCTTCCTCCACCTGCCAAGACCTCATCTGCTGGTGCAACACATTGGCTACAAAGCCAGTGAAAGCCCAGCTGGTGGCTCTTCTTCATAAATGGATAATCATTAGCATCCATATTTTCGCAATCCAAATGAATCCACTCGCTGCAGTAGGCGCACTTCAGTGCCTGTGCACTTTTTGTTACAGACCTACTGCAGCAAGGACACTGGTGTTGTTTGCTCATGGTTGGCAAAAAAGAAATGAACAAAACAAAAACAAACAACGACAACAACAATAATAAAAAGTATGTACAATACTACCCGGGATAATCCCAAGTAGCGTCGCCACCGTTTGTGTCAACGTAAATTAGGCAAAAAAATAAATTAAAAAAGAAAAGAAAAGAAAACTGAAAAACACACACAAAGAACAGAAACTAAAAATCAGGGTGTCTGTGAGGTCACTACGAGCAGGTGAGGTACGACTTGACTACCCAAACTAAAGTGCTGCAAAAGTACTGAGATGGTATTTTACAACTTTTCCCAGTTTGAGCTTTATGGCAATAGCAACTACATCACTTGGGCAAGAACTCATTCGTTACAAAACTGCCACTGCGCAAAGTAATGACAATGCACATTCTGGTCGCCCTTCTACCACTTCAACTCCTGACAATGTAACAAAAGTTCGTACACCCTAGAAGATCACAAAAGGACAATCCACGATATTCATGACATTGTTAGTCTATCATATGGAACATCTATCTATCTATTGCCAGATGCCTTAATCACGCAAAGGGTGGCCACAAACAAATCGCCTCCATGACGCCCTATCCCCCACCATTTCACTGCCCTGTTCCTACCTCACATCTCCCCCTCTCATATACCTCTCCACTCCATCCCTCCATCTCATCCTTGGCCTCCCCCTCCCACTCCCCCCTCCACCTCACTCACAAACACCCTCCTCGTCAGTCCCTCGTTCTTCATCCTCTCCACATGGCCAAACCACCTCAATGTGTTTCTCCTAATGTTTCCTATCACATCCACCTCCACACCACAAAGCTTCTTCACTTCCTCACTTTTCAGTCTGTCTCTCCATGTGACTCCACATGCTCCTCTCAAATAACTAACTTTCACTGTTTTCACTCTTGACTTGTGTCCCTCCAACATGGTCAAAGCTTCACTTCAATAGGTTAGAGTTGGTATCACAATACTGTCAGGCAGTAACTTTTCACTTCCATGCTCACTTCCCTGTTTATCACAGCTTTCAAATAACAAGCAACCATTCTTTTTTTCCTGTACCCTATCAAGCAATTCACCCTCTAAACTTCCATCCTTACTCATCACACTACCCAAGTACTTAAACGCACTCACATTTTCCATTTCCCCCTCATCTAACCTCACTATACATTCAGTGACTTCATTCCTCTCAAAGACCATAACTTTACTCTTCCCTACATTTAACTTTAGATTACGTTTCTTACACAAGCTCCCAAACTCATTCGCCAAATGTTGAAGCTCCCTGTTGTCTTCACTTAACAACACAGTACTGTATAATCTGCAAACAACAGTACAGGGGGTTCCCACACAATGCCTTTTCTCATTAGGGCCACCCAACATCCACTGCCCTACCTTGTTTCTCTTTTATAACCCCATCAATATACAGATAGAACAACCATGAAGACATGACATCGCTCTTTCAATCCAACCTTCAAACAGAAAAAATCACTCAGTTCACTGTCCACACACACTGCAGCATTAGCACCTGCACCCTAAGATATATTCTTCACGGCATTCAACAACTTCCTATTAATTCCATATATTCTTAATACTTTCCACAATCCTTGTCTATCCACCCTGACATATGCTTTCTACAAATTCATGAGGGCCACATACAACTTCTTTCCCTTCTCTAGAAACTTTTCCACTAAAGACCTATGAATGAATATCTGCTCTACACAACCTCTTCCCTTCCTAAAACCTCCCTGTTCTTCCCCAACTAATTCCTCTGTTATATCCCTAACTCTGTCAAAAAGTATCCTACTATACACTTTTCCTATTACCATAAGAAAACAAATGCCCCTATAATTACAACACACTTGTTTCTAACCTTTTCCTTTGCACTGGGGAATAATTATACCTGACTTCCAATTCTCCGGGACTTTACCGTCCTCCCAGGAGAATCTGCACATCTTACACATCCATTCTGCTACTATCTCTCCTCCATGCTTCAGCATTTCACCACACACTCCATCAAATCCTGGGGCTTTCCCCATTTTGACTTTTCGTTGCTTCCATAACTTCCATCCCACTGATTTCTTCCTCTCTTCTCACATTCCTACTTCTCCCAGTCATTCCCCAGCCACTTATTCTTGTATTACTTTCATTCTCTATGTTCAACGATTCCTTAAAGTGTTCTCTCCATCTGTTCACTTTTTCTCCCTTCTGCACTAGTAATATCCCATTTTTATCTTTCACTCCCTGACTAACTTCTTTATCACCCTGTTCCACTCACTTGATGTAGTGCTGCTCTTGGGTGTCTGCCTTTTCCTCTCCTCCATCCTTCTTGTATTACTTTCATTCTCTATGTTCAACAATTCCTTAAAGCGTTCTCTCCATCTGTTCACTTTTTCTCCCTTCTGCACTAGTAATATCCCCTTTTTATCTTTCACTCCCTGACTAACTTCTTTAACACCCTCTTCCACTCACTTGATGTAGTGCAGCTCTCGGGTGTCTGCCTTTTCCTCTCCTCCATCCCTCTTTCTTTCCATCCTCTTCTGTCTTTTTTTCCTTCATTCGTTCCTCATCCTTCTGCCTACAGGTGACTTTACACTCCCTCTTCTGTCTTTCTTTCCTTCATTCTTTCCTCTTCCTTCTGCCTGTAGGTGACTCTACACTGAGTGACAAGCCAAATGGTTTCTTGTACACCAGAAATTGTTTACTATGCTGGGTGGTAACCATATAACAAAATTTTGGCGCTTGGTGATTTAGTGGGTAATTACAGCACTCCAGTCAGATTGAGCCAGTGGAGGTTTACATCCAAGGGATGGTTGGGGTTTACTGCTCACATAATGCCACTCAGGGATGAGTGAGGCTTGTCACTCTCATCTTAAATGTCAGGACTTTGCCTAGCCTCAGGGTCCTATGCTCCTCATGGGGCAACATAGGACTGGATGATGGGTAAAAAAAAAAAAAAAAAAAAAAAAATCTCTTTACCTCTTTCCAGTACATTTTCTTACATTTCCTCAACTTTACATTCAAATTCCTTCGAAATTCCTCATCCACTCTAATCTTATTCTCTCTTACTAATCTTTTCACCTCTCTCTTCCTCTTTTCATATAACTCTCTCTTCCATCTCTCAACTTCTTTCACATCCCTGTTTTTCATCCACTCACTACTGTATATGTTTTCTTCTTTTGTGCCACAGCCTGTCTCACCTCTTCATTCCACCACACTGTTCCCTGCACCCTTTAACATCTTCCCTTCACCTCACAAGCCAATTCACATGCTGTACAGATTCCTTCTGTGAATATCTTGCACACACCTTCCATGTCCCCCATCTGCTCCAATCCATATTTACCCAACCGCTCCTCCACTTCTCTCTTATATTCTGTCTTTTTTCCATCCTACACCCACCGCAAATTACTTAGGACCTTCACACAGAATTGTTAAGGGAGAGATGTCTGTCTTTGCTTTGTGTTTCCACCTCTACCAAGTTAATTTATGGGGCAAGAAGTAACTGGCAACTCCTCTGGTGTTGGCAGGAGGTGGTGAAACACTCAGCACGTCAATGCTTGCCCAGATGCGAGAGTGGGAGTATAAGATCCCATCGCTCCGAGCTTGCACCTCCCTCTTTTTTCGTATGTATTACTGTTTGCCCTGTTATTTTCCTAGAGTCAAGTTGTCAAGCCTGGAAAGTACTGCTCAAGGGATGAGAGGGTCCGTATCATTGCATGGAGGCAGGATAATGTCCCTATCAACATGACTTGTGAATGTACTGGACACACAAAGTTGACTGTCATGAAGATTTTTGCTGCAGCACACAGCCTACCACCTGATGTCGTACCAGAGCACAAGCATGGCGGTGGAAAGAAGAGGACAACTTCCAGAGGTACAGATACGCTTCTGAAGATGGACGTAATCAAGAATCCTCGACTGACAGCAGCAGAACTGAAGAGAATGCATCCCCAGCTGTTACCAGACGTCTCAATTCAAACTATCCAACACCGCTTGCAGAAGAAGCTGGGTTTGCCAAGTCGCACCACAGCCAAAAAAGCACTTCTCACTGACCGCATGAAGAAGCGCATTCAGTTTGCCAAGAAGTATGCACACTGGACATTGGATGAGTGGAGAAAAGTTACATTCTCCGATGAAAGCACATTTCAAGAGTTCCAGGTGCATTCTGCCAAGGTTCGTTGCCCTGCCTCCCATAGTCAATATGACCCTGCTTATACAATGCCAACTGTTAAGCACCTGCAATCAGTAATGGTATGGGGGTGTTTCTCAGGCGAAATGGGAAGGCGAGGCCTCTACTTTCTTCCTAAGAACTTCATGATGAATTGTGGCTGGTACATTCAAGTTCTGAAAGATCATTTGTTAAACTTTTTTGCTATTCATGGGTGTGACTTTTTCATGCACGATTCAGCTCCATGTCACAAGTCAAGAAAGGTGACAAAATGGCTTCAGGATAATTGGACTGAGGTCCTTGACTGGCCTGGCTACAGTCCGGATCTAAATCCGATAGAAAACTGCTGTGCAAAGATGAAGAAAATCATGGCAGAGAAGAAGACACCCAATCTGGACAACCTCAAGACTGAACTGACAAATGTTTGGTGCAAAGAAATGTCCTTAGATAACTTTAGAGATCTAAGTGATTCCATGCCAAAATGCATCCAACTGGTCCTGAAAAACAAAGGAAACATGATTTCTTATCAATAATGGCATTTCATGAACAAACATTGTGAGCTACTATGATTTCTGTGTTTTTTATACCTTGTGGGGGGAGTCCTAAGTCAATTTGCGGTAGTTGTATTGTAACAATTTCCACCCTCTTTGTATGAACTACTTCCTCCTGTCCTTCCCTTCTATTTCTCCATTTCATTTGGACCTTTATTCTCACCACCAACGAGTGGTGGTCAGAAAATATATTCCCCCAACCACTATATGCTCTTGCATCCATTACACACATTCTCATCCAATCATCCACACACACATAATCAATCACTGCCTTCCGTTCATTCAGTTCACCACCCACATATCTCATCACTCGCCACGTATACCTATGGATCAATTTGTATCTGAAAAGGGTATTGGCTATCACACACCCCATCCAGGCACAAATGTTCACGTAAGCACTGCCACTCCCATCCATCTCTGCAGGCACACCCCTCACCAACTACCCCATCCACCATCACATTCCATACTTTTCCATTCATATCTCCAATCAAAAACACTCTCATTCCTTACAAACTTTTCCATGCATGCTTCCATATTTGCCCAGAACTTTTCTCTCACTTTGCTTGCATGATCTTGGGTTGGCACATACACGCAAACAATCGCCCACATTTGTAGTCCAACTTTCAATCTTACCCACACAATCCATCAGCCAACTAATACATACTCTCTTATATTCTTTTCACAAGAATACACACTCTTTCTTCTGTCCTCTTATTCTCACCTACTCCCGTGCATATACCCTATCCATACTCCCATTCTCTCACACTAACACCTCTCCATTTAGTTTCAGAATGGGACGGTGGTTATTATGGTCTTGACTTTTTTCCTTCTTTAGTCAAAGTTTTGGCAACTTTTGGGAAGCATTTCATATACATATACAGTAAACCCTTAATATAACAGACACTGGAATGTACAGTACCAGAATTTGCTTTTATCAGGGTCAAGGAGCTGACCAGACTAAATTCTTATATATCGGGAAAAGTCCAAGGGTGACGAGTGATAAGTGAAATATACAGAGAAAGTGAACATCAGTAGTTTGTAAGATTGTAAATACTGTAATAAGGTGTATAAAATGTGCACTACAGTATTAGAAAAGTGTTTAAAATTAAGTTGTAACTAAGTATTTTCTAACTGCTTTCCCTCTCCCAAGGTTAGAAACAAGTGTGTCTGAATGCAGATGTGGTGGTGTACACAGCTCTCCCGATTCTCCCTCCATCTCCTCTATACTCCCCCCATCCCTCCTTCATCCCAGTTATGGGGCTTCTGCCCAGGCACAAAGAAAAAAATTCCACAGCCAAATTTGCCCCTGGAAGATGGTTATATTGGTATAAATTGTATACCATCATCTTCGGTGGTGTTTATGCTGTAAGATACTCTAATAAAAACACAAAAAACTGATGAATAAAAGTACAGAAATGCAGTGACAATAAAACTTATTCAAGAGTAAAAATTGCTTCAAATAACTTCCGAACATTCAAGTTCAAAATTCTGCCCACACCATGTAAAAGCAAAGCATATGTCTAGAGGCAGAATTTCAGGAGCTTTCTTGTGTTTTTTTTGGCATTTTGATACGACCAATTGTTTTCGAGTAAATCGCCAGACTAAAAAAAAATCACCGAGCATGGCAGAGGATGGGGATGGAGGAGGGATGGGGGGTTGGGGACAAAGGGAGAAGAGGGGGAGTGTGTGTGTGTGTGTGTATTTACCTATTTGTATTTACCTATTTGTAGTATACAGGAATTGAGCAATGCTCGTGTTGTCCTGTCTCCATATCCACATTTATCAAGTCTACCTTTACACACATGAATATTTTTCTCATGCACCACCTCTTTGTCTAAGTCGTTCCAAATATTTAAGTATTTACCTAATATACCTAATTGTGATATACACGGAATGTACTATGCTCGTGGGTTTCCATCGCTGTTTCTCAATAAGTCAAATTTAGCTTTAAACTCGTTTAAGTTTTTAGACTGGACGATCTCTTTGTCAAGGCTATTCCATAAGTCTATACTTCTGTAAGGAAAGCTATATTTCTTGATATCCTTCAAGCAGCTTGAATTTTTCAATTTCATTCTGTGTCTTCTTGTTGCTCTCTTATCCCATACAAACAAATCTTCTTTGTCAATTTTATCTACTCCCACCATGGTCTTGAACACTGCAATCATGTCTCCCCTCTTTCTCCTTTCCTCTAAGGAAGGCAAATCCAGCTTTTCCAGCCTCTCTCTGTATGACAGGTCTGCCAGACTGAGGACCATCTTGGTTGCTGTTCTTTGTATTCTCTCAATCTTGTTTATATCTTTCTTTTTGTGTGGGGACCACACTACCGCTGCATATTCTAACCTGGGGTGGATCATGGCCACTATCAATTTTTTCATCATCTCCTCATCCATATAATGAAATGCTACTCTTATGTTAGTCAAGAGTTTATAAGTCTCTCCAACTATCTTGTTAATGTGCTTTTCTGGTGACAAACTATCTTGGACCAGCACTCCCAAATCTTTCTCTTCTCTCCTTTTTGTGATTAATTCATTACCCAACATATAATTCAGTGATGGCCTCCTGGTACTTTTACCCATTTCCAATATTTTACATTTCTTTACATTAAATTTCATTTCCCACGTCCGGTTCCAATCGTGTATCCTATCCAAATCCTCCTGCAGTATTTTACAATCCTCCTCAACCTCTACCTTCCTCAAGATCTTTACATCATCAGCAAACAGACTTGCATAACTATTCACTCCATCTACCATATCATTTACGTAAATCAGGAACATTACTGGCGCCAACACCGAGCCTTGAGGGACTCCACTTGTTACTTCCCTCCATCCAGACATCCTATCCTTTATTACTGTCCTCATTTGTCTGTCTCTCAAAAAGTCTCTCATCCATTCCAGAAGTTTCCCCTTCAGTTCTTCTATATATTCTAGTTTCCACATTAGTCTCTTATGAGATATCTTGTCAAAGGCCTTCTCTAAGTCTAAGTACACACAATCTGCTCAACCATCTCTCTCCTGTACCACGTCAATCGCTCTTGAGTAAAAGCTCAACAACTTAGAAACACATGACCTTCCACTTCTGAATCCAAACTGACATTCAGCCAAAATATTCATCTCTTCCAGATATTTTATCCATCTGTCTTTCAGGATTCTCTCACACAATTTTGCGACCATACTGGTTAGAGACACTGGTCTATAATTCAGGGGTTCTTCCCTGTTTCCTCCCTTGTAAATTGGTACAACATTTGCCCTCTTCCATTCTTGTGGCACTTTCCCCTCTTCCAGCGAGCATACGATTAAACCGTGAATTTTATCCGCCAGTTGTTCTCTGCATTCCTTCAGTACCCAATTAGAAATTCCATCCGGTCCTGGGGCTTTCCTTACATCTTGAGTTTCCAGTAATTTATACACTTCTTGTACCTCCATTTTTATATCTTTTATCACCGGAACATTTCTAATCACTCCCTCCCCTTCCACAAGCTCCTTTTCTTTAGTCAAAACAGACTGGAAACGTTTGTTCATTATTTCTGCTTGCATTGCCGCATCCTTATAGACCTCTCCTACTTTCAGTGTGGTGATTCCTTCCTTTTGTTTCAGTTTGCCACTAACAAATCTATAAAACAGTTTGGGTTCATCCTTGCATTTGTCTATTATACCTTTTTCAAAATTCCTTTCTTCTTCTCTATGTATTCTTGTGTATTCATTTCTTGTTCTTTTATATTCTTCCTTTGTTCTGTTGTTACCTCTCTTTCTCCAATTGTTCCACGCCTTATCTCTCTCTTTTTTTGCAATCATACACCTTCTATTAAACCACTCCTTTTTCCTGCTTTCTTTCCCGCTTACTCTTGGTACAAATTTTTCCACTCTCAAATTATAGAGGTCTAGAAAGATATCCCACTTCCTCTGTATCTCTCTTGTTTCTCTGAATTTTCTCCAATCCGCATTTTCAAAAAAGTTTCTCAATCCTGTAAAATTTGCTTTCCCAAGGTTGTATCTTCCCTGTCTATGAAGCTCGTCTCTTGGCTCGACGTTCCCTATTAACATCTGGAACTCAATGACCACATGATCACTTTCTCCTAAAGGACAGAGATATTTCAATGATTCTATTACATCGGGTTCTTTGGTGTGTGTGTGTGTGTGTGTGTGTGTGTGTGTGTGTGTGTGTGTGTGTGTGTGTGTGTGTGTGTGTGTGTGTGTGTGTGTGTGAGAGAAGAGAGAGAGAGAGAATGAGTGAGTTAGAGAATGAGTGAGTGAGCAAGTGAGTAAGATGGGGTGAAGTGGGGGGGGTAGACAGGCAGCTTGGCTTTCTTGTCTCCCTCTCTGTCCCCCCACCCTTTCCTACTCCTGCTCATCTCTCTCCCCATCTCCCTGCCCTTCCCTTCCCCCCACCCTCCCTCACCCTCACTTGTCTCCCACCCCATCCTCCTCCACCCTTACTTATAACCCTCCCCATCTCCTCAACCTCCCCGATCCCTGCTTGTCTCCTTCCCATCCCCCTGTCCTCCCCCACCCCTGCTGGTAACCCTCCCCGTTCCCTCCCCCCCTCCCCTGCTTGTCTCCATCCAGTCCCTCTGCCCTCCCCCGCCCCCACATAGCTCACTGCCGCCTGCCTGGCTGTAGCCTGTCAGTTGTCCTCCCACCGCCTCACCTACCTGCATGTGATGTTTCCTGTCTAATTTTTTAGGAATAGTATTGCTTGTGAGGATAATGACATTACCTATGATGTTTCTGCGTCAGTATCTGTTGACTGAGTAAGGTATATAGGAGTTTGGGTTTGGGCCTGGAACACATCTCTGGCTTTTCTTCTGTATCTTACTGAGAAAACTGCTTCGATATGTAAATCGGAAAAAGTCCGGGTTAGCAGGGGGATGTCCAGATGTCACTTTTATCGGACTTTCGCTTCTTTCGGAATGGCTTGGACCCCAGTCAGTCCGTTATAGCCAGAACAGTCAAAGAACTCTTGTCCTCCCCTTCCATGAAAATTTTCTTGATGTTAACACACTGATGAAACAATGTACGAGTAGTATTCAAATATGAGAACACCATAAAAAAAACCCTCATCAAGAACAGTCCACTCAGTAATTCAAGCGCTGTTTACAAAATCCTGTGGAAAAGCTGTAACAACTTTTACACAGGACAATCTAGAAAAGATTTGGAAACTAGAATTTCACAACATAAATACAGTGTAAGGACAGCCCAACAGAGTAGTGGTTTACTTCAGCACCAAGCATCCAGTGATCACCATCTTGACTGGGCAGGTTCTAAGATTCTAGCATGATCAAAAAGCTTTAATGAATGAAATGTAATAGAATCTTGCCTATTTTCTGGCACATATGAAAAGAGTGTAAACATGAGCCATGGTCATTTTAAGTGCGATAAACTGTTAAGTGAATTAATTTTAGAGCAGTATCCCCCACACTAACAACTTATTGTTCCCTGTCTCCTGGTAGTGCAGTCACACCTGCGTGGGACACACCTAACATTTAGCCACAAGGTTTTAAGTTAAGCCACAGTATTTACCCCCTTTTGTCAGGTACATTCCTAGGGAAAAAAAATCAGGTACCTACTGTACTGTGCATTGCTCATTTTTAAATTCAGGTCATCCTTTGATGTGTGGCACTCCCTGCTGCAGGTTTGCATAAGTTAAGCCACAGGTGAAAAGTCAGGTACCTGTTGTTCTGTGTATCGATCAGTTTGAATTCAGGTTGTCCTTTGTTCTGTGTGCCACTCCCTGCTGCGGGTGTGCATAAAAAACCTCTATCATTTATTTTTCAGTCTCATTCTGTCTGAAGATGTAATATACGAAAGTATTCACTGTCGCTCCATTCATTTCTTCTGTGGTTATATTGCATACATATCTTCACGATGAAGTGAAGTTTCTGCATGTATATATATATATATATATATATGTGTGTGTGTGTGTCGATCTACCTATCTATCAATCTCTATATATACATATATATATATATATCTATCTACCTATCTATTGCCAGACGCCTCAATCCCGTTTGGGGTGGCCACAAACAAATCGCCTCCAAGTCGCCCTGTTCCCCGCCATTTCACTGCCCTGCTCCCAACTCACACCCCCCTCTCTCATATATCTCTCCACCCCATCCCTCCATCTCATCCTCGGCCTACCCCTCCCTCTTCCCCCCTCCATCTCACTCACATACACTCTCTTCGTCAGTCTTTCACCCTCCATCCTCTCCACATGGCCAAACCACCTCAGTGTGTTCCTCATAACGCTTCCTATCACATCCACATCCACACCACAACGCTCCTTTATATCCTCATTCGTCAGCCTGTCTCTCCATGTGACTCCACAGGCTCCTCTTAAATAACTCATTTCCACTGCTCTCACTCTTGACTTGTGTCCTTCCAACAACGTCCAAGCTTCACTTCCATACGTTACAGTTGGTATCACAATACTGTCATGTAGTAACTTTTTCACTTCCATGCTCACTTCCCTGTTTCTTATCACTGCTTTCAAAGAACCAGCAACCTTTCTTCCCTGCTGTACCCTTTCAAGCACTTCACCCTCCAAACCTCCATCCTTACTCATCACACTACCCAAGTACTTAAACGTACTCACATTTTCCAATTCCTCACCATCCAACCTCGCTGTACATTCACTGACTTCACCTCTCTCAAAGACCATCACTTTACTCTTCCCTACATTCACCTTTATATTCCGTTTCTTACACACTCTCCCAAACTCATCCACCAAGCCTTGCAGCTCCCCTTAATCTTCACTCAACAACACAGTATCATCTCCAAACAACAGTACAGGGAGTTTCCAAACTGTAGCAGTGAGGAGTAGACTGTAGCAGTGAGGAGTAGACTGTAGCACCAGTCGAGCAGGGCAGTACTCCCGAGGTGGATGGAAAGCTGATGACAGGGAGTGCTGGAGCTCCCATTTCATCAGCCCTCAGGACTAGTTCCTGACCATCCCCCTTTGCTGAACTTTTTCAGTGTCTCAGTTACACAGAGAGTAGGCCAGCATGCTCTCCAGTACAAATTTCTCTAACTATCTTCACCAAACTACATGCACAGTACACACTACACTTCCTTTTCAAAAATCAACAAAAATGGCGTCTATCAATCAAGCCTCGGAGTCCCCAGGGGGGGGGACCATAAATGCCCCCGCCATCTGCCCCTCTCCCGGTGACGACTCGAGGTGCCTGGAACCACTGTCTGACTCTCTTCTTCTTCATTTCTGCAACATTCGCGGCCTTTCATCTAACTTTCGCTCTGTTGAGCACCACCTCTCCTCCTCTAAACCTCACCTTCTTTTTCTGACGGAGACTCAGCTGTCTGAGGCAACCGACAGCAAACCCTTTTCTGTATCCTCCTACTTTCTCTATACTCATTTCAAAGCCAAAGGTGGCTGTTGTGTATACATACGCAACGACTTATCTTGCTCTCGTGTTCCTGAACTTGATTCTTCTGAATTCTCCACACTCTGGCTTCGGCTTTCCTGTCATTCTCTGACTAAATATATCTGTGCTGTTTACTTATCCCCTAATTCTACTGACTATCAAAAATTCTTCGACTATCTTACTTCTACGATGGAACACATTCTGTCCATTTCTCCTTTCTCTGAAATCTCCATTCTTGGAGATTTCAATGTTCACCACCACCTTTGGCTCTCCTCTCCTTTCACGGATCCACCTGGTGAACAAGCCTACATCTTTTCTATCCTTAATGACCTAGAGCAGCTTGTACAGCACCCTACCTGAATCCCTGACCGCCTTGGAGAGAGCTCCAACATACTTGACCTCTTCCTCACAACTAATCCTTCTGCTTACTCTGTTAATCTTTTCTCTCCGTTGGGCTCCTCCGATCACAACCTTATTACCTTAACCTGTCCTATCACTCCAGTACGGCCTGTGGATCCTCCAGGGAAACGTCGTCTGTGGCATTTTGGAGCCGCGAACTGGGAGGCCCTCAGGCAGTACTTCTTTGATTTTCCCTGGAATGATTATTGCTTCCATGGCCGGGAGCCATCTGAGTGTGCCTCGCGCATTACGGAGGTTATTCTCTCGGGCATGGAAGCATACATTCTTTTCTCATATCCTTTGACTAACGCAAGAAAGCCTTGGTTTAATCACGCTTGTTCTAATGCTGTCCGCAACAAGGAGAGGGCCTACAAAAGGTACCGGAGCCAACCCACCCCTGAATCACATCATCTTTACGTTTCTGCCCGGAATCGTGCTAAGTCTGTTCTTCGCTCTACTAAAAATAATTTCATCCATGCTAAATGCTCTCAACTCTCCAACTCGAATTCTTCCCGCTCCTTCTGGCACCTTGCCAAAAATCTTTCTAACAACTTTACCTCATCATCCTTCCCTCCTCTTTTCTACTCTGATGGTTCTGTAGCTATTTCTTCTACTGATAAAGCATATCTCATCGCACAGACTTTCTCCTCCAATTCCACCTTAGACGATTCCGGTGCTGTTCCTCCATCACTTCCCCCCTCTGACTTCCTCATGGCTGACATTAAAATTTCTTCAGTTGATGTATTTTCTGCCATCACTGGCCTCAGTACTAACAAGGCATATGGGCCTGATGGGGTCCCTCCTGTTGTTCTCAAGAACTGTGCTTCTGTGCTTACACCCTGCCTAGGCAAACTCTTTCGCCTTTGTCTGTCAACTTGTACCTTTCCTTCTTGCTGGAAGTTTGCTCTCATTCAGCCAGTCCCAAAGAAAGGTGACCACTCCCAAACCTCCAACTATCGTCCAATTGCTTTAACGTCCTGTATTTCAAAAGTTTTCGAGTCAATTCTTAATAGAAAGATTTTAAGGCATCTTTCCTATCACAACCTTCTTTCCGATCGTCAGTATGGGTTCCGTCAGGGACGCTCCACTGGCGATCTTCTCACCTACCTTTCAGACTCCTGGTCATCCTCCTTTCGGGACTTTGGCGAAAGCTTTGCCATTGCACTTGACATCTCAAAGGCTTTCGATCGAGTCTGGCATAAATCTTTAATTTCCAAACTGCCCTCCTACGGTTTCTATCCTTCTATCTGTGCCTTCATCGCTAGCTTCCTTTCTGGTCGTTCTATAGCCGCTGTTGTAGACGGCCATCGTTCTTCTCCTAGATCTATCAACAGTGGTGTTCCTCAGGGCTCTGTCCTATCACCAACTCTCTTCCTTTTATTCATCAATGATCTTCTAAGCTGTACATCTAACCCTATCCACTCATACGCTGATGACTCCACCCTTCACCTTTCCATTCGGTTCCCGCAACGCCCATCTCAAAAGTTACTTCAAGAAACAAGGGATGAGGCTATGGCACGCCTAATGTCTGACTTGGCTCGTATCGCTGACTGGGGTAAAAACAATATGGTTGTCTTTAATGCATCTAAGACTCAGTTCTCAGTTCTTACACCTATCAACCCGACAAAATCTTCCACAGGTATACCCATTGATGTTTGATAATGTTCAGCTTAGTCCTGCATCATCCTTGAACATGCTTGGGGTTTCATTTACTCAGGACTTATCTTGGAAAGATCATATTACATCTCTTGTAAAATCTGCTTCCAAGAGATTGGGTGTGCTAAGCCGACTCCGCTCTTTCTTTACCCCTGCACAATTGTTGACTCTATACAGAGGTTTTATCCGCCCCTGTGTGGAGTACAACTCTCATGTGTGGGGAGGCTCCCCACATACAGCTCTTCTCAATAGGGTGGAGTCAAAGGCTTTTCGTCTCATTAACTCTCCTCCTCTTACTGACTCCCTTCAACCTCTGTCTCTTCGCCGCACTGTTGCATCTTTATCTCTTTTCTATCGCTACTTTAATGGTCACTGCTCCTCTGAACTGTCTGCTTGCATTCCTCCACCTCTACGACGGGCGCGTAGCACCCGTCTGGCAGCAAACTCTCATCCCTTTTCTGTCCAACTCTCTAATGCAAGAGTTAACCGTTACTCCCAGTCTTTCATTTATGCAACAGGTCAGCTCTGGAACTGTCTCCCTCTGTCTGTATTTCCTGCTGCCTATGATCTCCAGTCTTTCAAACGCAGTGTGTCCAGGCATCTCAAAATGATCGGATCTTGAATTTGGCTCTCTATTGTATTTTGTTTTTCTCTTGGAAGGAACTGTTACTGCGGGCCACAGCCTTTGGTTCCTTCTTCCTCGCATTAAAAAAAAAAAAAAAAAAAAAAAAAAAAAAAACTATCCTCTCTCACCAGGGCCACTCCAGAATCCACTACCCTACTTTGTACCTCTTTTATTACTCCATCCATGTACAGATTGAACAACCATGGAGACATGACACATCCCTGTTTCAACCCAACTTTCAAAGAGAAAAATTCACTTAGTTCACCATCCACACGCACTGCAGCCTTTGCACCATTGTACATACTCTTCACAGCATTCAACAACTTCCCATTTACTCCATATATTCTTAACACTTTCCACAATCCTTGTCTATCCACCCTGTCATATGCTTTCTCCAAATCCATGAAAGCAGCATACAACGTCTTTCCCTTCTCTTGAAACTTTTCCACTAAAGATCTAAGAATGAATATCTGATCTACACAACCTCTTCCCTTCCTAAAGCCTCCCTGTTCTTCTCCAACTAATTTCTCTGTTCTTTCTCTAACTCTGTCTATAAGTATCCTACGATTCACTTTTCCTATTATACTAAGAAGACAAATGCCCCTATGATTACCACACACTTCTTTTTCCCCTTTTCCTTTGTACAAGGGAATAATTATACCTGACTTCCAATCCTCCGGGACTCTACCTTCCTCCCAGGCCAATCTGCACATCTTCCATATCCATTCTACTACTATCTCTCCCCCATGCTTCAGCATTTCACCACACACTCCATCATTTCCTAGGGCTTTCCCCGATTTAACTTTCTTCATTGCTTCCACAACTTCTATCCTACTGATTTCTTCCTGTCTTCTCACCTCCCTCCTTCTCCCAGCCATTCCCCAGCCACTTATACTCGCATTACTTCCATCCTCTATGTTCAACAATTCCTTAGAGTGTTCTCTCCATCTGCTCACTTTTTCTCCCTTCTCCACTAGTAATCTACCATTTTTATCTTTCACTCCCCTCCTAACTTCACTTCCACCCTGTCTTACTCTTTTCACCTCTTTCCAGAACATTTTCTTACAGTCCCTCCACTTTACACTCATATTCCTTCCAAATTCCTCATCCACTCTCTCCTTACTCTCTCTTACTAATCTTTTCACCTCTCTCTTTCTTTCTACATATAACTCTCTCATCCGCCTCTCAACTTCTTCCATGCCCCTATTTCTTTGTGCCACAGCCTGTTTCACCTCTTCAGTCCACCACGCTGTTCCTTGCACCCCCCTCCGTCTTCTCTTCCTTCCACACACCACATCACATGCTGCACATATTTCTTCTGTAAATATCCTACACACACCTTCCACGTCCCCCATCTGCTCCAATTCATATTTGCCCAATCATTCCTCCACTTCTCTCTTATACTCTGCCTTTTTCTCATCCTCTTGTAACCTTTCCACTCTCCTTGCAACTACTCCACCCTCTCATCTTTCCTTTCTTCTATTCCTCCATCTTACTTGAATTCTAATTCTGGCCACCACCAAGTAGTGGTCAGAAAGTCCACTCCCCCAACCTCTATAAACTCTTGCATCCATTACACATCTTCGCATCCTTTCATCCACACACACATAATCAATCATTGCCTTCCTTTCATTCAGTTCACCACCCACCCTTCTCATCACTCACCATGTATACCTGTAGATCATTTTATGCCTGAAGAGGGTATTGGCTATCACCAACCCCCTCCCAGCACAAATATCCACTAACGCACTCCCATTCTCATCTATCTCAGCGGGCACACCCCACTCACCAACTATTCCATCCACCTTCACATTCCCAACTTTACCATTCATATCACCGATCAAAAACACTCTCTCATTCCTTCCAAACTTTTCCATGCACACTTCTACATTTGTCCAGAACTCTTCTCTCACTTTTCTAGCACGATCTTCCGTTGGCGCATACACACACACAATCGCCTACATTTGTATTCCAACTTTCAACTTTACCCACACAATCCTTGACCCAACTGATCCATACTGTTTGATGCTCCTCTTCCATCTTTTACTCACAACTATACATACTCCTTCCTTTGCCCTCTCATTCTCACCTACTCCTGCACTTATACCCAATCCATACTCCCATTCTCTCACACTTTCTCCTCTCCATTTTGTTTCAGTTGCTCCACATACATCCACTTTCGCACCCTCAAGCACCGGGACAATCTCTCTCTCTTTCACCTCATCATTCGCTCCCCTTACATTCCACGTTCCGATGACCATGTCCTTTGTCCGGTCCTTGGTCGTCATCGTTTGGTCAGTCCTTGTCCGAGGCTTATTGTTTGTTTTTTTAGTTAGTTGTTTTTCGGGGAGGGGCACTAACCCTCCGCCAACCCTTTTAGTCGCCTTTTACGACAAGCAGATTACACTTGGTTCATAGACTACACACACATCCAAAGCCACTTCAACACTAAAAACACACTTACAAGCACTTCTCACCCTACATACAATCTCTACCAGACAGCCTAAGCCACTTGGTAGAGATACATAGGTTGTATCATCCCCACTTCGGCTGGGATAGGCCGGTCCTGCAGTGAACACTCAAATGGCTGATGATGATAATATGTCAGGTCTCCATATTATAATTACAAATCATAATAGATAAACAGATAAATAGATTGATAGAGAGAGAGATAGAAGCAGGAAGTCAGAAGATGAGAAGGTACTGTGTCTGCCAGAATCGAGCAATGCTAAACATGCCTACACACTCTTAACTCAAGGAATGCTTTATAGGCACACGACAGCGCATTGTGACCATACACACACATGCACACATACTCACACACAGGTTTCTGGAACTTTCCAACCACAGTGTAACACACGTGACACGACCCCTGCTACACCAGAATTTAGGAGTCAAGAGGTCAGAAGGAGACAGGCCATAGAACAGGTAGGTAGTAGGGAGAAGGGCTTAGCAACATGGAAGAGAGAGAGGAGAGAGAGAGAGAGAGAGAGAGAGAGCGAGACAGGAGGTAGCAGGCGGGACTCTGCTTATACTTCACTCGTGTGTGAGAGACTTTGTTAATATTTCCAAGACAAATACAAATAGTCCCATACTATTCTTTACCTCTCCTGTCATTGCATGACAAATGGGAACGAAGATTATCTACTTACAAAGTTACTCAAGTATAACAACCGCTCGTCCACAAGTTTAATATATATATAACTAACCTACAAAACTTCTCTACAAGTTTATACAAAGTTCTTTAAGACATTTGGTGGTCAGCGAAAGTACAGACCTCGTCTTCGAATCAACAGTGAATTTCTACAAAAGCAGGCGACACTCTACAAGATTAGCTTCAGTTCTACAATAAATTCCTACAAAATACAAGCCCACGAGTGTACAATTGATTCTTCATTATGAAGAGTGAAAACAAAACAAAAAAATACCTCTCACAACCAACAACTCACAACCAGCTCCTGACAGTATTCTCTCCAACCCCCCCTCCGTCTCCACGATCATCACGCTGAATTAGAAGTGATCACACGACGTCTTGCCAGTAGTTTAACAAAGTACTGATACAAACAATCTTGCATATTTCTACGACAATCCAATGATCTACAACCATCTACAATCAACTACAAGTAACAACTCCACGAGTTGTCTGTATAATCTTCTACACGCTCCTACAAGTAGTGGCAGTCTTCATCCTACAACGAGTAAATCACAAGAAAAAAGGACCGAGAATACATCAAGAAAGAAAAAACAAACAAACAAACGAAGAGTGAGATATGACTCACAACTCACAACCACCAGACCTCACCCTCCTCTCTCTGCTACATCCACCCAACCTCCACCGCTGACGCAGGAGTGAAGAGGTCAAGACAACAAAGCGAATACCAAGCCCATATTCACAACTCATCTTACTCACTCATCTTCACTCAAGTTACTCATCGCTACTCATTTACTCACCACAGCTACCAGTGTGGGAAGTTGACGTCACCATACGTATCAACATGTGTCTGACACCCCACAACACGTCAATCAACCCGTGAAGAACAACGCTATCACCACGTGCAACACCACTCACACCATTTCCACCACGGTACTGAGTTACATAGTTACTTCATTTATACAATACACAGTGACAGACAACACATTTTGCACAAACATATAAAACCTGCTGTATAGTTACAACTTTAATACATAGTGTACCTACTTCAATTATCTTCGTAATTCAATCATTAAATACTTGCACCAACAATAAATATTCTACACTGTATATATTCATTCATTTATTATAGCATTTATTTACTACCAACGAGTGTTACCATTTATACCTACATAAAATACGTGTTGAATACATACAGCTATACATTATTACATCTACAAAGTGATAAAGAAAATATACCATCACAGTTACTCAGTGAGCGATTAAAAGAACTGTATTAAACATTTATTAATTAAAGCTACCTTGTGGAAACAGATAAATTAAGTTACAAGGAAAACCAGAAAAGGAAAAAAAATGGCCAACACAAATGACGTTAGCAAGAGTGAACATCTTCAACACAATCGTAAAGACAATGATTTCCACACAGTGCTGACACATACAGCCCACGATAGGTACAAGTGAAGAACAAGTCAGTGTATATAGTTAATACTGTATATAGTGTATATATATATTTTTTTATATAAAATAAAAAAATATGGGACTATATAATATCATTTTCAGTAATATCTGTGCAATATAAACTAAACCTTAAAAAAGGGTCCCTAGGAAATTAGCCAGCAATTATGCAACCATGGATACCACGCTGAGTACACCGCTTTCCGTCCGATCAGCGAAGTTAAGCAACGTTGGGTCTGGTTAGTACTTGGATGGGTGACCGCCTGGGAACACCAGATGCTGTTGGCATAACGTTCTCCCTACGTGTCAAGTGGGGTTGGTGGAGGATTAGTGCCCCTCCCTGTAAAACAATTAACTCTAAGCCCTTGGCCACCCCGTTTGGGATACATGGCGTCTGGCAATGAATGAATGAACAACACAGAAAAAGCGTAGACAAACGAAGAAAAACAAACTATAGAAAATCAATACGTACAAAAAAAAAGAAAAAGAAATAGAGAAAGATCACATAACAAACAAATGAAAATAAGTGTAAGTGTTACTACAAATGCCAAAATACCACATAAACTACAAACAAAAAAGCAAATTGTTGTCTCCACAAACTAGTGGCATGGCACATCATATCATCGACCGCAGCATGACTGGATTCAATGTCAGGACTGCAATTATTACAATTATGTAACTACAAACGATATGTAACAATTATGTAACAACAAATGATTGCATTATCTTACACTTGCTACAATTATGTAACTACAAACAATATGTAACAATTATGTAACAGTTGCATTAACAAGATGTAACTTTTATATAACTTTAACTACAATTATGTAACTACAAACAATATGTAACAATTATGTAACAGTTGCATTCACAAGATGTAACTTTTATGTAACTTTAACTACAATTATGTAACTACAAACAATATGTAACAATTATGTAACAGTTGCATTAACAAGATGTAACTTTTATGTAACTTTAACTACTATTATGTAACTACAAACAATATGTAACAATTATGTAACAGTTGCATTAACAAGATGTAATTTTTAAGTAACTTTAACTGCAATTATGTAACTACAAACAATATGTAACAATTATGTAACAGCTGCATTAACAAGATGTAACTTTTATGTAACTTTAACTACAATTATAAGGCCAACACAATTATGTAACAGTTGCATTAACAAAATGTAACTACAATTATAAGGCCAACACAAGTATGCATTACCACAATATTATGTAACAATTCATAAAATGTTACAATTATGTATTACTACAATGTTACTACAAAGTAACAATTACAATACAATTATGTAATAATTCACAATATTTCATTCATTCATTGCCAGATGCCATGTATCCCAAACGAGGTGGCCAAGGGCTTAGAGTTAATTGTTTTACAGGGAGGGGCACTAATCCTCCACCAACCCCACTTGACACGTAGGGAGAACGTTATGCCAACAGCATCTGGTGTTCCCAGGCGGTCACCCATCCAAGTACTAACCAGACCCAACGTACAATTATGTATTACCACAATGTTACTACAATAAGTCATACAATTATACCACAATTCTGTATTACCAGAATCATCTTACAAGTTAGGTGAAATATTACACATTACTAAAGGGATAACTCAATATGTAATGTAGTAACCTAGCAGTATTACCATTGCACAATTATATGCGTATGTCTGTTATACAGTATTGTTGAGTGAAGATGAATGGGAGTTGCAAGGTTTGGTGAATGAATTTGGGACAGTGTGTAGGAGGAGGAAGCTGAAAGTTAATGTAAACAAAAGTAAAGTTATGGTGTTTGAGAGGAATGAAGTCACAGAGTGTGCAGTGAGGTTGGATGGTGAGGATATGGAGAATGTGAGTGCATTCAAGTACTTGGGTAGTGTGATGAGTAAGGATGGAACTTTGGGGGATGAAGTACGTGAAAGGGTACAGCAGGGAAGGAAGGTTGTTGGCACACTGAAAGCAGTGATGAGAAATAGGGAGGTGAGTATGGAAGTTAAGAAGTCTCTGCATGATGGTATTGTGATCCCTACCCTTACGTATGGAAGCGAGGCTTGGACCTTGCAAGAGGGGAACAAGTCAAGAGTGAGAGCAGTGGAAATGAGTTACTTGAGAGGAGCATGTGGAGTGACATGGAGGGACAGGTTGACGAATGAAGAAGTGAAGGAACGTTGTGGGGTAGATGTGGATGTGGTTGAAAAGATTAGGAGAAATACACTGAGGTGGTTTGGACATGTGGAGAGGATGGAGAGTGAAAGACTGACTAAGAGGGTGTATGTGGGTGAGGTGGAGGGAGGGAGAGGGAGGGGTAGACCGAGGATGAGGTGGAGGGATGGAGTTGAGAAGTATATGAGGGAGGGGGGGGTGAGTTGGGGGGAGGGGGGTCAAATGGTGGGTGACAGAGTGACTTGGAGGCGTTTTGTCTGCGGCCACCCTTTGCGGGATTAGGGCGTCGGGCTATAGATAGATAGATAGACTGTTATACATACACATCTTACAAAATGTCATATGACAACCATTGCATTTGTTCAATTATGTATACAACTTGTTTAAAATGTAATATTACTTGATCATTGCAATTTACTACGAATATTATATGTATACAATATTATAATCAATATTATGTACTAATAGATTAGCATATGTCAATGATAATTGCTGTCGGAGGACCTTCAGCGGCGAGGCCAAGCAATGTCAGGTCTCCATATTATAATAACAAATCATAACAGATAAACAGATAAATAGATTGATAGAGAGACAGATAGAAGCAGGAAGTCAGATGATGAGAAGGTACTATGTCTGCCAGAATCGAGCAATGCTAAACATGCCTACACACTCTTAACTCAAGGAATGCTTTATAGGCACACGACAGCGCCTTGTGACCATACATACACATGCAAACATACTCACACACAGGTTTCTGGAACTTTCCAACCACAGTGTAACACACATGACACGACCCCTGCTACACCAGAATTTAGGAGTCAAGAGGTCAGAAGGAGACAGGCCATAGAACAGGCAGGTAGTAGGGAGAAGGGCTTAGCAACATGGAAGAGAGAGAGGAGAGAGAGAGAGAGAGAGAGAGAGCGAGACAGGAGGTAGCAGGCGGGACTCTACTTATACTTCACTCGTGTGTGAGAGACTTTGTTAATATTTCCAAGACAAATACAAATAGTCCCATACTATTCTTTACCTCTCCTGTCATTGCATGACAAATGGGAACGAAGATTATCTACTTACAAAGTTACTCACGTATAACAACCGCTCGTCCACAAGTTTAATATATATATATCTAATCTACAAAACTTCTCTACAAGTTTATACAAAGTTCTTTAAGACAAATATACATATACACTCAATCCTCGTAAATCGCGTGTTTATAAATCACGGATTCGTAAATCATGGCTAAATGGCTGTCAGACTGCCAGCACCCTTAAATCGCTGTTAAGCAACGAAAATCACGGACCTAAGCACTGAAGTGGGCCTTTTCCAAGGAGAATTGTAAACCGCGGCATTCAATTTGAAAATCGCGACCCAACAACCAATCACCACCCATCCCTGGTGGCAAGTGTGCATACTAATGCTGCCACGTTGTTGTTGTTCTTCCCGCCAGTCCGCACACTACAGACCATCGCCGTGGAGTACGAGAGCTACCTGCCATTTTTTGTGCACCTTCCCCCCTGCCTCCTACCTTCCATGGCCCCTCCCGAACCCCCGATGAAGCGCTCTAAACAGAATGGCATCAAGAAGCAGCCGTCGTTGTCGTACAGTCAACGTTTGGAGCTCATTTGTCGTGTTGAGAAGGGAGAGAAGTCTTCAAAGCTGGCAAAAGAGTTTGGGAAGAACAAGTGCTGAGAGGTTCTAAGTTCTTCCCAGCACCACCCCACTCCATTCACTTAAGCAATATCGTCATAGGATTAAGGTGAGATCCGTTAACATTTCTTATTTCTATTAAATACATGCACTGAATATTCCTAAATTTGTATGTTTGTGTTTGATGGTGCCTAGATAGGTGTAGGTAGGGTGCTGTGGGGGGTGGTTGGCCAAAGTCCAGACCCAAATTCATTTTTCACATAAAAGTTACTATTTATAAACCACGGAATTTGTAAATCGTGGCAGTGGTCCAGACCCAAATTGCCGCAATTTATGAGGATTGAGTGTATATATATAAATATAAATACTGTATATATATATATACACTCAAACCTTGAGTACCGCGGGCAATAGGGACTGGACAAGGACCGTGATACTCAAATCCGCATCACTCAGACAATATGTTTACATGTATAATGGTACAATGTGTTCTGGCAACTTTCCAAAACTCTCACTTTTACCTCTTCTTACCACCTAACCCCATGTAAATTACCCCCACCTGCATCCACCATCAGGTAAAACATTGAAAAAGATATAACTGTTGTAACTAAAAACATCAATGGTATTAAAAATAGCATTAACAAAAATGAAAGTTGGGCTGGGTACCTTTTTGTTGATACGTAGCTCCCCGGTATTTTCCTCCCATCCTCCAACCCCAATGTTTTGTCAAAGTTTCGCCTTCTCTCATATCATGTGGCTTTCAGGAGAGACCTTAGGCCATATGGTTAGATGAAAATCTATTGGTCTGGCAGTTATAGGGGATGAAATAGAACGAAAATTTGTGCTAACCAGAAAAAATTACTTTCATCCGTATGTTCTCGCGAGTTAGCATTCAGTTTCACATTTTTCGTTTGATATCGTGTTTCCCAACACATTTCTGACAGACTAAGCACATGGCTAAACTGCTCAATCAGTCCGAAATGTGTTGGGAAGAGCGATACCGAACGAAGAATGTGAAACGCAACGCTAACTCAGGAGAACACATGGATGAAAAAGTACCTTTTTTCTGGTTTGCAAACATTTTCGCTCCATTTCGTTCCCTAAAACAGCCAGACCCGTAAATTTTAGTCTAACTATACGGCCTAACGTCTCTCCCAAAGGCCACATGATATGAAAAGGCGACACTTTGACAACATTGGGGTTGGGGGCGGGAGGAAAATACCGGGGAGCCACCCAGCGGAGGTGACATTGACCCAGTCCAACTTCTCTTTTTGTTAATGCTACTTTTAATACCACTGATGTTTTTAATTACAACAGTTATATCTCTTTCAGTGTTTTACCTGATGGTGCGTATAGGTGGAGGTAAAGTACGTGGGGTAAGGTGGTTAGAAGGGGTAAAAGTGAGAGTCTGCTTTCTCTGATGCTCCACATAACACCCTAAAAGCTTCTCAGTCAGTTTCAGGATAACATATAAATTTTCACAGCTGCCAGATTTGTATCACTTCCTATGCACGATCTTTATCTTCTCCCGGTCCTTCCAAACCTTTATGACGGTGCTTTCTTTATGCTATGCTTTTTTTTTTTTGCCATTTCGGTAAATGTATGCTTCCCTTAAAGCAGTGGAGGGACCTTACCAATTCAGTCCATATTCCTCCAGTTTGTTTTCTGTATTCTTCTGACTATTTTCAGGGTGGTAAATTACCTTTTCCTGCTGAAAATATTCCCACTTTTTATCATCACGTTCCTTAACCCATAATATGATTGTCTTGACGTACTATCTATCTATCTATCTATCTATAGCCCGACGCCCTAATCCCGCAAAGGGTGGCCGCAGACAAAACGCCTCCAAGTCGCTCTGTCACCCACCATTTGACTACCCTCCCCCCAACTTACCCCCCCTCCCTCATATACCTCTCAACTCCATCCCTCCACCTCATCCTCAGTCTACCTCTCCCTCTCCTTCCCTCCACCTCACCTACATACACCCTCTTAGTCAGTCTTTCTTTCTCCATTCTCTTCACATGTCCAAACCACCTCAGTGTATTTCTCCTAATCTTCTCAACCACATCCACATCCACCCCACAGCGTTCCTTCACTTCTTCATTCATCAACCTGTCCCTCCACGTCACTCCACATGCTCCTCTCAGGTAACTCATTTCCACTGCTCTCACTCTTGACTTGTTCCCCTCTTGCAAGGTCCATGCCTCGCTTCCATACGTCAGGGTAGGGATCACAAATCTATCATGCAGTGACTTCTCAACTTCCATACTCACCTCCCTATTTCTCATCACTGCTTTCAGTGTACCAACAACCTTCCTTCAATGCTGTACCCTTTCATGCACTTCATCCCCCAAAGTTCCATCCTTATTCATCACACTACCCAAGTACTGAATGCACTCACATTCTCCATATCCACACCATCCAACCTCACTGCACACTCTGTGACTTCATTCCTCTCAAACACCATAACTTTACTTTTGTTTACATTAACTTTCAGATTCCTCCTCCTACACACTGTCCCAAATTCATTCACCAAACCTTGCAACTCCCATTCATCTTCACTCAACAGTACTGTATCATCAGCAAACAGCAACACCGGAAGCTTCCAAATCTCACCCTCATTCATTAGAGCCACCCCCACATCCACTGCCCTACCCTGCACCTCCTTTACAACCCCATCTATGTATATATTAAACAGCCATGGAGACATCACACAACCCTGTTTCAGTCCCACATTGAGATAAAAAAAACTCACTCAGCTCACCATCCACTCGCACCGCAGCCCTAGCTCCCTCGTACATACTCTTCACAGCACTCAACAGTTTCCCCTCCACTCCATATATTCTTAATACCTTCCACATACCTTGCCTATCTATTTTGTCGTGAGCTTTCTCAAAGTCCATGAAGGCAGCATACACTTTCCTTCCCTTCTCTAGATACTTCTCCACTAAACATCTTAGAACAAATATCTGATCTACACACCCTTTTCCCTTCCTAAATCCCCCTTGTTCTTCTCCAACTAGCTCCTCTGTCATATGCCTAACCCTATCAATGAGTATTCTACCATATATTTTACCAGTCACACTAAGAAGGCAAATACCCCTATGATTACCACATACTTCTCTCTCCCCTTTTCCTTTGTATGGAGGAACAATTATACCTGATTTCCAGTCCTCTGGAACCCTTCCCTCTTCCCAAGCCAATCTACACAACTTCCATATCCACTCCATGACAATCTCACCCCCATACCTAAGCATTTCACCACACACTCCATCAATTCCTGGGGCCTTTCCCAACTTAATCTTCTTCATCGCTTCCACTACTTCCGCCCTACTGATCTCTTCCTCCCTCCTCTCATCTCTTCTTCTCCCAGCCATTCCCCAACCACTTATACTCATACTGCTCTCACTCTCTACATTTAACAAATCCTCAAAGTGCTCCTTCCATCTACTCAGTTTCTCTCTCTTCTCCACCAACAATCTATTATTCCTATCTTTCACTCCCCTAATATTTCCACTTTCACACTGCCTTACATTCTTTACCTCCTTCCAAAACAATTTCTTACGCTCCCTCCATTTCACACTCAGATTCCTCCCAAACTCTTCATCCACTTTCTTCTTACTCTCCTTCACCAGTCTCTTAACCTCCCTTCTCCTGCTCACATATACCTCTCCCTTCTCTCATCTTCTCCCCTACCTCTACTCGCTAACCATTCACTATATGCCTTCTTCTTTTGTTCCACAGCACGTTTCACCTCATCATTCCACCATGCTGTCCCTTGCACACCCTTGCATCTCCTCCTCACTCCACAAACCGCCTCACACGCTACGCCTATCTCTTCCGTGAATACCTTGCATACGTCTACCACCCCTTCCATCTGCAATAGCTCATACCTTCCCAATCTTTCTTCCACTATGCTCTTATACTCTATCATTTTCTCACTATCTTGGAATTTCTCCACTCTTCTCACAGGAGCTGCTTCCTCCTGTCTTCCCCTTCGTCTCCTCAACCACTTTCTTTGCAGCTCTACCTTGGCCATCACTAAGTGATGGTCCGAGACTCCATTCCCCCACCCTCCCCACACTCTTGCATCCAACACTTGTCTTCTCATTCGCTCATCCACACACACGTAGTCTATCATTGCCTTTCATTCAACAAGTTCATCATCCATCCTCCTCATTACTCTCCATGTATACCGGTGGATCATCTTATGTCGAAAGTAGGTGTTGGCTATTGCCAACCCCTTACAAGCACAGATGTCCACCAAAGCACTTCCATTCCCATCTACGTCAGCTGGCACACCCCACTGACCAACCACTCCATCCACTCGTACATTCCCAACTTTGCCATTCAAGTCTCCAAGCAACAGCACTCTCTCGCTCCTCTCAAACTTGTCCATACACACTTCTACTCTCGCCCAAAACTCATCTTTCACTCTTGCCACTCGATCCTCTGTCGGGGCATACACACATACAATCGTCCATGCTTGTATACCTACTTTCATCCTCACCCATACAATCCTTGCACCCACTGTTCCATACGTACTCAAAGGTGGTTTTCGTCTCCCAACTTCCCAACTGGATGCTAGGTTAGGTTAAGTTAAATTATAAGGTATAGTTAAGCTACGTTAAGTCAAGTTTAAACATTTAGGTTAGGACAGGCCATAATTTCGCTGTAACCCTGACGTGTCAAACAAGTTGACAGCGGAACACAGCTTAAAACAATGGGGGAAACAGATTTAGCATGAAACGTTTATTTACCACCCGGAAGTAATCCGACAAACATAAGGCTATCAGGAAGAAGAAGAACGAAGAATGTGGAACTGAATGCTCACTTACAGGAGCACATTGATGGAAGTACTGTATATATATTTTTTTTTAGCAAACATTTTCGTTCAGTTTCGTCCCCTAAAACTCGAAACCCATATGACTGTGAGGTAGAGTCTGTGAGACACGAGAAAGGACTTGAGAGCAGTATGCTCAGTCGGTCCTAAATGTGTTGGGAAGCACGAAACCGAATGAAAAATGTGGAACTGAACACTAACAAGAACACATAGACGAAAGTATTTCTTTCTAATTAGCAAACATTTTCGTTCCATTTCATCTCCTAAAACTGCGAAACCCATTATGAGTGTGGGGTAGAACTAGGTGAGGCACGAGAACAAAGAATGTGGAACTGAATGCTAACTTACAAGAACACATGGATGAAAGAGTAACTTTTCCTCTAATTAGCAAACATTTTTGTTCCATTTCATCCCTTAAAACTGCAAAATCCATAGTAAGTGTGGGTAAGAACTAGGTGAGGCATGAGAAAGGACTGATAACCATATGCCCAGTTGGTCCAAAATGTGTTGGGAAGCATGAAATCAAATCAAGAATGTGGAACTGAACTCTACCTTACGAGAACGGATTTTTTTTTTTTTTTTTTGTCTGATTAGCATGCGTTGTCGTTCCATTTTCTCCCCTGAAATTGCTAAATCCATAAATTTCATCAAACCGTTCGGCCTTGAGTGTGCCCAGGAAGCATATTTCCAATCTGTATGCGTATTCATAAAAACCACCAGGAACCCTCAGCCAGGAACAACGTTCGCCCAGTCGTTTCAAAACTAACCACAGGTTTTTCACAAAAATAAGCTCAATGTGCTTCCCAGGGAAAATTTCAGCAACCTAACCTACCCTAACCTATCCCATCTCACTAGGGCTGATTGGCTGAGGTGGCTGGCTGTGGTACTGAGATAAATACCCATAAAATATGTGCCCAGGAAATGTACCCAGAGTTTAGAGGGTGATGTCATAGCGCGCGACTTTTAAATTTCATCCCCAGGCTAGCTGACTTCCCGCGTGAGCTCAAGTTTTTCCGCGTGTTCCCATGACTTGTCTCATTATGCTGCCTGCATTAGAACAAAAATGTGTTACTCAACCACGTGTTACTCAAGGATTGAGTGTATATATATATATATATATATACAGTAAGCACTCCAATATCCGGATCAATAGAGCCATCGGTAGGTTCGGATATTGGTTTTGTCCGGATATTGGGCCCCAGCTTATGGACTTGTACTTACGGACCCTAACACAGAGAAACACCTATACAACTCCCTCCGGACATGCATAGCACCTATTTAACACCCAAATCACACCAATAAGGCACATAAATGACTGAAATAAATGCAATAGACACATAAAATGTGGGTTTAGAAGTATGTTCATACATTAATAAACATTCTGGTACTGTACTTATGGACTCTAACCGAACCTAACCTAACCGAACCTAACCGAACTCTGAAAAACACATTCCTACTGCACATGCATGAGGTAAGTTTAGTATGGAAAGAAGTACAGTATGACACTTTCTGGTAAGTATAGTATGGGAAAAAATACAATATGAAACATTCTGGTAAATATAGTATGGAAAATAGTACAACATGAAACATTTTGGCTACTTACAGCAAGTCCCTGGCCACCTCGATGAATAACCGCCTCCTCTCGGACTCTGACAGTAAGAACGATTTCCTGAAGCACTTGCACTACACTCTTCCTGAAGTCTTGCACTGAACTTAGTCACTAACACACAGAAGTCCGTTCTTTTCACAGTGTTCACTTTAGTCCAAATAATGTTCCATTAAATTTAAGTGTTGCACATTAACTTTTCCCAAGTTTTTTTAAGTTTCCAAAGCCAAAACAAAGAAGGTTAGTTACGTTAAATTTCTTTTCTACTTAGTCTTTTCTCCCAACTTGAAAACCTTGACACAACACACCGTTTTTTTCACTGCACAACACTCAAAATTCCCGTGTGGTCTAGTGGAGAAGTTCTTGCTGTTTATTCACTGTCAGAGCCCGAGAGTATCACTGGCAGGCGTCCAAGGGGTGCATCGGTGGGTAGTGGTGATGGCGCACCGACTACAGAAGACTCTGAAGACAGCCGCAAACTCACGTCGAGCGGTGACTCCACTGTAGCTGATGTGCTGGGCTGTGGCTCGGAGCATGAGGGCCTGTCTTGGGAGGCAACGGAGTGGAACCAGGGCTTGGCACAGCGGGGGTCACGGGCCTGAAAAAACTGTCAATTGTTGACTGACGCAAGGACCGACGATTCTGGCGATTGATGATGCGCTGCCGGAAAGCACGCACTTCCTCCACGAGTCCCAAGGGCCCCATCTCCCTGTCGCAGTCCGGGTGTTCCAGGTAGTCTAGGACGAACTCTAGATGTTCCCGGAGTGCGCTCAGCTTGGGGATGGCTGGAGTAGTGTCCTGCTGGGCGGAGTCTGCATCATCATCGCCTTCGTCGTCGGAATCTTCAAGTTCGGGACTGACACCAGCAACCGAAGACGCGATCTCGATATCAGACAACGTCTGATACCCAGGATCGCACTCGTCGTCGTCCAACCACTCACGAACATAGTCCAAATCAACATCGTCGCCGTTCGTACGTAGCCGTGCATGGAAGTCATCCACGTCTAACCCTAGGAAATCGTACATCTACATCTGTTCCGATAAGCTGTCGAGACCAAGATTTTTCAATAGTTTTCAATGGGTCTTCCTTCCTTGCTCTATGCCAGTTGTTCAGCGCAGTGTTGATGTTTTTGCGGCGAAGGTTTTCCAAAGTCCGCTTGCCTCGAGTGTCACGTCCTTCCCTGCGCTCGTCCTCGCGTCCGAGAACCACCATCACCTCGTCCAGGAACTTCCGACGGTACAGGCGCTTTGTTGCCACGATCACTCCTTGGTCCATTGGTTGAATGAGAGCAGTCGTATTAGGTGGCAGAAACATGCACCTAATACGGCCATTCTCAGCAACCAAGTCCTTGTCGCACGGGTGGGCAGGTGCATTGTCGAGGAGAAGGAGAGCCTTTACCTGGTCGCGAGGAATTCCCAGTGTCTTCGTCTGGTAATGTATGACCTCCTTGACGAAGTGATGGTGAAACCAGTCTTTGAAAATCACAGCTGTGAACCATGCTTTCAAAGAATGGTACCATACGACAGGAAGGACATCCATCACCCCACGAAGGCACCGAGGCTGCTTTGCACGGCCAACAATAACGGGCTTAAGCCGGTGCATGCCGTTAGCATTGGCACAACACAAAGCAGATATCCGTTCCTTAGAAAGCTTGCGGCCAGGTACACGCTTCTCCGTCTCATCGGCGAGAGTGTTCGTTGGCACCGAGCGATAGAATAGGGCCAGTTTCGTCAGCGTTATAGACTTGACCGAGAGTGAGGCCCTCCCTGTCGATCAAGCCTTTCACCTTGTGCCGAAACTCGTCCACTCCATCCTCGTTAGCATCCAATGCTTCGCCATGTGCTTTACGGTTAGTAAGGCCATGTCGCAACTTGAACGCGAAGAGCCAACCCTCGGATGCCTTGAAGTCTAGGGCGTCGTGAAGCCTTGCAAACTTCTCAGCAGCAGCCTTCAGCTCCGTTCCACGTACCATCACACCAGCTGCACGTTGCTGTCGATACCAAATCAACGTGGAGCGGTCGATCTCTGCATACTTGGGGGTAAACATAACCTTCCTCTCCACGTTGTGTTTGCTTCTCGACGAGAAGTCAGCCGTGTACTGCATGAGCTTGTCTCGGGAACGCTTGATATCAAACAAAGTCGACCGGGCCAGGTTGAACTCGCGGAGAATGCGAGAGGAAGACCAACCCGCATCAACCTTCTCCAATATCTCCCGTTTCTTCTCCAGAGTCAACACCACTCTCTTCCTTTTCTCAGGAGGCGGGGCCATCATCACACACACTAAGAGTAGGGCAGAGAGCAGCAGGAGGCCTTGCAGCAAGTACGGCACCACCACAAAAGCGAGCACGTGGGCAGCCATGACGAAGAGCGTAGGTCTTGTCGCGGTGAGAGACAGGCGGGAAGTGGGGAGGATGCAGCGGCGCTCTATCGGACGTCGGAGGAATGACGAACCAAAACAATGCTCTACGCGCGCGCGGCAAGTTCAAATTACGGACGGCAAAAAATCGATTTTTTTCCCAATTTTTTTGGATTTTCGGACCATTTTGGGAATGTTTGATCCCAGGACGATAAGGTTCGGTTAGTGGGGATGTTCGGTTATTGGGCGTCCGGATATTAGAGGGATTACTGTATATATATATATATATATATATATCACACACACACACACAATCCTTCAGTAACATGCACTTGATTAACAGGTTTTTGTTCTAATGAGCTCAACATAATGCGACAGGTCATATCAACATGTGGAAAAACTCATGCTCACGCAGGTCAGATGGTCTGGCAACGAAATTTGAAAATTCACATGCAGTGACATCACCCATCAGACTCACCACGACTGGCCAGCTTACATCCACGTACCTGTCCTGGTCACACTCAAGATCGTATGGTTAGATGAAAATTTATGGGTTTTTCAATTTCAGGGGACAAAATGGAATGAAAATGTATGTTACTCAGAGAAAAATTACTCTTTCATCCATGTTTTCTCATACATAAGTGTTCAGTTCCACATTCTCCATTCGATTTTGCACTTCCCAACACATTTCGGACTGACTGAGAATACAGTGAGTCCTTGATAAATGAAAACCTGAAGTACAAATTTTCGATGTTACGAAAGGAATGAATATAGGACAAATTCCACAATACGAAAATATGTCTCAATGATACGAAAAGTGATACGAAAGGAAATACAAAAAATTCAAAATGGGCGCTCGCTTGCAGCGAGGAAACGAACTAACCTCTCTCTGGTAAACAGTTTTTCGCAAGCTTCTCAGTTGAGTCCATGGTTTTGGGACAATTCACCGTCAGGTCGATTCCCTATCATTTATTAACATATCAGTTTATTTAGCAAGTACAGTATATCAGTTTTTGACTTATATCAGTTATAAAGGTGATGGTAGTTTATTTTTTTTATAATAAAGGTAAAATATGGCATCAAATAGTTGGTATTAACAGAAAAAAATATAAATATATTGAAATGTGAATCAGGTGATGTACGATGTTTCACTTCATCCTTTAACATATGGCTACATATGAGACACAGACATTTATATCTATCTATCTATCTATCTATAGCCCGACGCCCTAATCCCGCAAAGGGTGGCCGCAGACAAAACGCCTCCAAGTCACTCTGTCACCCACCATTTGACTCCCCTCCCCCCAACTCACCCCCCTCTCCCTCATATGCCTCTCAACTCCATCCCTCCACCTCATCCTCGGTCTACCCCTCCCTCTCCCTCCCTCCACCTCACCTACATACACCCTCTTAGTCAGTCTTTCATTCTCCATTCTCTCCACATGTCCAAACCACCTCAGTGTATTTCTCCTAATCTTTTCAACCACATCCACATCTACCCCACAACGTTCCTTCACTTCTTCATTCGTCAACCTGTCCCTCCACATCACTCCACATGCTCCTCTCAAGTAACTCATTTCCACTGCTCTCATTCTTGACTTGTTCCCCTCTTGCAAGGTCCACGCCTCGCTTCCATACGTCAGGGTAGGGATCACAATACCATCATGCAGTGACTTCTTAACTTCCATACTCACCTCCCTATTTTTCATCACTGCTTTCAGTGTACCAACAACCTTTCTTCCCTGCTGTACCCTTTCACGTACTTCATCCCCCAAAGTTCCATCCTTACTCATCACACTACCCAAGTACTTGAATGCACTCACATTCTCCATATCCTCACCATCCAACCTCACTGCACACTCTGTGACTTCATTCCTCTCAAACACCATAACTTTACTTTTGTTTACATTAACTTTCAGCTTCCTCCTCCTACACACTGTCCCAAATTCATTCACCAAACCTTGCAACTCCCATTCATCTTCACTCAACAATACTGTATCATCAGCAAACAGCAACACCGGAAGCTTCCAAATCTCACCCTCATTCATTAGGGCCAGCCCCACATCCACTGCCCTACCTTGCACCTCCTTTACAACCCCATCCATATATATATTAAACAGCCATGGAGACATCACACACCCCTGTTTCAGTCCCACACTGAGATCAAAGAACTCACTCAGCTCACCATCCACTTGCACCGTAGCCCTAGCTCCCTCGTACATACTCTTCACAGCACTCAACAATTTTCCCTCCACTCCATATATTCTTAATACCTTCCACATACCTTGCCTATCTATTCTGTCATAAGCTTTCTCCAAGTCCATGAAGGCAGCATACACTTTCCTTCCCTTCTCTAGATACTTCTCCACTAAACATCTTAGAACAAATATCTGATCTACACACCCTTTTCCCTTCCTAAATCCCCCTTGTTCTTCTCCAACTAGCTCCTCTGTCATATGTCTAACCCTATCAATGAGTATTCTACCATATATTTTACCAGTCACACTAAGAAGGCAAATACCCCTATGGTTACCACATACTTCTCTCTCCCCTTTTCCTTTGTACAGAGGAACAATTATACCTGATTTCCAGTCCTCTGGAACCCTTCCCTCTTCCCAAGCCAATCTACACAACTTCCATATCCACTCCACAACAATCTCACCCCCATACCTAAGCATTTCACCACACACTCCATCAATTCCTGGGGCCTTTCCCAGCTTAATCTTCATCGCTTCCACTACTTCCGACCTACTGATCTCTTCCTCCCTCCTCTCATCTCTTCTTCTCCCAGCCATTCCCCAACCACTTATACTCACACTGCTCTCACTCTCTACATTCAACAAATCCTCAAAGTGCTCCTTCCATCTGCTCAATTTCTCTCTCTTCTCCACCAACAATCTATTATTCCTATCTTTCACTCCCCTACTATTTCCCCTTTCACACTGCCTTACTTTCTTTACCTCCTTCCAAAACAATTTCTTACTCTCCCTCCATTTCACACTCAGATTCCTCCCAAACTCTTCATCCACTTTCTTCTTACTCTCCTTCACCAGTCTCTTAACCTCCCTTCTCCTGCTCACATATACCTCTCTCTTCTCTCTCTCATCTTCTCCCCTACCTCTACTCGCCAACCATTCACCATATGCCTTCTTCTTTTGTTCCACAGCTCGTTTCACCTCATCATTCCACCATGCTGTCCCTTGCACATCCTTGCATCTCCTCCTCACTCCACAAACCGCCTCACACGCTGCGCTTATCTCTTCCGTGAATATCTTACATACGTCTTCCACCCCTTCCATCTGCTCTAGCTCATACCTTCCCAATCTTTCTTCCACTATGCTCTTATACTCTGTCCTTTTCTCACTATCTTGCAATTTCTCCACTCTTCTCACAGGAGCTGCTTCCTCCTGTCTTCCCCTTCATCTCCTCAACCACTTTCTTTGCAGCTCTACCTTGGCCATCACTAAGTGATGGTCCGAGACTCCATTCCCCCACCCTCTCCACACCCTTGCATCCAACACTTGTCTTCTCATTCGCTCATCCACACACACGTAGTCTATCATTGCCTTTCGTTCAACAAGTTCACCATCCATCCTCCTCATTACTCTCCATGTATACCGGTGGATCATCTTATGACGAAAGTAGGTGTTGGCTATTGCCAACCCCTTACCAGCACAGATGTCCACCAAAGCACTACCATTCCCATCTACTTCAGCTGGCACACCCCACTGACCAACCACTCCATCCACTCGTACATTCCCAACTTTGCCATTCATGTCTCCAATCAACAGCACTCTCTCGCTCCTCTCAAACTTGTCCATACATGCTTCTACTCTCGCCCAAAACTCATCTTTCACTCTTGCCACTCGATCCTCTGTTGGAGCATACACACATACAATCGCCCATGCTTGTATACCTACTTTCATCCTCACCCATACAATCCTTGCACCCACTGTTCCATACTCTCTTATATTCTCCTTCCACTTCTTGCTTATCATCAGACATACTCCCTCTCTTGCCCTCTCATTCTCACTGACTCCCGCACATATACCTACACCGTATTCCCATTCTCTTATCCTTTCACCTTTCCATTTATATAAATGCCTAAAAACCTGAAGTGAACAATCAACATACTCTAAAATTATAAGAATAACCTTCATATTACGTCTACATTCCCAGCTAATCAATCAATCTCAACCGACTGCGTCCAAAAATTACTGAAGACAGCTATGGGAGACGCCAGATTATAATTCAAAGTCGACTGCAGCGAGGTAGAAGCAAGTTAATTATGGACTACAAGTGCAAAACTATTAATAATATCCAAAGCCTATGCCGTTGAATGAACATAGACCTTCATAGTTCCCCATGAAATTAGTTATTACAGTATTAGCCACTTGAGTATATTTATAGAATAATGGAGAATTGTCTTGGGTGCGAATTGTCCTGATGGGGAATTGTCCAAGTTTTGATGGTGAATTGACTTCATGGGAAATTGACCCAGAACTGAGTTCACATCCCTCCTTGCAGCTTTGCAGTACGTGAGGATATTTTCACAGCTCTACACCTTTTCATACTGTTTAGACATGCCTCCCAAGCGCCTTGCATGATCTCCAGCACCGGGGAAGCCTGTTGCAAATAAGAACCAGCACCATACTCTAACTCTGGAGAGGAAATTGGAAATTATAAGACGCCATGAGGAGGGGAAGGAGTCTCGGAGATTAGGCATGCTTTAGGTCTTGCAGCTTCCACCACTGGGACTGTGACCAAGAAAATAGAGATGTACAAGAAAATGGCCACTTCGTTCTCTACATCTACAGGTATTACTTACTTCTACAGGTACAGTATTACTTACTTCAAAATAGGAGGGGTAAAGTTTAGGTGGGGGGTCCGACGGGGTCCTGGGACGCATCCCCCCATTTCTATGAATATTTCAATGGGGAAAATCGTTCCGATATACGAAATTTCGGATTACGGAAGATTTTTGTCCCTATTCCTTTCGTATACTGAAGACTCACTGTATGGCTATCAGTCCTTTCTCGCGTCTCACCGACTTTACCCCACATTCATGCGGGTTTCACAATTACAGGAGACGAAATGGAGCAAAAATGTTTGCTAATCAGAAAAAATTACTCTTTCATTCATGCGTTCTCGTAACTTAATGTTTAGCTCCACATTTTTTGTTCAATTTCCCGCTTCCCAACATGTTTCAGACTGAGCATACGGCTATCAGTCCTTTCTTGCGTCACACCGAGTTCTACCCATGCTGTGCAGCAAGATTTTTTTTGTGTCTGAACGAAGAACGAGGACATTAACTCTTACTCATGCCATGCGACCAGCCACAGCCACCCAGAAAGCGACGCATCTTCACGTATGCCCAAAAGTGAGATAGTAAAGAAGTTAGAGCAGGGATAGAGGCTGGTAGAAATTATGCCCAAAAGTATGAGATAGTAAAGGAGTTAGAGAAGGAAAAGTGGCAGGTAGAAATGACAATAAAGCACGGCATGAATAAAAGAACCATCTGAATGATTTGACAGGACAGGGAAAAGATAAAGAAGATCATGCGTGGGAACCCTGGTGATGCGAACCTGACGGCAGTGAAAGTTCAAAATGTCCTGAAGCTGATTGAGAAGCTTATATGGCATTATGTGGAGCATCACAAAAAGAAAAACTAGCCATATGCTCAGTTGGTCTGAAATGTGTCGGGAAGTGCGAAATCGAATGAAAAAATGTGAAATTAAACACTAACTTATGAGAACACATGGATGAAAGAAAATTTTTTTTCTGATCAGCAAACATTTTCATTCCATTTCGTCCCTCAAAACTGCGATACCCATAAATTTTTGTCTAACCATACTACCTAACGTCCCTATTGAAGGTTGCATGACATAACAGAGGGCGAAACTTTATGACAACAATAACACTGGGGGTGGGGGAGGGGGGAGGAGTGCCAGGAAGCTACACATCAACAACACAAAGGTACCCAGCCCAGCTTTTGCTTTTGTTAATGCAGTTTCTAATATCAATGATGCTCTTAATTACAACAGTTATACCTTTTTCGGTGTTTTACTTCATTGTTGGTATAAGTAGGGGTAATTTTTGTGGGGTAAGGTGGTAAGAAGGGGTAAAAGTGAGAGTTTTAGAAAGTCACCAGAACACGTACTGTTATACATGCCAACAAACTGTTTGAGTGACGCAGGTTTGAGTTGCACGGTCCTTGTCTAGTCTCCATTGTCCGCTTTACTCGAAGATTGAGTAGTCCCTCATTATCCAACGTAATAGAGCCAAAGGCATGACCGGGTAGTGACAATGTCCGGATAATGAACAATATCTCCCCTACTATACCCAGACCATACCTATACCCAACCTCTAACCTATACCTAATCTACCTCTGCTTAATTGGCGGTGTTTTCTGGTCATTCTCCAATATTTAGACATCAAAACACACATGAGAATATCCAAAGTAATGCTTAATACAAAAAAAAACAGAAAAAAAAAAACACTGACAACCAAAAATCACTTACCTATACACTATTGTATGTACAAAGATAAAAGTCGTGTCGTGAAACTTTGGAAAAATATCTGCTGACAGACTGTAGTTTTGGAGCGGTCTGTTTTGTGTTGAATGATCAGTTGGTAGCACTGACCTGAGTTGCCATTTGCTCCAGGTGACCAGCCTGTGGATGCCAGCATATAATTTTTTTGTAACTTACCGAAACTAATTACATATTTATTCTTTGTGGTATGTGGGGGCGCTCACCATCCACTCACTTGATGTAGTGCTGCTGTCGGGTTTCTGCCTTTTCCTCTCCTCCATGCTTCTTTCCTTCCATCCTCTTCTGTCTTCCTTTCCTTCATTCTTTGCTTGTCCTTCTGCCTACGGATAACTTTACACTCCCTCTTCTGTCTTTCTTTCCTTCATTCTTTCCTCTTCCTTCTGCCTGTGGGTGACTCTACACTGAGTGACAAGCCAATGGTTTCCTGTACCCCAGGAAACCATTTACTACGCTGGGTGGTAACCATATAACCAAATTTTGGCGCCTGGTGGTTTAGTGGGTAATTATTGCACTCCAATCAGATTGAGCCGGTGAGGGTTTATATCCAAGGGGTGGTTGGGGTTGATTGCTCATGTACTGCCACTCAGGGATGAGTGAGGCTGGTCACTCTCATCTTAAATGTCAGGACCAACTTGCCTAGCCCCGGGTTCCTACGCTCCTCTGTGGGGCGACATAGGATTGGATGATGATGATGATGATGATGATGATTAAATCTTTCTGACTGCTGTTTTTATTCAGTACTGATGAAGCATTTCTCATCTTTTATTTTTATGCCAGCATTATCAACGTCACAATTCAGTTAGCTTAACTGGTGTTTGGAAGTCAGTTCTCCATCTTTATTAACTGTAAATTAGCTAATCAAGTTGATAATTATGACCTAGGACATTATTTAAGTGTTGTAAAACAAAATTCACTATAGTATTCAACACATGAGAACAGTTATTCTATTATGATAATTGATATTTTTTCTTTTAGAGTGGCTGGCAAACTGAATCCCACAGATGAGTTCGAACACATAAACCAGACGACCGAACTCTATGCACAGCTGTTTATGTGCTTCATTCTAGGTGCACTTCATTTCTAACGGCGTAAGCACTGCTTGCGGGTGCTGCTTCCATTGTTGTGATTATTTCCTGGTACTACAGTGTTGTGGTAAAATGAGGATGACCTGAGCGATGATGGTTCTCCGTTGTGCCTTCCTCCTGAAATCTTAATCCACCTTTCTATGGTTATGCCTATACCAAATGTCTGAGCTTTCTGTTCAGGATTTGTTTCCCATATATAAAGGAAGATCATGACACCTCTCATATTCCTATTAGTTGGATGCATGTTGCTTGACCTCTCCATACCATGGTATAGTAGGTCTGCTAGATGTTTTGTGGTAAGATATAAGATGAAATGTCAGGTGATCATCGCCTAACTGTTGGCATTTCGTCTCTCATACAAAGTTCTGAATCAGCAATTCTTGCGAGTCGATGTTAAGGCTTCGGAGTTTCATGGGTTCATTCATACCATTATCCCATCAGCAGCAGATGTGAAGCCTGACGAAGTCAGGCTAGCCAACCACGAACATGTAACTGTGGTAGAGCTTTCATGATGTTTCAAGTGTTGCACTTAATCTTCGGACAAAACCACGACACAACTTTTGTCTTTGACTGTACAGTACCCCTCTTAATTTTGGCACTGTTTTCAGGTGAATCTGCCATATTTAGACACCAAAACAAACAAGAATATCAAAAGTAATACTAATCACCAAGAAAGACAAGAAAAAAAAAAAAATACTGAAAACCAAAAAACACCCTACCTATACACTACTGTATGTATAGTACCCCTCCTAATTTTGGCACGGTTTTTAGGTCAATCTGCCTTACTTAGACATCGAAACACACATAGGAATATCCAAAGTATTGCTAAACACCAAGAAAACCATAAAAAAAAAAAAAAAAAAAAAAAAATGAAAACCAGAAAACACCCTCCCTATACACTACTGTATGTACAGTACCCCTAATTTTGGCACTGTTTTCAGGTCAATCTGCCATCTTTAGACATCAAAACACACATAGGATAATACAGTACATGTTAATGCTAACCACCAAGAAAACAATGCATAAACAACAAACATCCACAAAAAAAAACTCAGGACAGTTGAAAAATCAGTTATCTGACACTAGTGATAACTGTTCCAGGGCCACAAACAAATTCCATGGCCAAATGTGCCACCAGTTAAATTGGTATAAATGGTAAACCATCATCTTTGCTGGCGTATTTAAGATAAGCTAATAAAAACAAAGAAAAATGATGAGTAAAAGTGCAGAAATGCAGTGAGAATAAATGGTGTTCAAGAGTAAAATTTGTCTTCATATAATTTCCCACCATCCTAGCACAAAGCTCTGCCATCACCTTAGAAGAGTTAAGCACATGTCTAGATGCAGAATTTCATGAGCTTTCTCGTGGCCACTTTGGAAGTTTGCTGTGACCAATATTTTTCGAAAAAGTCACAAAAAATTTTTAAAACTCACGCATCAGTGCTATCAGCAGCACAAAGGAGGGGAAAGAGTGAGGGGGGAGCCGGGATTGTATGGAGGAGGGATGGGATGGGTGGAAAAGCGAGGCTGTGGGCAGTATTTTCACCCTTCCGTCACGAGGTGGACGGGCACTTTTACCGTACATTTACTTGTGGCTTGTGGTCTGTCATTTGCATGGTGGCCATTCAAAAACAAAACTCCTGGTGACCAGACGACTTTGGGATGTTCAGTAGAGAGGTGGACAACCACTGTCACCTAACAGGTACCATACTCGTGGCCTGTGGTCCATGTTTGATGCGTGGTGGCAACTGGGAAAGACTTAGCCCGGAGGCTGCATGACTTTCAACATTCAGTGGGGATGCATACGGACGTTTTGACACTGCCTGTAGGTTACGGTCATATTACTAGGGTGCTGGAGGTTCGCTGGGAGTGATCGGACCAGGGTGTAACTTTGACCATTCAGTACAGGGGCAGACGGGCATTTTAGCTCTGGTAGTGGGTTATGGCCTATTTCCCACTCATGGCTCAAGCGCAGCGGCCATGATGCTGAATGTTTGAACATGATGGCTAGCCAACCATAGTTCTCGGGAAATTTTATGTCTGGATGATAGCAAATAAAGTCGGATAACAGTTTAACAGAACCATGGTTCAGTATCTGGATAATGAACAGGTTTGGATATTGCACTTTGGGATAAATGAGGGGTTACTGTATATACTGTATACAGTAATCCCTCAACAATCCGACGTAATAGAGCCAAAGACATGTCTGGAAAGTGGATCCATCAGGATAACGTACTTCTCCCCTGGCCCCCCTTCGCATCTTCCTCACGTGTAGGGAGACTTCCCATATACAGCTCTTCTTGACAAGGTGGAGTTGACGGCCTTTCATCTCATTAACTCTCCTCTTCTTACTGGTTCCCTTCAACCTTAGTCTCTTTGCCACACTGCTGCATCTTTATCTCTTTTCTATCACTATTTCAATGGTCACTGCTCCCCTGAACAGTCTGCTTACATCCCTTCACCTCTACGAGGGGTGCGTAGTACCCATCTAGCAACAAACTCTCATCCCTTTCCTGTCCAACTCTCTAACGCAAGAGTTAACTGTTACTCCCAGTTCTTCATTTATGCAACAGGTCGACTATGAAACTGTCTCCCTCTGTCTGTATTTCCTATTTCCTATGATCCCCAATCCCCAGCCTTTCAAATGCAGTGTGCCCAGGCATCACAAAATGAACGGATTTTGAATTTGGCTCTCTGTTGCATTGTTTTGTTTTTCCTGCCTGTGGAGCATACGCCGATATAAATGCAAACATAATCCCACTGAACAAAATTTTCACTATTATCCTTTCACTGACTCTCATTACATTCATGACATATTCCATCCATTTCTCCTTAACCAACACACTCAAACCACCATATCCATCTGCCCCACCCTGCCAAAACAAACTGTAACTCCATCCCTCTCGGCAATCATTCTGGCTGATCCTCCCCTACACCTGACTTCCTGCACACATCCCACATCCATCCACCTCCTGCTAAATGCATCAACTACCTTACCCCGCTCTATCCTTCAAACTTCCCACATTCCATGATGCCACTCTGATCCCCTTAGGTGATTTAGTTTCCCCAGGCTTGCTTAGAATTTTTCTTTCTTTCTTGTCATAATTTGCTAAGAATAAATAATGGGGTAGAAACATACCACAGGCCCAACCTACCCACACTGTCCCAGGCCCAGGCATTGGAACTGAGACCCATAGCCCACCAGTTGTGACTACTGGCTGTGGCAGTGTTCTCAGGGCACACCGCCTGGACAGCTACAGGGACACCCTCCAAGTGCCCCTTGGCACTGTAACTGCTCCACCATTATACACCCAATGATAGGGTAGCCTCCTGGGGTGCTACTCACAGGTTCGTTCCCCTCTCTATTGGGAGGACACGACAGTCTGGGAATTGCCATGCCCTGTACCCTATAGCACAGATTTTGAACCCCATCCCATCCCAGCACCAAGATATATGCTTGCGGAGCCCTCGTCATGCCTCCCCACAATAGGTACACCATTAGGTAGTGGGGGCAAAGTTTTCCGGCCACATGCCTGTGCTGGTGTCAATGTCTGTGACGTAGTAGGATACGTCATGTAATATGTAAAGTGCATGTAGAGTAGTGCATGAGATAGTCAGAGGAAAGTGTTTGGGAGAGTATGCTGGTCTACTCTCCATGTTAGTGTCAATCTGAAAAGGTCTGCAATGGGGGATGGTCTAGTAGCCTGTGAAATGGGAGCTCCAGCTCTCCCTGTCATCAGCATTCCCAGTCCCCTTGAGAGTACCACCCTGATCAGGTGATGCTACAGCCTTCAAGGACCACACACAAGGTCTGTCCAAAAAGAAACAGAACTTTTTAAACAGCACACCAATTAGCAGCCATATTGTGATTGCGATGGGAGTGTTGTATATCAGCGACTTTGAGCTTTAGTCTAACACTAGCCACATCATGCCACACCACTTACTTAGTGAGGGACACGCGACTGAGCGAATGTGTGTTTGTTGAACTCGGTGAATTTTTTCTATCTCTTCTATCGCCTGAAACTGGTGACCTTTCAGGGTGGATTTCAAATTGGGGTGGGGGGTGGGGGACTCTGTAAGGGCCAAATCCAGAGAATAGGGTGGCTGGGGGACCATAGTCATCTCATGCTCAGCAAAAAGTCAAACATAAAGCAAGATGCATGAGCAAGCGCACTGTCATGGTGCAGCATCCAGGTTTTCTTTGTTCACGCCTCAGGCCTCTTCCTTTGCACTGCCTCCATCAAACGCTTCAGGATGTTCAAGTAAAGTTCTTTACTGACTGTCTTGCTGACTGTCTGACCATGTGGAACAAATTCATAACGAACAACACCATTCCAATAAAAAAAAGATGATCAACATCACCTCACGTTTGAGTGACTGACGTGCTTTTTTTTTTTTTTTTGGGGGGGTGGGGTCATGGTAATGACATTTCAACCCACTGCAACATTGTAGCTGCACATCCACATTTCATCACCTGTTACAACATTTTTCAAAAAGCATGTGTGTAAGAAACGGAATCTAAAGGTGAATGTAGGGAAGAGTAAAGTGATGGTCTTTGAGAGAGGTGAAGTCAGTGAATGTACAGCGAGGTTGGATGGTGAGGAATTGGAAAATGTGAGTACGTTTATGTACTTGGGTAGTGTGATGAGTAAGGATGGAGGTTTGGAGGGTGAAGTGCTTGAAAGGGTACAGCAGGGAAGAAAGGTTGCTGGTTCTTTGAAGGCAGTGGTAAGAAACAGGGAAGTGAGCATGGAGGTGAAAAAGTTACTACATGACAGTATTGTGATACCAACTCTAATGTATGGAAGTGAAGCTTGGATGTTGTTGGAAGGACACAAGTCAAGAGTGAGAGCAGTGGTAATGAGTTATTTAAGAGGAGCCTGTGGAGTCACATGGAGAGACAGGCTGACGAATGAGGATATAAAGGAGCGTTGTGGTGTGGATGTGGATGTGATAGGAAGTGTTATGAGGAATACACTGAGGTGGTTTGGCCATGTGGAGAGGATGGAGGGTGAAAGACTGACAAAGAGAGTGTATGTGAGTGAGGTGGAGGGGGAAAGAGGGAGGGGGAGGCCGAGGATGAGATGGAGGGATGGGGTGGAGAGAGAGGGGGGGGTGTCAGTTGGGAGCAGGGCAGTGAAATGGCGGGGGACAGGGCGACTTGGAGGCAATTTGTTTGTGGCCACCCCAAACGGGATTGAGGCGTCTGGCAATAGATAGATAGATAGATAGAATTTGTTGCAAAAATCTAAGTCAAACGTCTGTGATATTTCTTCCATAAGATATTGTGGGGTCTAGTGTGTGTGTGTGTGTGTGTGTGTGTGTGTGTGTGTGTGTGTGTGTGTGTGTGTGTGTGTTTTGACATTGCTGTTCATTTTTAAAAAATACATTTCTGTTTATTGGTGGTGCATTATGGTCAGAGGCAGTATGCTTTTGTTGTCATTGGTGCATTATGGTTTTGATTTGGTCAATCAGAGGGTTGGAAGTAAGTCTCTCAAGTGTTTTCAAATTTGAAATCAGGCAAGGTGGACTCCACCAGCAACTTGGTAACTACTTGAAACTGGTTTCAGTTGGGCTTGAATAACACAAATCTATGTTAGGTTAATGCCTAAACGGATGAGTTTGGGTCGGCTAATGCAAAAAATAACTTGATATCATTCACTTTTGTTATTTGCACCAAAAGATATATATATATATATATATATATATATATATATATATATATATATATATCTGATGTGAGAGGTGTAAGGCTGAGAGGAAGACCACGAATAGGATGGATGGACAGTGTGAAGAGAGCGCTGGATGCGAGAGGGATGTCTGTTGAGCAAGGAAGAGTGGCTGTGCGTGACAGAAATAAATGGAGAGAAATTGTGAATGAATAAGTGATGACACAGCCCTGAGGGGATATTCTCCCACATTTTGGTCTGATCAGCTAGTCAGGTCAGGTGCGGGTAAGGGGATGGGTCTGTTATGATGTGGCAGGGGTAAACCAGTTCTGCTGTCGGGCCCTGCTGCGGATGTCACTGATTGCATTGCGCAGTTGACCCTTGTGCGGTGTGGTGCGGTGAGGATCTGTCCGTTCTCCCCTTTGGGGCTAAGATGCGAATGAATGTGTTTGAATGGATGAGTAAATGGGGAGTGTGTCGTCCTGTCTGGGCTACCTCCCTTTCCTTGGGGGAAGCAGCCTAGGTATATAGATAGATATATATATATGTACATATATATATATATATATATATATATATGCCAACGGCCATGCCACGTTGAGTACACCGCTTCCCATCCGATCAGCGAAGTTAAGCAACGTTGGGTCTGGTTAGTACTTGGATGGGTGACCACCTGGGAACACCAGATGCTGTTGGCATAACGTTCTCCCTACGTGTCAAGTGGGGTTGGTGGAGGATTAGTGCCCCTCCCTGTAAAACAAATAACTCTAAGCCCTTGGCCACCCCGTTTGGGATACGTGTCGTCTGGCAATGAATGAATGTTTACCCAATACGAAACAGAATTTTACACATACGCACTGCTCTTCAAGGTCTTTCCTTGTTCAACTTGCAACAAATTGCCATGTGCACTAAACACATGTTCCCTCAAACATGTGTACCTCGACGACTAACTGACATGGTGTGATGCAGCTAACGTTAGACCAAAGCTCAAAGTTGCCAGTGCATAGCACGCTATTTGTGATCATGATATGGCAGCTAGTTGGTGAGCTGTTTAAAAAGTTTAGATTCTTCTTGGACAGACCTCGCACAAGACATCTTCGGGCAATGAACTTTGGTGAAAGCTTTGCCATTGCACTTCACATATCAAAGGCTTTCAATCAAGTCTGGCATAAATCTTTAATTTACAAACTGCTCTCTTACAGCTTCTATCCTTCTATCTGCGCCTTCATATATAGCTTCCTTTCTGGTTGTTCTACAGCCACTGTTGTAGACGGCCATCATTCTTCTCCTAGATCTATCAACAGTGGTGTTCCTTAGGGCTCTGTCCTATCAACAACTCTTCTCCTTTCATTCATCAATGACCTTCTAAGCTGTACATCAAACCCTAGCCACTTGTACGCTGAAGATTCCACCCTTCACCTTTCCATTCAGTTCCCACAATGCCTATCTCAGCAGTTACTTCAACAAGCAAGGGATGAGGCTATGGCACACCTGATGTCTGACTTGACTCGTATTTCTGACTGGGGTAAAAATAATCTTGTTGTTTTTAATACATCAAAAACTCAGTTTTTGCACCTATCAACCTAACAAAATCTTCCACAGGAGTACTCACTAATGTTTAATAATATCCAGCTGAATCCTGCATCATCCTTGAACATGCTTGGGGTTTCATTCACTCGGGACTTATCTTGGAAAGATCATATTGCATCTCTTGTAAAATCTGCTTCCAAGAGATTGGGTGTGCTAAGCTATAGTAGCCGCAGCGAGAAATGAACGCTGTGGTGGGGCAGCCGGGATGACCGGGGATTCCCCCACTGTAGCCATATCCACATGTCACCGACCATAGAGGTAGGATGTCACCGACCATCGGCCACCGCTGCAGCCCCGCTCCATGATCCTTACCCTGTGTCTCTGGCTTTCTCTTTCTCTCTCGGTTTCTATATAAACTGCTGTATTTCTGAAACTAATTATGAAATTATTATGACTTTTGTTCCACACCACCACTGAGGTAAAAATCAAGGAGAGTTTTCTGTACAAAGGTTTCCCCCCCCTTGTCTGAGGGCAAGTCAGTTCTGGCGAGTGCATAATTATAGGTCAGGCGGAGGTATCGGCAAGGCCGCACTCCCCCGCTCATATGCCACATTTAGGAGGGGGGGGAAACCTTTATACAGAAAACTCTCCTTGATTTTTACCTCAAAGGTGGTGTGGAACAAAAGTCATAATAATTTCATAATTAGTTTTGGAAATACACCAGTTTATATAGAAACCGAGAGAGAAAGAGAAAGCCAGAGACACAGGGTAAGGATCATGGAGCGGGGCTGCAGCGGTGGCCGATGGTCGGTGACATGTGGATATGGCTACAGTGGGGGAATCCCCGGTCATCCCGGCTGCCCCACCACAGCGTTCATTTCTCGCTGCGGCTACTATAACTCTGTACCTTCTTTACCCCTGCACAGTTGTTGACTATATACACAGGTTTCATTCGCTCCAGTGTAAGAGTACAACTCTCATGTGTGGGGAGGTTCCCCACATACAGCTCTTCTCAATAGGGTGAAGTCAAAGGCTTTTCGTCTCATTAACCTGCCCTGTCCCGACTGATTTTCAACTAACGACTCCCCCCAATCCCAACCAATTTTGGAAAATAAATTTTTTGGCTCAAACCTCCGCTTCTGGTGAGAAACATCAAAAATTCATAGAGAAATCGCTCACCTGAGGTTTAAAATACTCGATACAGGTAGCAGTACTCCTTACCTTACTGGGCTTTCTATCAGGCTCGCTCCAAAGAAAATGAGTTCTATGGGAGGGTAACTATTCCACACCACTCATAAACGGTGTTTATTTATTTATTTGGTACGAATTTATATGTAGTAAGAGAGTATATTGGTTTTCACACAGTAATATAGGCAATATAAGCATTGTTTCACTCACCAAACACATCAACATACCTGTCCTTTTTTGGTGACATTACCTGATCATCATTTCTGACTGTTTCTTCCTCTAATGCTACGTAAATACATTGTCATCAATTGGGGAATCACTCTGGCCCTGAATTTCGTACCATGGCACGACATGACTTTACTAGCCAGGTCGCTGGTAACAGGTGAATTGCCGAGACAATGGTGTGCAAGGGGGGGGGGGTCATGCTGGGTAAGGCATTGTCCCTGCCTGGCATCTTGTAGGGGAAGGTGTCCCGTGTATACGTACCAAAAATCACTCGTGAAAATTGAAAATTGTGCAAATTGGGGACCTTGCAATTGATGCATGTTTATATACGTCAACGGGACTGACAGTGACAAAAAGTGTGGACATATATATATGTCAACGGGACGCAGCGGGTTAACTCTCCTCTTACTGGCTCCCTTCAATCTCTGTCTCTTCACCGCACTGTTGTGTCTTTATCTCTTTTCTATTGCTACTTCAATGGTCACTGCTCCCCTGAACTGTCTGCTTGCATCCCTCCACCTCCATGATGGGTGCGTTGCACTCGTCTAGCAACAGACTCTCATCCCTTTCTGTCCAACTCTCTAATGCAAGAGTTAACCGTTACTCCCAGTCCTTCATTTATGCAATGGGTCAACTCTGGAAATGTCTCCCTCTGTCTGTATTTCCTACTTCCTATGATCTCTAGTCTTTCATACGCAGTGTGTCCAGGCATCTCGAAATGAACGGATCTTGAATTTGGCTCTCTTTTGCGGTTTTTGTTTTTTTCTCGAAAGGAACGGTTTGCGGGCTCCTGGCCATTGGTTCCTTCTTTCTTGCATTAAGAAAAAAAAAAAAAAAAGTTCAAACACACTCAGACACTTACCAGGACAGAATTTGCACAACAGAAAGATACTCTCCCAACTCTACAAACAATATATCAAATCAGCGATGTTCCGTGCCTCCCCAGCATGGGCCTCTATCGTATCAAATACAATACCCACAACAACACCTTGCAGACCATACGGAACAACACCCTCAACATAATACCTAGCTACACAAAAACCAACTCCCAGAGCTCATTTATGCTTTGAAACTAAAGCCCTCTCTGTTAGAAAATATCCTGATATGAGAGGCACATAATTCTATGCAGCAGCCTGTGACAACATACAACACCTCATCAAATAACAATGCCACATGACACAATTAGGTACAAAACATTCACCACACAAACATTATCAGAATTTCTCTGAAAACATCCCATCTCCAGACATTCTAACACTAGGAATGAAAACACACCTACAAACTCATTATACACACAAAGCATTATAACATCCCAATCAGAATACTAAACTACAAGACCCCCTCCCAACATCTACCCATCAGAGATATCCTTAAACAGAACTGATTGGGTTCACTCAGCTAGGTTACGAACAGGATATTACCTTGCCCAACACTGTGACACAGACTAAACATCCACGGTGTAAGGAACCTGTGGGATGACCCCATTGAGACACTTCCTAACCTGCACCTGATGGGTTTCCTCAGCCAGGCAGACTGAGGTTAAGCAACAACAACAACAATGCAGTCATTCACTCACTGCCTCCTTATATCCATTCCATGGTATTTCACTACATCTTCTCCTTACCTTGTTCCATGTTGCCTTTTTTTGGTTTCATGTGTCTTCCTATCTCTATAATTAAACCAATCCTTTTTTCCTCTCAGTATTTCTAACAAACTGTGGGACATGTCTACTGATATCCTCTCCATTTATTTTCATTAAAAATTTCATATTTCTCATAGACAGTGCTTTTCATTTCCATTCCCTGACAGTGAACCCTAACTTAAAACCCTCTGCTCTCAATATTCTCACATGAAGGGGTAGTGTATTGTAACAATATACACAAGCACTGGATCTGAAAGAATACTTTTTCAGCTATTAAAAAAAAAAAAAAAAAAAAAAAAAAAAAAAAAAAAATGGCGGCCTACCTGTGAATAGAAAGCCAAGCCCCATGCCTAAGGCAGCTGTTGTAAGGAAGGTCCACCAGAAGGCAGTAGGGACAGTGAAAGGCAGAACTGTTACTGATACTGCCACCCACACCAGACTAACAAACATGAGGAACTGACGGTTGTACACCTCAAACAGCACTGATCCTGTGAAGGATAAAGAACATGATAGTTTTAATCCTATAAATCCTATACATATAGCTGTGGTCAGCAATTATCATCCATCATCCTCTTTGTCCCAGTGTCCAATTCACATCCTTCTGCCAGATCAATGTGGGGTGGGTGGGGGAGGGGGAGGCAGGTAACAGCTCAGAGGAGGAGAGACAGGATGATGTGGAAGGGAGGTAGGGAGAATCATGGAAGCAAGGCTGTCAACCCCTTCACTACAAAACCTTTTTCTTTTTCGTTCTTGACATCTCCACATGGCATTATTCAGCAAAGGAGAGACTTATCCACCTGGAAGGTGGATCATTAATTCAATACCAATGATCCAATCTATGTTGAAAAAAATAATTTTATGGTGGACACATTATATGAAAAATGTGACACAGGACCAAGAGGCTTCACTGGGAATCATAATGATGTGCTCAACTCTCCTTTAAAGTGAGAGGAAAACAATAACGACATGGTTGTTAATACAACATTACATCCGTATTCAAGTGACAAGATATCCAGGTTTGATGTCAAAATATTTCAGTGATCTTTTTGTTGTTGCTGATTAACCCTCATATGTCTGGCCAAGCAGACCCATCAACCACAGGTAAGCATCTGCTTCTGTAAGACCATCCTACTGGTACAATACAATACCTGTACACCGATACCCCGATAACCGTCAGTGCTGCGTACCGGTGGGAGTGTTTGGTCAATGAGTATGTCAGATATCAAAGCACTTTTCCCCTTAATATACTGAAGAAAAGCCAGAGATGCATTCCAGGCCCAAACCCAAACTCTCATTTACCTTAATCAACAGAGAATGACACAGAAACACCAAAGATAATGTTATTATCCTCATAAATAATACCACTGCAAAAAAATGAGACATCGAACATCACATGCAGGAAAGTATTCAGGCCAACAGACACAGCAAGAGTGGGAGAGTGGACGAGCTGGCCAGGCAGGTGGGGGTCAGGGAGGGTGGGGGGATGGGGAGGGGGACACACAGGGGTGGGGAAGTGTGGGGGGATGAGGAGGGAGACAAACATTGGTGGGAGAGGGTGGGAGGGATGGGGAGGGAGACAAGCAGGTGTGCAGGAGGGCAGGGGGACTGGGAGGGAGACAAGACAGCCCAACTGCCCTACTACCCCCCCAATCTCTCTCTGTTTCTCTCTCTCTCTCACACACACACACACACACACACACACAAGGGGACGGGTGTGAAAGTCACAGTCTTGCCCTTAGATCGGACTCTATGAGCTCTCAGTTCCCTTCCGGGAGGGTAAAAGCTGACGATCACGACCATCAAGCGATCCTGACCGACTCGGTGAATTACTCGGTGAATTACACACACACACACACACAGATATAAACATAATGGATAACATGCATCTGCAGGAAGGCTCCAGAAAATTTAACATAATTGTAGTATACAGAATGAAATCCCATCTCTAAACTACCTATCTATCTATCTATTGCCAGACACCTTAATCCCTTACGGGGTGGCCACAAACAAATTGCCTCCACGTCGCCCTGTCCCCCGCCATTTCACTGCCCTGCTCCCAACTCACACCCCCCTCTCTCATATACCTCACCACTCCATCCCTCCACCTCATCCTCAGCCTCCCCCTCCCTCTCCCCGCCTCCACCTCACTCAGATACACTCTCCTCATCAGTCTCTCACCCTCCATCCTCTCCACATGGCCAAACCATCTCAGTGTGTTCCTCCTAATGCTTCCTATCACATCCATATCCACACCACAACACTCCTTTATATCCTCATTTGTCAGCCTGTCTGTGATTAAAGTTAAAGGCAGAGAGGTTCACCTGTAAAACTGAAACATTTGGATGCTCTTTGGGAGCTGTGGCCAAAAAAAAAAAAAAAAAAAAAAAAAAAAAAAAAAAGGCAGACGAGAGAGGCAGAGTGGAGCGGCATATGGTTGATGAAAGTGGTGATTTTGGGGGATCTGATTATCAAACCGACTTGTGTGAGCTGATAAAGGCATTAATGATTAGAATTTCAAAGATGGAAGCAGTAATCAAGAATATGACAAGTGACAGCTTAAAGACAAAGAAAGGTGAAACAAAAGATGAGTAGAAGCTGAGTACAGCGACCTGGTTATGGAGATTGAGGTACAGTATTGTGGAAGGCATGGGAGAAAGAGAAGAGACATATTAACAAAACAGATATGATTATGGGAGAGTGGATTTCGACTCCATAAGATAATATTTCAGAAATGTGGACTGGAGCGAAATGTAGTGTGTGAAAAATACCCAGAAGAAATACAATATCTTTATGAAAATATATGAGGAGGGAGTCAGAAACCATGTTCCTAAAGTTGCTGCAAAAAGGGAAGACAGAAAGAAAGAGTAGTTTAATAAAAGATGTAGGGAGGCACTTGAAGTTAGGAATCAAGCATAGGACCAGGTAAGAAAAAGATATACAGAAAAATCTTGGAAAGGGTGCAGAGAAGTAAGAGACGAATATGTAAAAGTAAGACGGGAGGACAAACAAAAATGCGGGAAGGATATAATTAATAAAAGCAAGAAAGAACTCAAGCCATTCTAAAGGTCTGTTAATAGTAAAATGAGAACAATGAAAAGCATAGTAAGACTGAGAGATGGAGATGTAATATATGAAAAAGAAGAGGAAATGTGTAACATAATGAATGATAAACTGCAGTTGGAATTTGTAACAGAAGAGGAATTCCTAGAACCTGTAACAGAGATACAGCTCCTGAAACTGGAAACAATAGTAGATGAGAAAAATGAGATACTTCAGTTGATGAAGGATACGGATGTGAGAAAAGCAATGAGACCAGATGAAGTAGCTGGTTGAATCCTGAAAGAATGTGCAGACCAGTTAATGAGGCCTACCTATGATATTCTAAGGTTTTCCATAGAAAGTGGGGAGCTACCTGCTGAATGGAAAAAAGCAAATACAGTTCCGATTTATATAAGTGGTGAAAGGAAGGATCCGCTTGACTATAGACTGGTCTCCCTCACTAGTCTGGTCTGCAAACTATGTGAACATGTCATTTGAAAAAGATGGATAAAATTCCTTGAAGGGCATATGGTAATAACATCCAAGCAATTTGGATTCAAAGAAGGGTCATCTTGTGTTACAAACTTGTTGAGCTTCTACAGAAGAGTGACAGACAATGTTCAAGGAAGGGAAGGACAGGTAGACTATATTTACTGGGATTTAAAGAAAGCTTTTGACAGAGTGCCCCATAGAAGATTATTATGGAATCTGAAAACCTATGCAAGTGTACATGGAAAACTGCTGAAATGGATAGAAAATTATTTGATAGGAAGATAAGTGAAAACCATACTAAGAGACAAGTGTTCCAAGTGGAAAAAGATAATTAGTGGAGTGCAAAAGGTTTGGTGTTGGCCCTAATCATGTTCTTGATAGACATAAATGACATGCCTGAGGGGCTGAGTACTTATAAGAGTTTACTTGCTAATGATGCAAAAATTATGAAACATATTAACCCTTAGCCAGTGGCAGCAGTCGCTGAGAAACACCTAAAAAAAAAAAAAAATCATCTTTATACAGATCCCCCCGACCCCAGGACTGGAACATATATATAGTTACATTGCATTATGTAAGGTTTTAACATAATCTATATATAATCTCTACCGCATGTAAGGTTTTAACATTAAATATAGATGCTACTGCATGTAAGCTTTTAACTTAATCTATATACAGACTCTGCCACATGTAAGGTTTTAACATAATCTGTATATAGATTCTACCAAATATGAGGTTTTAACATTATCTACATACAGTACAGACTCTACCACAATGTGGAACTGTTGCTATATTTCATTAACATAACAAAAAGGGTGTTGGAAGCATCTAGTTGGTGGAGTGGTATGAGCAGACTGTAGGCTTCTTTACTAAGCCTTGTAAAAGGACCAAATCTAAAAAGGCATACATTAGTTTCCTTCCACATCAGCTCTCTACTCTTTCTCATAATTTCCTCCTTCCTTATTCTTTTCTTCACAGACTTTGGCAGCATATTTGATTGTTTCTCTCACTGTATGTTCAATGATATCCCTGTCTACTAAGGTCCTGAAGATTTTGCAAAACTACTTTGACCCCTGTGTCTCCAGTAATTGGCAATTGTTCTCTACTAACTGCAGAATGACTCAACCACCTAAATGGAGCACTGTCATTAACTTCTGAACTTGACAGATTATCATCTGGCTCCTCTGCAATCTCAAGCTGTGATTCATCACCACTATCAGTGTCATCACCATCACTATCTGATGTAGAATTGCTACTGTACTGATATCAACAACGAAATTAACATCTAAATCCTGACCTAGAATAACTAGTATCTCATCATCACTAATGTTCCTCATTGAGACCAAAAACAAGTTTAAAGCCAATCTAAATGGCCTAACAGCTGTCAAGGAAGCTAACCTAAGCCTAACACCTGTATAAAACTCACTAAAACCAACAAATAAAATCTGAAAATCATCAAATATAAGTCTGAAAAAAATCAAGCTTAGTGAGCTGTACCCCAAAATAATAATGTTCACCCCATCTATGGCTAAAACACATTAATCTACGTCTAAAAACAGTTCATAAATCAATGTGAACACACGATTTTAGTCTAAGATATCATCAAAATCTACAGCAGCAGACTGTAGCACCAGTCGAGCAGGGCAGTACTCCCAAAGTGGATGGAAAGCTGAAGACAGGGAGAGCTGGAGCTCCCATTTCATCAGCCCTCGGGACTAGTTCCTGACCATCCTTCCTTGCTGAACTTTTTCAGTGTCTCAGTTACACAGTGAGTAGGCCAGCATGCTCTCCAATACAAATTTCTCTAACTACCAACACCAAACTACATGCACAGTACACACTACACTTCTTTTTCCAAAATTCAAAAATCATGGCGTCACAACACACAGCCTCGAAGTCCCCAGGGAGGGGGGGGAGGGACCATAAATTCCCCCACCTTCTGCCCCTCACCCAGTGACGACTAGAGCTGCCTGGAACCACTGTCTGACTCAATTCTTCATTTCTGCAACATTTGTTGCCTTTCATCCAACTTTCGCTCTGTAGAGCACCACTTCTCCTCCTGTAAACCTCACCTTCTTTTCCTAACTGAGACTCAGCTGTCTGAGGCAACTGACAGCAAACCCTTTTCTATATCCTCCTACTTTCTCTATACTCATTTCAAAGCCAAAGGTGGCTGTTGTGTATATATATGCAACGACTTATCTTGCTCTCGTGTTCCTGAACTCAATTCTTCTGAATTCTCTACACTCTGGCTTCGGCTTTCCTGTCACTCTCTGACTAAATATATCTGCGCTGTTTACTTATCCCCTAATTTGACTATCAAAAATTCTTTGACTATCTTACTTCGACGATGGAACACATTCTATCCTTTTCTCTTTCCTCTGAAATCTCCATTCTAGGAGATTTCAATGTTTACCACCACCTTTGGCTCTCCTCTCCTTTCACTGATCCACCTGGTGAACATGCCTACACTATTTCTACCCTTAATGACCTAGAGCAGCCTGTACAGCACACTACATGTATCCCTGACTGCCTTAGAGAGAGCTCCAACATACTTGACCTCTTCCTTACAACTAATCCTTCTGCTTACAATGATAATCTTTTCTCTCCGTTGGGCTCCTCCGATCACAACCTTATCACCTTGACCTGTCCTATCGCTCCGGTACGGCCTGTGGACCCTCCAAAGAAACGTCATCTGTGGCACTTTGGAGCTGTGGACTGGGAGGCCCTCAGACAGTACTACTTTGATTTTCCCTGGAATGATTATTGCTTCCATGGCCAGGGGCCATCTGGGTGTGCCTTGCGCATTACAGAGGTTATTCTCTCAGGCACGGAAGCATACATTCCTATCTCATATCCTTTGACTAATGCAAGAAAGCCTTGGTTTAATCACGCTTGTTCTAATGCTGTCCGCAACAAGGAGAGGGCCTATAAAAGGTACCAGAGCCAACCCACCCCTGAATCACATCTTTTATACGTTTCTGCCTGGAATTGTGCAAAGTCTTTTCTTCGCTCTGCTAAAAATAATTTCTATCTATCGATCTATCTATTGCCAGACGCCTCAATCCCGTTCGGGGTGGCCACAAACAAATCGCCTCCACGTCGCCCTGTCCCCCGCCATTTCACTGCCCTGCTTCCAGCTCACACCCCCCTCTCTCATATACCTCTCCACCCCATCCCTCCATCTCATCCTCGGCCTCCCCCTCCCTCTTCCCCCCTTCACCTCACTCACATACACTCTCTACGTCAGTCTTTCACCCTCCATCCTCTCCACATGGCCAAACCACCTCAGTGTATTCCTCATAACGCTTCCTATCACATCCACATCCACACCACAACGCTCCTTTATATCCTCATTTGTCAGCCTGTCTCTCCATGTGACTCCACAGGCTCCTCTTAAATAACTCATTTCCACTGCTCTCACTCTTGACTTGTGTCCTTCCAGCAACGTCCAAGCTTCACTTCCATACGTTAGAGTTGGTATCACAATACTGTCATGTAGTAACTTTTTCACTTCCATGCTCATTTCCCTGCTTCTTATCACTGCTTTCAAGGAACCAACAACCTTTCTTCCTTGCTGTAACCTTTCAAGCACTTCACCCTCCAAACCTCCAACCTTACTCATCACACTACCCAAGTACTTGATCGTACTCCCATTTTCCAATTCCTCACCATCCAACCTCGCTGTACATTCACTGAATTCACCTCTCTCAAACACCATCACTTTACTCTTCCCTATATTCATCTTTAGATTCCGTTTCTTACACACTCTCCCAAACTCATCCACCAAGCCTTGCAGCTCCCCTTCATCTTCACTCAACAACACAGTATCATCTGCAAACAACAATACAGGGAGTTTCCAAACACTACCCTCTCTCCCCAGGGTCACTCCAACATCCACCACCTTGTACCTCTTTTATTACCCAATCCATGTACAGATTGAACAACCATGGAGACATGACACATCCCTGTTTCAACCCAACCTTCAAAGAGAAAAATTCACTCAGTTCACCATCCACACGCACTGCAGCCTTAGCACCATCATACATACTCTTCACAGCATTCAACAACTTCCCATCTACTCCATATATTCTTAATACTTTCCACAATCCTTGTCTATCCACCCTGTCATATGCTTTCCCCAAATCCATGAAAGCTGCATACAACTTCTTTCCCTTCTCTAGAAACTTTTCCACTAAACATCTAAGAATGAATATCTGATCTACACAACCTCTTCCCTTCCTAAAGCCTCCCTGTTCTTCTCCAACTAATTCCTCTGTTCTTTCCCTAACTCTCTCAATAAGTATCCTACCATACACTTTTCCTATTATAATAAGAAGACAGATGCCCCTATGATTACCACACACTTCTTTTTCCCCTTTTCCTTCGTACAAGGGAATACAGTAATTATACCTGACTTCCAATCCTCCGGGACTCTACCTTCCTCCCAGGCCAATCTGCACATCTTCCACATCCATTCTACTACTATCTCTCTCCCATACTTCAGCATTTCACCACACACTCCATCAATTCCTGGGGCTTTCCCAAATTTAACTTTCTTCATTGCTTCCACAACTTCTATCCTACTGATTTCTTCCAGTCTTCTCACCTCCCTCCTTCTCCCAGCCATTCCCCAGCCACTTATACTCGCATTACTTCCATCCTCTATGTTCAACAATTCCTTGAAGTGTTCTCTCCATCTGCTCACTTTTTCTCCCTTCTCCACTAGTAATCTACCATTTTTATCTTTCACTCCCCTGCTAACTTCACTTTCACCCTGTCTTACTCTTTTCACCCCTTTCCAGAACATTTTCTTACTGTCCCTCCACTTTACACTCAAGTTCCTTTCAAATTCCTCATCCGCTCTCTTCTTACTCTCTCTTACTAACCTTTTCACCTCTCTTTCTTTCTTTCTACATATATCTCTCTCTTCTGCCTCTCAACTTCTTCCACAACCCTATTTCTCATCCATTCATTGTATGCTTTCTTCCATACTAAATGCTCTCAACTTTCCAACTCGAATTCTTCCCGCTCCTTCTGGGATCTTTTACCTCATCATCCTTCCCTCCTCTTTTCTACTCTGATGGCTCTGTAGCTATTTCTTCTACTGATAAAGCAAATCTCTTTGCTCAGACTTTCTCCTCCAATTCCACCTTAGACGATTCTGGTGCTATTCCTCCATCACATCCCCCCTCTGACTTCCTCATGGCTGACATTAAAATTTCTTCAGCTGATGTATTTTCTGCCATCACAGGCCTCAATACTAACAAGGCATATGGGCCTGATGGAGTCCCTCCTGTTGTTCTCAAGAACTGTGCTTCTGTGCTTACACCCTGCCTAGGCAAACTCTTTCACCTTTGTCTATTAACATGTACCTTTCCTTCTTGCTAGAAGTTTGCTCTTATTCAGCCAATCCCAAAGAAGGGTGACCGTTCCCAACCCTCTAACTATCGTTCAATTGCTTTAACGTCCTGTAAATGAGTTTTTGAGTCAATTCTTAATAGAAACATTTTAAAACATCTTTCTTATCACAACCTTCTTTCTGATCGTCAGTATGGGTTCCGTCAGGGACGCTCCACTGGCGATCTTCTCACCTACCTTTCAGACTCCTGGTCATCCTCCTTTTGGGACTTTGGCGAAAGCTTTGCCATTGCACTTGACATCTCAAAGGCTTTCGATCGAGTCTGGCATAAATCTTTAATTTCCAAACTGCCCTCTTATGGTTTCTATCCTTCTATCTGTGCCTTCATCTATAACTTCCTTTCTGGTCGTTCTATAGCCGCTGTTGTAGATGGCCATCATTCTTCTCCTAGATCTATCAACAGTGGTGTTTCTCAGGACTCTGTCCTATCACCAACTCTCTTCCTTTTATTCATCAATCACCTTCTAAGCTGTACATCTAACCCTATCCACTCATACACAGATGACTCCACCCTTCACCTTTCCATTTGGTTCCTGCAACGTCCATCTCAGCAGTTACTTCAACAAACAAGGAATGAGGGTATGGCACACCTAATGTCTGACTTGGCTCGTATCTCTGACTGGGATAAAAATAATCCGGTTGTTTTTAATGCATCAAAGACTCAGTTTTTAAACCTATCAACCCAACAAAATCTTCCACAAGTGTACCCACTAATGTTTAATAATATTCAGCTTAATCCTGCATCATCCTTGAACATGCTTGGGGTTTCATTTACTTGGGACTTGTCTTGGAAAGATCACATTACATTTCTTGTAAAATCTGCTTCTAAGAGATTAGGTATGCTGAGCCGACTCCGTTCCTTCTTTACCCCTGCACAATTGTTGACTCTATACACGGGTTTTATCTGCCCCTGTGTGGAGTACAACTCTCATGTGTGGGGAGGTTCCCCACATTCAGCTTTTCTCAATAGCGTGGAGTCAAAGGCTTTTCGTCTCATTAATTCTCCTCCTCTTACTGACTCCCTTCAACCTCTGTCTCTTCGCCACACTGTTGCATCTTTATCTCTTTTCTATCGCTACTTCAATGGTCACTGCTCCTCTGATCTGTCTGCATGTATTCCTCCACCTCTACGATGGGCGCGTAGCACCCGTCTACCAGCAAACTCTCATCCCTTTTCTGTCCAACTCTCTAATGCATGAGTTAACCATTACTCCCAGTCCTTCATTTATGCAACAGGTCAACTCTGGAACTGTCTCCTTCTGTCTATATTTCCTGCTTCCTATGATCTCCAGTCTTTCAACGCAGTGTGTCCAGGCATCTCGAAATGATCGGATCTTGAATTTGGTTCTCTCTTGTATTTTCTTTTTCTCCTGGGAGGAACAGTTATTGTGGGCTCGTGGCCTTTGGTTCCTTCTTCCTCATATTGAATTAAAAAAAAAAAAAAAAAATCAAAACCCATCATTAAACCGGGGTTTGGACATCGTTAGGTGGGGTATGGTAGTACTTCTACCCCCACTGTTAAGCCGAGGTATTGCATCTAAGGGTATCACATATCGAGGTATTACAGTACATATATATGTGTGAATATATATACAGTAATCCCTGTACTATACGGATGCCCACTTTCCAGACACCCCACTTACTGGACATTTTGGTCCTGGGATTCAATATTCCCAAAATTGTCCCCAAATTGCAAAAAAATCGAAAAAAATCCGAATTTCTTTCCCCCGTAATTTGAACTCAGTGTGCGTGGCGCCAGAGACCAGCTGTGTTTTGGTGCATAGTTCCGCCGCCGTCCGCTAGAGCATCCTTGCATCCTCCCCACTTACCGCCCGTCTTTTGTTGTGAGCGCATGCTCGTTATCAAGGCCACCCATATGCTCACTTTTTGGTGATGCCCTGCCTGCTGCGAGCTCTGCTGCTGCTCTCCTGCCTCTTCTTCGTGTGTGTGATGATGGCCCCGCCGCCTGAGAAGAGGAAGAGAGTGGTTTTGACTCTGGAGAAGAAAAGGGAGACATTGGACAAGGTGGACGAGGGATGGTCAACCTCACGCATCCTCCATGAATTCAACCAGGCCCGATCTACCTTGTTTGATATCAAGAGATCCCATGACACACTCATGCAGTACACGGCTGACTTCTCGTCGAAGAACAAACGCAACGTGGAGAGGAAGATGATGTTTACTCCCTGGTATGCTGAAGTCGACCACTCCATGTTGATTTGGTATCGACAGTAACGTGCTGCTGGTGGGCTGGTGCGAGGCACGGAGCTGAAGGCTGCTGCTGAGAAGTTCGCAAAGCTTCACAACGCCCCAGACTTCAAGGCATCCGAGGGTTGGCTCTTCGCATTCAAGTTACGACATGGCCTTACCAACCGTCTCATGGCGAAGCTTTGGACGCCAACGAGGATGGAGTAGAGAAGTGTCGGCACAAGGTGAAAGGCTTGATCGACAGGGAGGGCCTCACTCTCAGTCAAATCTACAGCGCTGACGAAACTGGTTTATTCTATCGCTCTTTGCCAACGAACACTGTAGCCGAGGAGATGGAAAAGCGTGTACCTTGCCGCAAGCTCTCCAAGCAACGGATATCTGCTTTGTGTTGTGCCAATGCTAACAGCATGCACCGGCTTAAGCCTGTTACTGTTGGCCCTGCAAAGAAGCCTCGGTGTCTTTGTGGGGTGATGGATGTCCTTCTTGTCGTGTGGTACCATTCTGTGAATGCTTGGTTCACAGACAAGATCTTCAAAGATTGGTTTCACCAGCACTTGGTCAAGGAGGTCATCCATTACCAGAGGAACACACTGGGATTCCCGTGCGATAAGGTAAAGGCCCCTCCTTCTTCTGAACAATGCACCTGCACATCCGTTCGACAAGGAGTTGGTGGCTGAGAATGACTGCACTAGGTGCTTGTTTTTGCCACTTAATACGACTGTTCTCATCCAACCAATGGAACAAGGAGTGATTGTGGCAACAAAGAGGCTGTACAGTCAGAAGTTCCTGGACGAGGTGATGGTTGTTCTCGAGGACGAGGACGAGCGCAGGAAGGGACGGGACACACAAGGCCAGCGGACTTTGGAAAACCTTCGCCACTACAACATCAAGTCAGCCATCTACAATTGGGCCAGTGCATGGAGGGAAGTCTCTGTCAAGACTCTGGAAAGTGGTTGGTCTCATCTGCTTCTTGGAGTTGATGTGGTGCACGACTTTCTAGGTTTTGACGTGGATGACTTCCATGCACGTCTTCGTGTGCATGGCGACAACGACAATGTGGATGAAGTGCGTGAGTGGTTGGATGACAAGGAGGGCGATCCTGGGTATCTAATCACATCTGATATCGAGATTGCATCTTCAGTTGCCGGTACAAGTACCCAGCTTGAAGATTCCGACAAGGACAGCGACGATGATGCGGACTCCTCTCAGCATGCCACTACTCCAGCCACCCCCAAGCTGAGCGCACTCCAGGAGCATGTCAAGTTCGCTCTTGACTACCTAGAACATCTGGACTGTGACAGGGAGATGGGGCCCCTGGGACTTGTGGAGGAAGTGCGTGCTTTCAGGCAGAGCATCATCAATCGCCAGAATCGTCATTCCTTACGTCAATCAACCATTAACAGTTCCTTCAGACCCGTGACCCCCACGGTGCCCAGCCCTAGCTCCACACTACTGCCTCCCCAAGACAGGCCTTCCACCTCCAAGCCACAGCCCAGCACATCAACCACAGTGGAGTCGCCAATGGATGTGAGTTTGCGCCTATCTTCAGAGTCATCTGCAGTGGGTAGTCCATCACCACATCACAGCGACGCACCCCTCGGCCACCTGCAACACCTACTTTCAGACTCTGGCACTGAAAAAACAGCAAACACTTGCCACTAGGCCATACAGGAATTTACAGTGTTGTGCAGTATAAAGAACATAATGTACAGTGTTAAGAAATCAGAATTCATTAACAGTTTCTTCAGGCCCATGACCCCCCCAGTGCCCAGCCCTAGCTCCACACCACTGCCTCCCCAGGACAGGCCTTCCACCTCCGAGCCACAGCCCAGCTCATCGACCAAGGTGGAGTCGCCACTGGACGTGAGCTTGCGCCTATCTTCAGAGTCATCTGCAGTGGGTAATCCATCACCAAGTCGCAGCGACGCACCCCTTGGCCAGATGCAACACCTATCCTCAGACTCTGGCACTGAATTAACAGCAAAAACTTGCTACTAGACCATACAGGAATTTACAGTGTTGTGCAGTATAAAGAACATAATGTACTGTGTTAAGAAATCAGAATTCAGAGTGCAAAGGATTAAGTGTAGAGTGCTACTGTACAGTGGAGAGTTTCAAATGCAAGAGCAAGTAAGAAAAGAATGTCCAGTGTTAAGAAATTAGAATTCAGAGTGCAAAGGCTTAAGTGCAGAGTGCAACAGTGGTGAGTTTCAAGTGCAGCACAAGTAAGAAAATAATGTACAGTGTAAAGACATTAGAATTCAGAGTGCAAAGGATTAAGTGCAGTGCAACACTGGATTACTGTAGAGGCTTCAGGTGCACCTTATTACTGTCAGAGTCTGAGAGGAGGCGGGTTATTCATTGCGATGGCCACAGAAGTGTTGTAAGTACCCTGGATGCTGCAAGGAAGAGTGGCTGTGCGTGACAGAAATAAATGGAGAGAAATTGTCAATAAATAAGTGATGACGCAGCCCTGAGGGGATATTCTCCCGCATTTGGTCTGATCAGCTAGTCAGTTCAGGTGCGGGTAAGGGGATGGGTCTGTTATGATGTGGCAGGGGTAAACCAGTTCTGCTGTCGGGCCCTGCTGCGGATGTCACTGATTGCATTGCGCAGTTGACCCTTGTGCGGTGTGGTGCGGTGAGGATCTGTCCGTTCTCCCCTTTGGGGCTAAGATGTGAATGAATGTGTTTGAATGGATGAGTAAATGGAGAGTGTGTCGTCCTGTCTCGGCTACCTCCGTTTCCTTGGGGGAAGCAGCCTAGGTATATACAGTACTCGTTAGAAGTATTCAGCGTTGTCCGCCGGGCGCGCAATACTTATGGCCCAAAAAGAATCACCCATTTTGGGGGGTAAGAATTGAGCCACAAGTTTGAGCTCCGAGCATGACGTCACGGTAGCCTAAGGCCTTCCGACACGCTGGTTGGTTCCCGCCTCAGTCGCCCACGGGCTGCCTGAGAGAGAGGAACTCCGCCAAGTCTCTCTCTCAAATTGCGCCATTTTTTACCGAGTGTCCCGCAGTGTTTTGGCCTTTAAAACTTTGTTATGGCACCTACCCGTGAACTATCGAGTGAAATCATATCCCAGATCATTGCTCTAAAGGAGGCAGGCCACCAGACAAAGGAAATTAGTGAATTGGTTGGTGTGGCACGATCGACAGTGCGTCGTTGGTGTGCGCGGTTTCGGGAGGAAAACAGTGGTGAAGTTCCCACAAAGAAACCGAGGTCTGGTAGGCCTAGGAAAACTTCCCCAAGGTCTTTTAATGTTTTAAAACGTGCAGTGGAGTTTAATCCTAGTGTGAGTGCAAGGAAAATTAAGGAGAGCAACCCAGAAGTGTTTGGTGAGGTGTCAGTGAGAACAGTGTCTCGTAGGGTGCATGAGCTTGGTTACACAAGCCACAGGCCTGTGAAAAAGCCTCTTCTCTCTAGCAGCCAGAGAATTCGTAGGCTTGCCTTTGCTAATAAATATCTAAACTGGGGTGAGGAGCAATGGTTGTCAGTGTTGTGGTCTGATGAGGCAACGTTTAGTGTTACCTGTAACAGAGGAGCACGCAAAGGTAGTGACCCACTTGACCCACGGTATGTAGAAAGCACAGTTAAACATCCTGATTCACTCATGGTATGGGGTTGTTTCTCAGGGAAGGGTTTGGGGAAGCTTGTTGTACTTCCCAAGAACCTCAGAGTGAATCAGGATGTTTACCTGGAGCTTCTGTGTGATCATTTACCAGACTCCTTCGAGCTAACAGGTGCATGAGTGTTTCAGCAGGATGGTGCACCTGCTCACAAGGCCAAATCGGTCACCAATTGGCTTCGTGACTGTGAGGTATCATTCATGACAGACTGGCCAGGAAATAGCCCAGACCTCAACCCGATTGATAACCTCTGGTACCTCGTAAAGAAGAGTCTCCAAGGGAAGGACGTGAGCTCTCTGCCTAAGCTGGAAGCCGCCATTCGTGACTCCTGGGACAAAATACCGCTCCAGCACCTCAGGAGCCTCGCCCTTTCACTTCCAAGACGTCTCAGGTCCGTGAAGAAACGTAAAGGCTACCCTACAAAGCACTAAAGGTAAATAAAATGCATTATTTATATGTTTTTTCAATGTTGAAAGGTTTGTTTCTCAGGAGGGACGCAGGGCGCTCCATACTTCTGACGAGCACTGTAGATAGATAGATAGACCTCTAACTCTCATTCTCTGGTTCCTTTTCATTTACTTCATCCTTTCTGTTCCTTATTTGTGTGAATAGGGTCTTAAATAGGTGCTATGCATGTCCGGTAGGAGGTTATGTAGGTGTTTTTCTAAGGTAGGCTGGGTTAGGGTCCATAAGTACCAGTCCAAGAGGCAGGGTCCCAGTATCCAGACAAATATGCATAATTGTTCAATCCATCTATCATATCGTTTACATAAATCAGGAACATTACTGGCGCTAACACTGAGCCCTGTGGGACTCCACTTATTACTTCTCTCCATCCAGACATCCTGTCCTTCATTACTCTCCTCATTTGTCTGTCTCTCAAAAAGTCTCAAATTCATTCCAGGAGCTTCCCCTTCAGTCCTCCTACGTGCTCCAATTACCACATTAGTCACTTATGGGGTACCTTGTCAAAGGCTTTCTCCAAACGTAAATACACACAATCCACCCAACCGTCTCTCTCCTGTAGCACGTCAATCGTTCTTGAGTAAAAGCTCAACAAGTTGGAGACACATGACCTTCCACCTCTGAATCCAAACTGACTTTCAGCCTCCTCCAGATATTTTATCCATCTGTCTTTCATGATTCTCTTGCACAATTTTGAGACCATGCTGGTCAGGGAAACTGGTCTATAATTCAGGGGTTCTTCCTTGTTTCCTCCCTTATAAACTGGTACCACATTGGCCCTCCTCCATTCCCTAGGCACCTTCCCTTTTTCCTGGGAAAACACAATTAAACAATTAATCTTATCCGCCAGTTGTTCTCTGCATTCCTTCAGTACCCAATTAGAGATTCCGTCTGGTCCTGGGGCTTTCCTTACGTCCTGAGTTTCTAGTAATTTATACATTTCCTGCACTTCCACTTTTATATCGTGTGTGTGTGTGTGTGTGTGTGTGTGTGTGTGTGTGTGTGTGTGTGTGTGTGTGTGTGTGTGTGTGCACGCAAGGCAGTGCATCCAACACATGAGGCCTGAGGTGACCGTTGTTAATATTTTTGTTTTACTGTCAACATCATAATGCATTAATTTCTTGCTGCAGTATGTTGATGGTTATATTATAAACTTTTAACATATCCTAGTGTTCTATGTTTGTATCAGTAGTGGGACCAGTGTTAAGCACGAAATCAGCTTGAGATGTAACTGCCAGTTAAGAATGACAGGTGGGGTGGGGGGCTGGGTATGGGCATAGGGGAGGGTTGGGAGCCGAGGTAGTGGCAGGTGGAGGTTGTTTGGTCCCCCCCTCCCCTCCTCCCTGGGTATACAGGGGTAGGAAGGGGGCACCCCTGGGCAGAAATTAGTGATCGTGAGACTACAGATGTCTAATGCTTTCGGAGGTCCCTCCCAATAGTCCGAAAAAAACAATAGTCCAAATGACCCTCGGTCCCCTGCCATTCGGATTACAGGACTTTTACTGTATTTAACCAATGACCAAGTATTCTCACAGCTTCTTACTGGACATAAAACGATTATGAAACCTTTTATCAATGAAGCAGTTACATAAATGCTTTAATAACACTGATTAGGATAGAAGAGGGCCAAGGCTATTGATGGGCTCAGGGGTCACATAAACAATAACATTGTTTTTGTGTTGTGATGTAGGTTAACATAAGCCCTCCCTGTACTTACCCTGAGAAACTAGATATCACTGTAAGATGGCTACCCCCATGTCCTGTGAATGACTATCTCAGTGCTGTATCTTTAGGCACCTCTACAAAAACCGGTGCCTTAACTGTTCATTGAATCTGCTTCCTGTACTTGTGTCAGTTTTATCTGCCCTACTACCAGTACACATCCCAAACACTTAATAGCAAACAATGTCATGTTAAATGAAGAGCATTCCTACATTAACTGTTATGGTGAAATCTGTATTATGTGACAGCTTGTTAAATGAGTAAGTATTGTATCTCAAAACTGTGCAAGACAACTTTTCACACAAATTATATGGTTGGAAGGTACATTACTTATATTTTCAAACAATACCAATCCCCCCTGGGGGTAGGGGGGTTTCCAAGAATACTCCCCCAGTATCCCTGCTTGTCGTACGAGGCGACTAAAAGGGTTGGTGGTGGGTTAGTGCCCCACCCCGTAAAAAGAACTAACTAAAAAGGCGAATAAAGCGCCTCGGACCCGGACGGACCATACGTTGACGACTAAGAAATGGATAAAGGACATTCTGAGGGTGGGAACATGGAATGTGAGAGGAGTGAATGATGAAGTGAAAGAGAGAGAGATTGTCCAGGTGCTTGAGGATGCAAAAGTGGATATATGTGGATTGACTGAAACTAAATGGAAAGGTGAAAGGATGAGAGAATGGGAATATGGTGTAGGTATATGTGCGGGAGTCAGTGAGAATGAGAGGGCAAGAGAGGGAGTATGTCTGATGATAAGCAAGAAGTGGAATGAGAATATAAGAGAGTATGGAACAGTGGGTGCAAGGATTGTATGGGTGAGGATGAAAGTAGGTATACAAGCATGGGCGATTGTATGTGTTTATGCTCCAACAGAGGATCGAGTGGCAAGAGTGAAAGATGAGTTTTGGGCGAGAGTAGAAGCATGTATGGACAAGTTTGAGAGAAGCGAGAGAGTGCTGTTGATTGGAGACATGAATGGCAAAGTTGGGAATGTACGAGTGGATGGAGTGGTTGGTCAGTGGGGTGTGCCAGCTGAAGTAGATGGGAACAGTAGTGCTTTGGTGGACATCAGTGCTGGTAAGGGGTTGGCAATAGCCAACACCTACTTTCGTCATAAGATGATCCACCGGTATACATGGAGAGTAATGAGGAGGATGGATGATGAACTTGTTGAACGAAAGGCAATGATAGACTACGTGTGTGTGGATGAGCGAATGAGAAGACAAGTGTTGGATGCAAGAGTGTGGAGAGGGTGGGGGAATGGAGTCTCGGACCATCACTTAGTGATGGCCAAGGTAGAGCTGCAAAGAAAGTGGTTGAGGAGACGAAGGGGAAGACAGGAGGAAGCAGCTCCTGTGAGAAGAGTGGAGAAATTGCAAGATAGTGAGAAAATGACAGAGTATAAGAGCATAGTGGAAGAAAGATTGGGAAGGTATGAGCTAGAGCAGATGGAAGGGGTGGAAGACGTATGTAAGATATTCACGGAAGAGATAAGCGCAGCGTGTGAGGCGGTTTGTGGAGTGAGGAGGAGATGCAAGGGTGTGCAAGGGACAGCATGGTGGAATGATGAGGTGAAATGAGCTGTGGAACAAAAGAAGAAGGCATATAGTGAATGGTTGGCGAGTAGAGGTAGGGGAGAAGATGAGAGAGAGAAGAGAGAGGTATATGTGAGCAGGAGAAGGGAGGTTAAGAGACTGGTGAAGGAGAGTAAGAAGAAAGTGGATGAAGATTTTGGGAGGAATCTGAGTGTGAAATGTAGGGAGAGTAAGAAATTGTTTTGGAAGGAGGTAAAGAAAGTAAGGCAGTGTGAAAGGGGAAATAGTAGGGGAGTGAAAGATAAGAATAATAGATTGTTGGTGGAGAAGAAAGAGAAATTGAGCAGATGGAAGGAGCACTTTGAGGATTTGTTGAATGTAGAGAGTGAGAGCAGTGTGAGTATAAGTGGTTGGGGAATGGCTGGGAGAAGAAGAGATGAGAGGAGGGAGGAAGAGATCAGTAGGTCGGAAGTAGTGGAAGCGATGAAGAAGATTAAGCTGGGAAAGGCCCCAGGAATTGATGGAGTGTGTGGTGAAATGCTTAGGTATGGGGGTGAGATTGTTGTGGAGTGGATATGGAAGTTGTGTAGATTGGCTTGGGAAGAGGGAAGGGTTCCAGAGGACTGGAAATCAGGTATAATTGTTCCTCTGTACAAAGGAAAAGGGGAGAGAGAAGTATGTGGTAACCATAGGGGTATTTGCCTTCTTAGTGTGACTGGTAAAATATATGGTAGAATACTCATTGATAGGGTTAGGCATATGACAGAGGAGCTAGTTGGAGAAGAACAAGGGGGATTTAGGAAGGGAAAAGGGTGTGTAGATCAGATATTTGTTCTAAGATGTTTAGTGGAGAAGTATCTAGAGAAGGGAAGGAAAGTGTATGCTGCCTTCATGGACTTGGAGAAAGCTTATGACAGAATAGATAGGCAAGGTATGTGGACGGTATTAAGAATATATGGAGTGGAGGCGAAATTGTTGAATGCTGTGAAGAGTATGTACGAGGGAGCTAGGGCTACGGTGCGAGTGGATGGTGAGCTGAGTGAGTTATTTGATCTTAATGTGGGACTGAAACAGGGGTGTGTGATGTCTCCATGGCTGTTTAATATATATATGGATGGGGTTGTAAAGGAGGTGCAAGGTAGGGCAGTGGATGTGGGGCTGGCCCTAATGAATGAGGGTGAGATTTGGAAGCTTCCGGTGTTGATGTTTGCTGATGATACAGTATTGTTGAGTGAAGATGAATGGGAGTTGCAAGGTTTGGTGAATGAATTTGGGACAGTGTGTACGAGGAGGAAGCTGAAAGCTAATGTAAACAAAAGTAAAGTTATGGTGTTTGAGAGGAATGAAGTCACAGAGTGTGCAGTGAGGTTGGATGGTGAGGATATGGAGAATGTGAGTGCATTCAAGTACTTGGGTAGTGTGATGAGTAAGGATGGAACTTTGGGGGATGAAGTACGTGAAAGGGTACAGCAGGGAAGAAAGGTTGTTGGTACACTGAAAGCAGTGATGAGAAATAGGGAGGTGAGTATGGAAGTTAAGAAGTCACTGCATGATGGTATTGTGATCCCTACCCTGACGTATGGAAGCGAGGCGTGGACCTTGCAAGAGGGGAACAAGTCAAGAGTGAAAGCAGTGGAAATGAGTTACTTGAGAGGAGCATGTGGAGTGACGTGGAGGGACAGGTTGACGAACGAAGAAGTGAAGGAATGTTGTGGGGTAGATGTGGATGTGGCTGAAAAGATTAGGAGAAATACACTGAGATGGTTTGGACATGTGGAGAGAATGGAGAATGAAAGACTGACTAAGAGGGTGTATGTAGGTGAGGTGGAGAGAGGGAGAGGGAGGGGTAGACCGAGGATGAGGTGGAGGGATGGAGGTGAGAGGTATATGAGGGAGGGGGGGGTGAGTTGGGGGGAGGGTAGTCAAATGGTGGGTGACAGAGTGACTTGGAGGCGTTTCGTCTGCGGCCACCCTTTGCGGGATTAGGGCGTCGGGCTATAGATAGATAGATAGATAGATAGACCAATCCCCAGTTTTGGTTTTAATAATAAGCTGTAATAAGTCTGCCAAATTCTGATTGCATCTTTCTCCAATTTGAATTTTTGGTGCAAAACCGCCTTCTAATGTTGAATGCCTCATATTGTTTAATGCACTGTTTTATTTATTACCATAAACCTGACAGCAAAATAATTTAATGGAGAGATGGGATGACAAATCAATTATTCCTCCCACTTGAACTGTGTTTTGATCAGCAAAGTCAGGCATCAAACAATTTGGCCTGTGAAACAGTATTGTACCTCATTACAAGTTACCATGAAGTCACCACCAAAGTTATCAGAGAAGAGATAACACAAAAATCACTCATCCAACACTAGTTTAACTGTGACTTGTTGGATCTGTCTATAAATAGCTCTGAAAACAACTGCATGCAAAGGATTTACTAACTATATTCTTCTCAACCACTGGTAAGCTGGTCAAGACATACCAAGAAATGCTCCTATTAGCATTCCAACAGAGCGTGCAGTGAAGGTCTGGAAGGCCGTGTTGACAGACTCCCCAATGCCCAGTTCCAGCTTAATCAATGGCCCACCACTCACTGACACACACATACCCTGAAAACAAAAACAAAATATTAAATGTATAAAACATTTACAGTACTTGCATGAATCTACTGACATTACACATTACAGTACTGCTGAGAGAGAGAGAGAGAGAGAGTTACAAGAAAAAGTTAGTACAGTAAAACCTCGACATAACGGACTTCAATAGACCGGAATTCGCTTTTATTGGACTTGAAGCTACCGAACTAAATTCCTATATATCGGAAAAAGTCCGATAAAGCCAGAAGTAGTCGGGAGTGCCTGACCACTTCAGCTATGTTCACCACAATAGGATAAATAAAAGACATGGTTATCAGTGTACAGTACAGTATTATTATATAATACCATCTGATTAATGTAAAGAAGTCTGGATGTCACTTTTATCAGAATTTTGCATATTTCGGAATGGGTTGGCTCCAATTAGTCCGTTACAGTGAGGTCTTACTGTACAGTATCTCAATGCCCTTGTGGCCCATATCAATGAGATGGGCTTTGAATGTACAGTATTTTGGTGTTGTGATGAGGAGGGGTAGTTACTGAATGAATTGGTGTTGTGATGAGGAGGGGTAGTTACTGAATGAATTGGTGTTGTGATTAGGAGGGATAGATTGAGATGGTCTGAGCATGTTGAGTTGATGGAAGATGCAGATTGTGTGAGGTGTGAATGTCAACGGTAGAGCTGTGAGTGCAAACCTCTGGGACACGGTCATAGAGTGTGATCTCAGGGATCAAAGACTGAATAGGGAAGCTGCTAGAGATCAACCAGCATGCAGAGCTGCCATTAGGTGACAAAGGCCAATGGATGCAAGCATGTTGGAGCCATTATTGACCACTCTACGATGCAGATACATCAACAGCAAAGGGAACCTATAAGACAACCCCACCACGGGGTCAGCTGCTTACCTGCATTCAGCAGGTTTTCTGGGTCAGCAACATATTTCTACCTAACACTTCATTTTACTCTCTCCACTGCACTTAATTACCTCTTCATATATATCAACACTTCCTGCCTTCCCATTCTTCAACCATATCAAAGCATAATAGATAGATGGAAAGCTTGTAGACAGATGGACTGGCATATTTACGACCATACATATTACAGTTGAGGTAAGGCTTAAAACATAAATGATATGCATGCAATAATGAACCTTCTTGATTTGTTCTTCAGCACAATACAGTATTTATAATGTAAAATCTGATGTTTCCTACCAGTGCAAGGAATGCAATGCAGAGGCAGACAGTTCTAATGAACAGCATGAAAGTTGGCAAGAAGCCTGCAGTAACTTGCTGGCGAGATCTTGGAATTTTTCCACCCAGTAATCCAGCCTCATCAAAGACAATGTCCTCCTCAAAAGGGTCATTATCCTCCGTGTGGTCTGCCATGGCCATCCAGCGTCGAAACTGTCGGTAAATGGTGAAGTCCACCCACAAGGCTCACCCTAATAACTGTGGCCAGCTGAAACATATGAAAGAAGAGTTTACTGTGCTATATTTGGGATGTATCCATCACCACTCTGATAAAGTACCAATATCTACTGCCAGAACTGGCAGATCAGAACTGTGAAAAATCCATACAGTGCTCTCTTGCATCTCAAACACTTTAAACTTACAAAACTGAAACTCACACTGAGGCTAAATGGTAAACAATTCTCATCTCACAAGTAATCCCTTGATCCCCATATAATCTCTTTAAAAAATTACGGATAAGCATACCTTCCCGGTAAGTATTTTTATTGCTTTGGTGCAACCACAAGCACAAGACTGCAAAAGATTGTTTGTAAAATGCCTGTCTTCATTCATACATCTACCTAGTATTTCACAATCAATACAGAATGCATATTAAAGTGACTATCTATCTATCTATCTATTGCCAGATGCCTCAATCCCGTTTGGGGTGGCCACAAACAAATCGCCTCCAAGTTGCTCTGTCCCCCGCCATTTCACTGCCCTGCTCCCAACTCACACCCCCCTCTCTCATATACCTCTCCACCCCATCCCTCCATCTCATCCTCGGCCTCCCCCTCCCTCTTCCCCCCTCCACCTCACTCACATACACTCTCTACGTCAGTCTTTCACCCTCCATCCTCTCCACATGGCCAAACCACCTCAGTGCATTTATCATAACGCTTCCTATCACATCCACATCCACACCGCAATGCTCCTTTATATCCTCATTCGTCAGCCTGTCTCTCCATGTGACTCCACAGGCTCCTCTTAAATAACTCATTTCCACTGCTCTCACTCTTGACTTGTGTCCTTCCAACAACGTCCAAGCTTCAATTCCATACGTTAGAGTTGGTATCACAATACTGTCGTGTAGTAACTTTTTCACTTCCATGTTCACTTCCCTGTTTCCTATCACTGCTTTCATAGAACCAGCAACCTTTCTTCCCTGCTGTACCCTTTCAAGCACTTCACCCTCCAAACCTCCATCCTTACTCATCACACTACCCAAGTACTTAAACGTACTCACATTTTCCAATTCCTCACCATCCAACCTCGCTGTACATTCACTGACTTCACCTCTCTCAAAGACCATCACTTCACTCTTCCCTACATACACCTTTAGATTCCGTTTCTTACACACTCTTCCAAACTCATCCACCAAGCCTTGCAGCTCCCCTTCGTCTTCACTCAACAACACAGTATCATCTGCAAACAACAGTACAGGGAGTTTCCAAACAATATCCTCTCTCACCAGGGCCACTCCAACTTCCACTACCCAACCTTGTACCTCTTTTATTACCCCATCCATGAACAGACTGAACAACCATGGAGACATGACACATCCCTGTTTCAAACCAACTTTCAAAGAGAAAAATTCACTTAGTTCACCATCCACACGCACTGCAGCCTTCGCACCATCGTACATACTCTTCACAGCATTCAATAACTTCCCATCTACTCCATATATTCTTAATACTTTCCACAATCCTAGTCTATCCACCCTGTCATATGCTTTCTCCAAATCCATGAAAGCCACATACAACTTCTTTCCCTTCTCTAGAAACTTTTCCACTAAACATCTAAGAATGAATATCTGATCTACACAACCTCTTCCCTTCCTAAAGCCTCCCTGTTCTTCTCCAACTAATTTCTCTGTTCTTTCTCTAACTCTCTCAATAAGTATCCTACCATACACTTTTCCTATTATACTAAGAAGACAAATGCCCCTATGATTACCACACTTCTTTTTCCCCTTTTCCTTTCTACAAGGGAATAATTATACCTGACTTCCAATCCTCTGGGACCCTACCTTCCTCCCAGGCCAATCTGCACATCTTCCACATCCATTCTACTACTATCTCTCCCCCATGCTTCAGCATTTCACCACACACTCCATTAATTCCTGGGGCTTTCCGCGATTTAACTTTCTTCATTGCTTCCATAACTTCCATCCTACTGATTTCTTCCTGTCTTCTCACCTCCCTCCTTCTCCCAGCCATTCCCCAGCCACTTATACTCGCATTACTTCCATCCTCTGTGTTCAACAATTCCTTAAAGTGTTCTCTCCATCTGCTCACTTTTTCTCCCTTCTCCACTAGTAATCTACCATTTTTATCTTTCACTCCCCTGCTAACTTCACTTCCACCCTGTCTTACTCTCTTCACCTCTTTCCAGAACATTTTCTTACAGTCCCTCCACTTTACACTCAAATTCCTTCCAAATTCCTCATCCACTCTATTCTTACTAATCTTTTCACCTCTCTCTTTCTTTCTACATATAACTCTCTCTTCCACTTCTCAACTTCTTCCACGTCCCTATTTCTCCTCCATTCATTGTATGCTTTCTTCTTTTATGCCACAGCCTGTCTCACCTCTTCAGTCCACCACGCTGTTCCTTGCACCCCCCTCCATCTTCTCTTCCTTCCACACACCACATCACATGCTGCACATATTTCTTCTGTAAATATCCTACACACACCTTCCACGTCTCCCATCTGCTCCAATTCATATTTGCCCAATTGTTCCTCCACTTCTCTCTTATACTCTGCCTTCTTCTCATCCTCTTGTAACCTTTCCACTCTCCCTGCAACTACTCCTTCCTCTCGTCTTTCCCTTCTTCTCTTCCTCCATCTTACTTGAATCATAATTCTGGCCACCACCAAGTAGTGGTCAGAAAGTCCACTCCCCCAACCTCTATAAGCTCTTGCATCCATTACACATCTTCGCATCCTTTCATCCACACACACATAATCAATCATTGCCTTCCTTTCATTCAGTTCACCACCCACCCTTCTCATCACTTGCCATGTACTGTATACCTGTGGATCATTTTATGCCTGAAGAGGGTATTGGCTATCACCAACCCCCTTCCAGCACAAATGTCCACTAACGCACTCCCATTCTCATCTATCTCCGCAGGCATACCCCACTCACCAACTATTCCATCCACCTTCACATTCCCAACTTTACCATTCATATCACCGATCAAAAACACTCTCTCATTCCTTCCAAACTTTTCCATGCACACTTCTACATTTGTCCAGAACTCTTCTCTCACTCTTCTAGCATGATCTTGCGTTGGAGCATACACACACACACAATCGCCCACATTTGTATTCCAACTTTCAACTTTACCCACACAATCCTTGACCCAACTGATCCATACTGTCTTATGCTCTTCTTCCATCTTTTACTCACAACTATACATACTCCTTCCTTTGCCCTCTCATTCTCACCTACTCCTGCACATATACCCCATCCATACTCCCATTCTCTCACCCTTTCTCCTCTCCATTTTGTTTCAGTTATTCCACATACAATGCTCGTCAGAAGTATGGAGCGCCCTGCGTCCCTCCTGAGAAACAAACCTTTCAACATTGAAAAAACATATAAATAATGCATTTTATTTACCTTTAGTGCTTCATAGGGTAGCCTTTACGTTTCTTCACGGACCTGAGACGTCTTGGAAGTGAAAGGGCGAGGCTCCTGAGGTGCTGGAGGGGTATTTTGTCCCAGGAGTCATGAATGGCGGCTTCCAGCTGAGGCAGAGAGCTCACGTCCTTCCCTTGGAGACTCTTCTTTACGAGGTACCAGAGGTTTTCAATCGGGTTGAGGTATGGGCTATTCCCTGGCCAGTCTGTCATGAATGATACCTCGCAGTCACGAAGCCAATTGGTGACCGATTTGGCCTTGTGAGCAGGTGCACCATCCTGCTGAAACACTCGTGCACCTGTTAGCTCGAAGGAGTCTGGTAAATGATCACACAGAAGCTCCAGGTAAACATCCTGATTCACTCTGAGGTTCTTGGGAAGTACAACAAGCTTCCCCTAACCCTTCCCTGAGAAACAACTCCATACCATGAGTGAATCAGGATGTTTAACTGTGCTTTCTACATACTGTGGGTCAAGTGGGTCACTACCTTTGCGTCGATACACACGTGCTCCTCTGTTACAGGTAACACTAAATGTTGCCTCATCAGACCACAACACTGACAACCATTGCTCTTCACCCCAGTTTAGATATTTATTAGCAAAGGCAAGCCTACGAATTCTCTGGCTCTTAGTAAGAAGAGGCTTTTTCACAGGCCTGTGACTTGTGTAACCAAGCTCATGCACCCTACGAGACACTGTTCTCACTGACACCTCACCAAACACTTCCGGGTTGCTCTCCTTAATTTTCCTTGCACTCACACGAGGATTAAACTCCACTGCATGTTTTAAAACATTAAAAGACCTTGGGGAAGTTTTCCTAGGCCTACCAGACCTCGGTTTCTTTGTGGGAACTTCACCACTGTTTTCCTCCCGAAACCGCGCACAACAACGACGCACGGTCGATCGTGCCACACCAACCAATTCACTAATTTCCTTTGTCTGGTGGCCTGCCTCCTTTAGAGCAATGATCTGGGATATGATTTCACTCGATAGTTCACGGGTAGGTGCCATAACAAAGTTTTGAAGGCCAAAACACTGCGGGACACTCGGTAAAAAATGGCGCAATTTGAGAGGGACACTCGGCGGAGTTCCTCTCTCTCAGGCAGCCCGTGGGCGACTGAGGCGGGAACTAACCAGCGCGTCAGAAGGCCTCAGGCTACCGTGACGTCATGCTCGGAGCTCAAACTTGTGGCTCAATTCTTACCCCCAAAAATGGGTGATTCTTTTTTGGGCCATAAGTATTGCGCGCCCGGCGGACAATGCTGAATACTTTTGACGAGTACTGTACTGTACATCCACTTTCGCACCCTCAAGCACCTGGACAATCTCTCTCTCTTTCACCTCATCATTCGCTCCTCTTACATTCCATGTACCCATTACCAAATTCTTTGTCCGGTCCTGGGTCGTCATCGTTTGGTCAGCCCTTGTCCGAGGCTTCTTGTTTGTTTTTTTAGTTAGTTGTTTTCCGGGGAGGGGCACTAACCCTCCGCCAACCCTTTTAGTCACCTTTTACGACAAGCAGGGATACTGGGGGAGTATTCTTGAAAAACCCCCCTACCCCCAGGGGGTTTATACTACAGTATTTATCATCTGAAAATCCTCACTTTTGTACTACAGTTGAGTTGCATAAAATGCGTGTTTGTAAGCCACGGTTTTCTAATCCACGGCATGGTTCCCGCTTAGAACCAAAAGTAGCAGAAACCACGGTTATATGCTTAAAGCGCGGACTTTCGGCGCCAAAGAGATGCATTTCTGTTATGATTTCCATGATGTCTGTCTGTGCCACAAACCGCGGCCATCAGCCAGTCACTGGCATACACGACAAGCAATGAGAAGCCAAGCATAACCCTTTCCTGGCGGCAAGTGCGCACACTACTTCCCTCCATCATTTATTCCTGCACCACCTGCTATGAGAGTGGCCATGAGTGTGGTTTCTGAGGACTACTTGCTCCCCCCCCCCCATTTTTTTTGTTCCCTTACTTGCCCGTCCAGCATGATTTGATGCCAGACCACAACTGGCCTATGACTTCATTGCAAAAGGGCCAGAAAAAAAAGCCACCACTTAAATATGACCAGAAAATTGATGTCATTCATTGCATCATTATTGGAGAGGAAACGGCAAGAACGACGATGACACCACTTCAGTTATCTCTGCGGCGGACTTTATGGGGTTCCTGAGGGAGGCTGAGGAGGAAGAAATGGGGCTGAGGCAATGGCAGCATGAGGCACCTCCACACTTGCCTCATGCTGAGAGGCGGATCCCCCACCCCCACCCCTTCCACTTAAGCATGTCGATGGCTGGAGTCAGGTAAGACCCTTTAATATTATTTATTTAATGTTTAATATTCTTTATTCCCAGTTATACATGCACTGAATAATTATTTGAGTGTGTGCTAGTGTTCGCTGGTGTTTAGTTGGGTGTAGGTAGGGTGATAAGTGGCAACCTGGCCAAGAGGCCAGAACCGTAAGTAATTTTTCCCATAAGTTATGTTATTTATAATCCATGGTCTCATCTTAAATGTCAGGACCAAGTTGCCTAGCCCTGGGCTCCTACGCTCCTCATGGGGCAAGGTAGGATTGGATAATGATGAATGGATGGATGGATGGAATTTCTACGACAAAGCAGTGGTCCAGAACCCTATTGCCGCGGATTAGACGACAACCATACTTAGTCTTGTTTCTATTTTTTTTTTTTTTTTTTTTCAAATAACAGAATGGAGGAAGGAAATACATTCATTCATTCATTCATTGCCAGACGCCATGTATCCCAGACAGGGTGGCCAAGGGCTTAGAGTTAACTGTTTTACAGGGAGGGGCACTAATCCTCCACCAACCCCACTTGACGTAGGGATGCCAACAGCATCTGGTGTTCCCCGGCGGTCACCCATCCAAGTACTAACCAGACCCAACGTTGCTTAACATCGCTGATCGAACGCGAAGCGGTGTACTCAACGTGGTATGGCCGTAAAAAATAAATAAATAAATATATAATCCATACACCAGATTACTGGCATCCTCCATTCAAAAAATATTTGTAACAGTTGGACTTAAACAGCTGTAGGTTGAAGTTTGGGGGGAAACAACTACGGGGAAGCGAGTTCCAAAGAGATGCAGTTCAGGGAATAAAAAAATTCTATATAGAGAGAAGTTATGCAATATGGCTGTGTGACATTCCAGTCATGAGCGCTACCAGATGCCCGTGTAGCATGAGGGAAGGCATGGAGAGGTGGCACAATGGACACAACTTCGTCTGAGCATTTGCCATAAAAAATATCTGTAAAATAATGCAAGGGAGGAAGCACTGCTTCCTAATTGTAGGGGAGGTAGTTTATTTATTATAGCAAGTTTATTAATAATTCCAACAGCTTTGTTCTGAATCTTGTCTGGTTGTTTTAGTGCAACCTCCCCACAACCATTCCACAAGGGTGAGCAATATTCAAGCTGAGAGCACATGTGACTCTTATAAATTATAGCTAACTGCTCGTCAGTGATGAAGTTATGGACTCTGTGCAATAATCCAAGTTTCTTTATGGCAGCTCTAGAGTGACCTGACAGGAGAAGTCCAGCTGAGGGCATTGTTAAGTGAGACACCAAGAATTTCAATACTTTTGGAGATGAGGATATTAGTAGCACTGAAGGTAATGCACAAATCTGGCAATATCTTTCTACTAGTAAACTGTATATATATTAGACTTTACTAGCATTAAATGAGACAAAGTTGCTTTGTCCCCATTCAGTGATCGTAGATAAGTCTTAATTTATGGAAATGGCTGTACTGAGTTGAGAGTTAGAGACATCAGGCTTTGTAAATGGATGTTTGACTGTGAATGAACTGTCAAGTGTTGAGTCATCTGCATATGAATGGATGGGATTGTGCAAGACAGATAATCTATCTATCTGTCTATCTCTTGCCAGAAGCCTCAATCCCGTTTGGGGAGGCCACAAACAAATCACCTCCACATCCCCCTGTCCCCTGCTCGCAACTCACACCCCCCTCTCTTATATACCTCTACACCCCATCCCTCCATCTCATCCTCGGCCTCCCCCTCCCTCTCCCCCCCTCCACCTCACTCACATACACTCTCTTCATCAGTCTTTCACCCTCCATCCTCTCCACATGGCCAAACCACCTCAGTGTATTCCTCCTAACGCTTCCTATCACATCCACATCCGCACCACAACGCTCCTTTATGTCCTCATTTGTCAGCCTGTCTCTCCAAGTGACTCCACAGGCTCCTCTTAAATAACTCATTTCCACTGCTCTCACTCTTGACTTGTGCCCTTCCAACAACATCCAAGCTTCACTTCCATACGTTAGAGTTGGTATCACAATACTGTCATGTAGTAACTTTTTCACTTCCATGCTCACTTCCCTGTTTCTTATTACTGCTTTCAAAGAACCAGCAACCTTTCTTCCCAGCTGTACCCTTTCAAGCACTTCACCCTCCGAACCTCCATCCTTACTCATCACACTACCCAAGTACTTAAACATACTCACATTTTCCAATTCCTCACCATCCAACTTTGCTGTACATTCAATGACTTCACTTCTCTCAAAGACCATCACTTTACTCTTCCCTACATTCACCTTGAGATTCCATTTCTTACGCACTCTCCCAAACTCATCCACCAAGCCTTGCAGCTCCCCTTCGTCGTCACTCAACAACACAGTATCATCTGCAAACAACAGTATATAGAGTTTCCAAACACTACCCTCTCTCATCAGGGCCACTCTAACATCCACTCCCCTGCCTTGTACCTCTTTTATTACCCCATCCATGTACAGACTGAACAACCATGAAGACATGACACATCCCTGTTTTAACCCAACTTTCAAAGAGAAAAATTCACTCAGTTCACCATCCACACACACACCGCAGCCTTAGCATCATCATGCATACTCTTCACAGCATTCAATAACTTCCCATCTACTCCATATATTCTTAATACTTTCCACAATCCTTGTCTATCCACCCTGTCATATGCTTTCCCCATATCCATGAAAGCCGCATACAACTTCTTTCCCTTCTCTAGAAACTTTTCCACTAATGATCTAAGAATGAATATCTGATCTACACAGCCTCTTCCCTTCCTAAAGCCTCCCTGTTCTTCTCCAACTAATTCCTCTCTTATTTCCCTAACTCTGTCAATAAGTATCCTACCATACACTTTTCCTATTATACTAAGAAGACAAATGCCCCTATAATTACCAAACACTTCTTTTTCCCCTTTTCCTTTGTACAAGGAAATAATTATACCTGACTTCCAATCCTCTGGGACCCTACCTTCCTCCCAGGCCAATCTGCACATCTTCCACATCCATTCTACTACTATCTCTCCCCCATGCTTCAACATTTCACCACACACTCCATCAATTCCTGGGGCTTTCCCCGACTTAACTTTCTTCATTGCTTCCACAACTTCTATCCTACTGATTTCTTCCTGTCTTCTCACCTCCCTCCTTCTCCCAGCCATTCCCCAGCAACTTATACTCACATCACTTCCATCTTCTATGTTCAACAATTCCTTAAAGTGTTCTCTCCATCTGCTCACTTTTTCTCCCTTCTCCACTAGTAATCTACCATTATTATCTTTCACTCCCCTCCTAACTTCAATTCCACCCTGCCTTACTCTTTTCACCTCTTTCCAGAACATTTTCTTACAGTCCCTCCAATTTACACTCAAATTCCTTCCAAATTCCTCATCCACTCTCTTCTTACTCTCTCTTATTAATCTTTTTACCTCTCTTTCTTTCTTTCTACATATAACTCTCTCTTCCGCCTCTCAACTTCTTCCACGCCCCTATTTCTCATCCATTCATTGTATGCTTTCTTCTTTTGTGCCACACCCTGTCTCACCTCTTCAGTCCACCACGGTGTTCCTTGCATCCCCCTCCGTCTTCTCTTGATCCCACACACCACATCACATGCTGCACATACTTCTTCTGTGAATATCCTGCACACACCTTCTACGTCCCCCATCTGCTCCAATTCATATTTGCCCAATCGTTCTTCTACTTCTCTCTTATATTCTGCCTTTTTCTCATCCTCTTGTAACCTTTCCACTCTCCTCGCAAATACTCCTACTTCCCGTCCTTCCCTTCTTCTATTTCTCCATCTTAATTGGATCTTGATTCTGGCCACCACCAAGTAGTGGTCAGAAAGTCCACTCCCCCAACCTCAATAAGCTCTTGCATCCATTATATATCTTCGCATCCTTTCATCAACACACACATAATCAATAATTGCCTTCCTTTCATTCAGTTCACCACCCACCCTTCTCATCACTCGCCATGCATACCTGTGGATCATTTTATGCCTGAAGAGGGTATTGGTTATCACCAACCTCCTCCCAGCACAAATGTCCACTAATGCACTGCCATTCTCATCTATCTCAGCAGGCACACCCCACTCATCAACTATTCCATCCACCTTCACATTCCCTATGGTACTTTGCCATTCATATCACCGATCAAAAACATTCTCTCATTCCTTCCAAACTTTTCCATGTACACTTCCACATTTGTCCAGAACTCTTCTCTCACTCTGCTTGCACGATCTTGAGTTGGCGCATACATGCACACAATCACTCACATTTGTATTCCAACTTTCAATCTTACCCACACAATTCTTGACCCAACTGATCCATACTCTCTTGTGTTCTTCTTCCAGCTTTTACTCACAACTATACACAATCCTTTTTTTGCCCTCTCATTCTCACCTACTCCTGCACATATACCCCACCCATGCTCCCATTCTCTCACACTCTCACCTCCCCATTTAGTTTCAGTTACTCCACATACATCAACTTTCGTACCCTCAAGCACCTGAACAATCTCTCTCTCTTCCACCTCATCATTCGCACCTCTTACATTCCATGTTCTGATTACCATGTCCTTTGTCCGGTCCTTGGTAGTCATCTTTTGGTCAGTCCTTGTCTGAGGCTTCTTGTTCGTCTTTTTAGTTAGTTGTTTTCCGGGGAGGGGCACTAACCCTCCGCCAACCCTTTTAGTCGCCTTGTACGACAAGCAGGGATACTGGGGGAGTATTCTTGAAAAAAAAACCTACCCCCAGGGGGTAAATAAGAGAACATTAATATGAATCAGGAACAGGGTTGGTGCCAGAACTGATCCCTGTGGCATGGCAGCATTAACTGAGTGGAAATTGGAATATCCATCATCTACTTGGAAGTGAAAAAGTTACTACATGACAGTATTGTGATACCAACTCTAACGTACGGAAGTGAAGCTTGGACATTGTTGGAAGGACACAAGTCAAGGGTGAGAGCAGTGGAAATGAGTTATTTAAGAGGAGCCTGTGGAGTCACATGGAGAGACAGGCTGACAAATGAGGATATAAAGGAGCGTTGTGGTGTGGATGTGGATGTGATAGGAAGCATTATGAGGAACACACTGAGGTGGTTTGGCCATGTGGAGAGGATGGAGGGTGAAAGACTGACGAAGAGAGTGTATGTGAGTGAGGTGGAGAGGGGAAGTGGGAGGGGGAGGCCGAGGATGAGATGGAGGGATGGGGTGGAGAGGTATATGAGAGAGGGGGGGTGTCAGTTGGGAGCAGGGCAGTGAAATGGCGGGGGACAGGGCGACTTGGAGGCGATTTGTTTGTGGCCACCCCAAACAGGATTGAGGCGTCTGGCAATAGATAGATAGATAGATACTTTTACTCTTTGTCACTGAGATATGGGGAATGCAGAGGAACAAGATGTTAGTCCATAGTAGGGAACGGTGCCACACTCTGTCGAAAGCTTTACAAATATCAAGGGCTACTGCATGAGTTTCTCCATGTTGGTCAATTGATTGTTGGATGCTATGAGTCAGAAGACTGAGTATGTCAATGGTGGATCTTTCATGGCAAAAACCATACTGTCTATCACTAATGAAGTTGCTGGATTCAAGATGTTTAACTTTTTTTTTTTAAGTGAAGAAGAAGGAACCAAAGGCAACAAGCCCACAAAACTGTTCCTTCCAAGAGAAAAACAAAATACAAGAGAGAGCCAAATTCAAGATCCGATCATTTCGAGATGCCTGGACACATTGTGTCTGAAAGACTGGAGATCATAGGAAGCAGGAAATACAGACAGAGGGAGACAGTTCCAGAGTTGACTTGTTGCATCAATGAAGGACTGGGAGTAACAGTTAACTCCTGCATCAAAGAGGTGATTATCAATAACAGGCTACCCCCAGTTGACCACAACAGTGATAAGGTATGTAACTTGTATACAATGCTTGCTAATATGAGAATAGCATTCACATAAATATATAAATGAAGACATGCTGAGAAAGATGATAACAAAATTCATCAGACCAACCCTGGAGTATGCATCAGTAGTCTGGAATCATTTCAAAGAACACATAGATAAGACTGAAAAAGTACAAAGGGCAGCTGCAAGATGGGTAGAGTACCTAGCTTAAGGGATCTAAGCTATCAAGAAAGACTAGAAAAATTGAATCTACCAACATTACCGAAGAGAAGAAAAAGAGGAGACATGATTATGCTATATAAATGCATCTCAGGGAAAGAGAAAATAGACATAAATGAATATATAACCTATGGGCAAGCATCAGCAAGAGGACACTGCAAAACACTACATAAAAAGAGAGGCGATAAAGACGTAAAGAAAATCAGTTTCCCAAATAGGGCAACTGATAAGTGGAATGCACTACTGAATGAAACACTGTGCCAATACCATTCATAAATTTAGGGATATGTATGATAAAAATGGTTTAATACATCAGACAGTAAGAGCCTGACTCAATTCTGTAAAGACACAATTAGAAAAGAACAATTAGGTAAGAACCACAATGCTGCTTCACTTCCTTATTTGTCAGTCTCTCTCTCCATGTAACTCCACTCATGATCTCTATCTATCTATCTATTGCCAGACACCATAATCCCATAAGGGGTGGCCATTTGACTTTGAGTTACCGGTAGTTGTTTTACGGGGAGGGGCACTAACCCTCCACCAACCCACTTGTTGACACGTACGAGGCACGTATGGTTTGGTTATATGGTTACCGCCCAGCATTGTTAAATGGTTTCCTGGCTTACAGGAAACCATTTGGCTTGTCACTCAATGTAAAGCCACCTGTAAAGGAAAGAAAAGCAATTAGAAATGACAGGAAAGATGGGAGAAATAGGACGAGAGGAGAGCAGGCAAAGAAAAAAAATTATAAAGGCTAAGGAAGAAGTAGGCAGCACTACATCAAGTGAGTGGATGATGGTCACCACCACCTACCACTACTCATGAACTCAAGGTAAGTAATTTTGGTACATATGCAACACAAACAGCCTAGTTAACTGTTGAATTGTGACTGCAAGAAGTGATTGGAAAAGAGAAAAAATATATCTATTTTTGGGTAGTTAAGGAAAGGGCCAGGTTGCCTGTGGCAATGTTTACCAATGTTCCGTTCTTTCCAACTGGCCGTGTTGTTTACCAACAATTGCTGTAACTGGGCGTGTCAGTGTATCCCACGTCAAAGCTATGGGAAATTTAATTACTTAACCAAACAAACCTCTCTTGCATTTGACAGCTAGCTTATGGCCATTTGCTGGCAGATGTCAATGGAATACTTATACATTCTAAATCCTCATTTACAGATTTCAGGGGTAAGTTTATAAAAATGCCCAGAAGCTGTGGTAATCCAGGAAAAACAAGTAACCTGTGAAAGACTCATTTCAATAGAAAATATGAAAAGACCATGCTCATTTAGTAAAGAATATATATATATATATATATATATATATATATATATATATATATATATATATATGTGTGTGTGTGTGTGTGTGTGTGTGTGTGTGTGTGCCATATACAAATCCTGCATTACTGATAATGGATGTTCCACTGAAAACATGCATTCACCGAAAAAAAGATGAAAATGTTAATCGCCTCATTTTCAAGTTCTTTAATTAACAAATATGTTACTTACAGTCTTTTGATACTGCAAGCTGGGTTTCCTATTACACTTGTAGTATTTCGAAGTCCAGAGAAATATCGAGACTCAGGACATTGAGCTTATTTTGACTTGTCTGGTGTTCAGCTGTCGTCTGCTACTAATTCGTCAGGCTAAGGCTATGGCTTTGACTTCGCGATCTGTCAGATCTCAGATGCCTATGAATTAAAAAGTATAAGGGCGAGGTCTGAGCGAGAGTTAGGAACTACAATATTTAAAATCAGACATATGCAAACGAAATTATACTAACTGCAGACTGTGAGTAAATTTTTGAGAAACAGTTCAGCTTGGGGTATTTTTCCGAATCCTTTTTGTTTTCCCCGTCAGTGGGATTCCCCATCAAATTGTTATCCGTCACCAGAATTGCTAGCTTGATTGATAGATTTAAATGTTTATTTTTGTATTGATATCCAGAGCACACATACAAAAAAAAAGAAGTGGTGGATCTTGCCACACACCTTGAACTATCTATGTAGCTATCCATAGCCAGACGCCATAATCCCGTGAGGGGTGGTTGTTTTTCTTTGGGTTATTATTATTATTATTTTTTTTTTAATAGTGATTTTATGGGGATGGGCATATCCCCCCACCAACGCACTTGCTGACACATAAGGAACATTGTGTGGGTTGGTTATATGGTTACCACCCGGCGCTATAAATGGTTCATGGCTTTCAGAAAACCATTAGGCTTGTCACTCAATGTAAAGCCACCTGAAAAGGAATGGAGAGTGACAAAAAATGACAGGAAAGGTGGGAGAAATAGGAAGAGTGGATGGCAGACACAGAAAAAGGAAGATAAAGGTGAAGAGAGAAGTAAGCAGCCCTACTGTACATTCAGTAAATGGATGATGGTCACCACCACCTAACACACACACACACCTTCAACAAAACAAAAGTTTGCAGCCAAACCTGACACATTCCAGACACTAGTACAGTACTGAAGACTTCCTTTCAGGCTAGCCTTAACTTTACCTAATTTTACACCACCACAATAAGAGACAGGTGATATAGGAATACCTTTGTAGTAATTTTAGCACCAACGTATTGAACGTGCTCCCAACGTGTCAACAAGTGGGTTGGTGGAGGGTTTCCCCGTAAAACAACTAACTCAAAGTCAAATGGCCACCCCTTACTGGATTATGGCATCTGGCAATAGATAGATAGATAGTATTGATTGCCTGATAAATAAAAACTAGTGACACGGTGGTTCAAGCTGTTTTCTCATGGACCTATGTTCTAAAAAAAAACATTTTTAGTACTAGCCACATCTCAGGAGAATAACATTGATTTTTGATTAAAAAAATATTGAAGAACAAGTGAAATATGCCCACTTAGCGATAATGAAAAAATTAACTGGATTCAAGTGGTAAAGCCCTGCCCAGTCACATAACAGGTAAACCTTTCAGGCTCACTGTTAGTGACAACAGGAATATTCAAGTGCCTTAGGGAATACCCCTTCCCAAGAAAGTTGAAAGGTTAAGCCACTTCACACCTATGGTTTATTTTTATTTTATTCTTGCATTCCTCGTTTTCTGTGGTAGGTGGTGGTGACCATCATCCACTCACTTGATGTAGTACTGCCTACTTCTTCATCTTGTATCACTCTTTCTCCATGTCTGCCCTCCTCTCATCATATTTCCCTAATCGTTCCTGTCGCTTTTTATTACTCCTTATTCCTTTTCAGGTGGCTGCATATTGGATGACAAGCCTAATGGTTTCCGGTAAGCCAGAAAACCACATACATTGCTGCGTGGTCACCAAATACATGTAACAAACCCATATGGCAGAGGATTAGTACCCTTCCCCATAAAACAAACTCAGAAACAAACAGCCACTCTCTACGGGATTATGGTGCCTGGCTATATATAGACTGATAAACAGGAAAGATGGGAGAAATAGGAAAAGAGAAGGGCAGACGGAAAAAGAATGATAAAGGTGAAGAAAGAAGTAAGCAGCACTGCATCAATCGAGTGGATAATGGTCATGAATGCTTACCTATCTATCGATCTATCTAGTGCCAGATGCCTTAATCTCATAAGGAGTGGCCAGAAACAAATCACCTCCATGTCGCCCTGTCCCCTGCCATTTCATTGCCCTTCTCCCAGCTCACACCCCCCTCTCTCATATACCTGTGCACTCCATCCCTCCATCTCATCCTCAGCCTCCCCCTCCCTTTCCCCCCTCCACCTCACTCACAGACACACTCTTCATTTGGCTCTCACTCTCCATCCTCTCCATGTGGCCAAACCACCTCAATGTAATTCTCGTAACACTTTCTGTCACATCCACACCACAACACTCCTTCACTTCCTAATTTATTAATCTGTCTCTCCATGTAGCTCCACATGCTCCTCTCGAATAATTCATTTCCACTGCTCTCATTCACGACTTCCTTCCAACAAGGTCCAAGCTTCATTTCCATATGTTAGAATTGGTATCACAGTACTATCATGCAGTGACTCTTTTACTTCCATGCTCAATTCCCCATTTCTTATCTCTTTCAAAGAACCAGCAACTTTCCTTCTTTGTTGTACCCTTTCAAGTACAGTACTTCATCCTCCAAACTTCCATCCTTACTCATCACACTACCCAAGTACTTAAATGCACTCATATTTTCCATTTCCTCATTATCCATGCACACTGTAGGCTAGATTCTGTGACTTCATTTCTCTCGAAGTCTGTGACTTTCCTCCTCCCTATATTTACCTTTAGACTGTTTCATACACACTCTCCCAAACTTACCAAGCATTGCAGTTTCCCTGCATCTTCGCTTAACAATACAGTATCATCTGCAAACAACAGAACAGGAAATTTCCATCGCTGCCTTGTCTCATTAGGGTAGCTCCAACGTCCACTGCGCTACCCTGTATCTCTTTTATAACCCCATCCATATACAGACTGAACAGCCATATAGATATGACACATCCCTGTTTTAATCTAACATTTAGACAGAAAAATTCATTCACTAGCCAGACACACAGCAACCTTAGCACACTTATACATACTCATCATAGCATTCAATAACTTCCCATTTTACTCCATATATTAATATTTTCCACATTCCTTGTCCATCCACTCACATGGTTTCACCAAATCCATGAAGGCTGCATACAACTTTCCCTTCTCTAGAAACTTTTCCATTAAAGGCCTAAGGATATCTGATCAACACAGTCTCTTCCCTTCCTTAATCTTCCCTGTTCTTCTCCAGTTGTTTCTCCTGTTACTTCCCTAACACTGTCAGTAAGTATCTACCATATACTTTTCCTATTACACTAAGAAAACAAATGCCCCTATGATTACCATTCACTTCTTTATCCCCTCTTCCTTTGTACAGGCAAAAAATTATACCTAATTTCCAATCCTCCGGGACTCTACCTTCCTCCCAGGCCAATCTACACATCTTCCATATCTATTCTATTACTCTCTCTCTCCCCCATACTTCTGCATTTCACCACACACTCCATCAGTTCCTGGGGCTTTCCCTATTTTGACTTTCTTCATTGCTTCCACTATTTCCATCCTACCAATCTCTTCCTCCCTTCTCACCCCCTTTTCCCAGCCATTTATACTTTCACTACCTTCATTCCCTGTGTGTAACAGTTCCTTAAAGTGTTCTCTTCATCTGCTCACTTTTTCTTTCTCCATTACTGTATCAGTCTACCACTTTTATCTTTCACTCCCCTACTAACTTATCACCCTGTCAAACTTTCTTTACCTTTTTCCAGAACATTTTCATACATTCCCTCCTCTTTTCTTATTCTCTCTTGCTAATCTTTTCACCTCTTTCTTCCACTCTACATATCTCTCTTGGATCTCCCAACTTCCTCCATGCTCTGCTTCTCATTCACTCACTATAAGCTTTCTTCTTTTGCACCCCAGTTTGTCTCACCTCTTCATTCCACCATGGTGTTCCTTGCACCCCCTTTCATCTTCTCTTAACCCCACACACCACCTCGCATGCTGCATAGTTTTCTTCTGTGAATATCTTGCACACACCTTCCACCTCTCCCATCTGCTCCATATCATATTTACCCAATCGCTCCTCCACTTCTTTCTTAAATTTTGCCTTTTTTCCATCTTCTTGCAACCTTTGCACCCTCCTTCTATGGACTACTTCCTCCCGTCCTTCCCTCCTTCTCTTCCTCCATTGCTAAACCTTGACTTTCACCACACCAAGTGGTGGTCAGAAAGTTCACTCGTCCAACCTCTGTATGCTCTTGCATCCATTACACACTTCTGTCATCCACACACACACATAATGACAACCATTGCCTTCCGTTCATTCAGTTCACCACCCACACTTCTCATCGCCCACCAAGTATACCTGTGGCTCATTCAGTGTATTGGCTATCATTAACCCCCTCCCCACACAAAAGTCCAATAGAGCACTGCCATTCTCAGCCACTTTTGCAGGCACACCCCATTCACCAACCACTCCATCCACCTTCATATTCCCTACTTTTACATTTATATCACCAGTCAAAAACACTCTCATTCCTTTGTAACTTTTCCATACACGCTTCCACATCTGCCCAGAACACACTGCTTGCATGATCATGTGTTGGCTCATACACACGCAATTGTCCACATTTGTAATCCAACTTTCACTCTTACCCACATAATCCTTGAACCAAGTGATCCATACTCTCTTATAATCTAAATTCTGCTTCCTTCTGATGCACAACAATTTAAATTCCCTCTTTTGCCCTCTCATTCACACCTACTCCTGCACATTTACCTCATCCATACTACCCTCATCATTCAGTCTCAGTTAATCCACATATGTCCATTTTTGCACCCTCAAGCACCTGGACACACTCTCTTTCACCTAATCAATTGCACCCCTTGCATTCCATATGGCAACACATACCATGTCCTTTGTTTTGTCCTTGGTCATCACCCATTGTCCAGTCCTGGTCTGAGGTTTCTTGTTTGTATATTTAGTTAGTTGTTTTCTGGTGAGGGGCACTTACCCTCCACCAACCCAACTGCTGACATGTAAGGTACATATTAAATGATTTTCTGGCTTACAGGAAATCATTTGGCTTGCCACTGAATGTAGAGCTACCCTGAAACACAGTACCACTACACTAAGTGGGTGGATGATGAGTGCCCCCACCGACCACTAACACTACCACCAACATTAATATCAGGACTGTAAACAACTTCACAGTGATCAAGTTTTAATTGGTCCGCTCTCCCTTTAAAAGCTGAGGCACTAATTAACATGACTTATTTTCAGGATACTGTATATACATAATAAGTTTTAATTACCTATACAGAAGCATGAAATACTGGATAAACTAGATAAAACAGATAATCAATTAAAGCATATTCTCATTCATAGACAAATACTGATTCTCTCTTAACTGTCTGGCATACATAAATTGTATTAACAATAAGTGGGATGACACATATATAACCATCCCATAAGCTAAACTGGTTAACTAAAGTACATTCACCTTATGAAAACTGTTATGGCTACAGCCAAATGGGCATATAATATACATATTGTAATACAGTATACCTATGTCTCACATATTAGTAATATATGTTTGTTACAGTATGTATGAATGATTTTACAAAAACAATATTTACACTATAATACAAAGAATCGGAATGCATTGTGCCATTATGGTACATCTTGTAGCTGTCTCTTGTTGAAGTTAGTGCAGTACTGTCAGAGAAGATGAGGAAGATGTAAATATTGGAATAGGGTAATATATTTGCAAGAGCAAAATAAACTATCTATTGTCATAGGCACAGTCCTTACACCTACAGTAATCTGCAGTCTGACTCCGATGATCATGCTGTAGAGTATAAAAGAACTTTCCCAATGAAGGGCAAAACATATGTTGAGAACAATATAACACAATGCACAGAGCATTACAATCCAATAAAATGGATTAAAGCTACTGTATCCAGGGGATTCTAAGTTTAACAGTACTCAATAACACAGAAACTACAAGGAATATAACGTGATATATGCTGACAAAGAAATACTGTCTCCATACTATGAGAAAGAGTGCATCTGCATGTGAGTACCAGCATGCTGACTTTATTGTTGGAGCTATAGCAACACTGGCCCACCTGAACAGTGCAAAGCACCTATCACAGACGAAGGTTGGCCGCCATAGCACAAAGCAGATTCACCAAACCTCATACATCACTCCAAAAGTATACCTTTAAACCTCCACCACTACAGAGTATACTATTAGCAACAAAAGGCAAGAGCAATATAATACAGCTACCCATTTAAATTATATACAGTACTGCAAAAAGACTGAATACGGTAGGGTCTGGTACTGATGCAAATCTTGTTATCATAACTTCTCATTTAAGTGGCATCCCAAATTGCAATCATCTCTCACATTACTGCACCTTCTGACCTGCTTCAATGTCAATAATTACTGATGACCTTGTATTAAAAAAAAATTCACATAAATGCAGGTGGTATTGCTCGACTTCATGTTCGTGTGGGTCAAGAAAATACAGTAACTCTAATACCATTAAGCTGCAGTTACAGAGTGGTTAGCATTGCTGACTGTAAAAAGCTGTTAACCTATCAGTGAATCTTGGTGCAAGTAGATGGCATCGCTTGACTCAGGTTCCCATCCACCCTTTGTGGGTTTGTAGGTAAAATGTATACCAAGGGTAACACCTAAGGGAGGTAACTGGTAACCTGAATGATGCAGTGGCCTTGTATCCCAGGATACTGGGTGAATAACATGCTACACACTCAAAGGCCTTTGTTACAGAGATGTTCACTGAGGCTAAGTGTCTCATGGCATCTGCCCCCATCTTCACCACTGCCACTATATTAACACTGGGGATATGTCAAGCACTCGTCTTCCCTTTCTCAAGAATTTGTTAAATTTCTTTTATTTTCCTGATGAAATAAGACCATTTAATAATTTCTTAACTGATGAGGAAAAGTACAGGCAATTCATAATTACTATAGCACATAATCATGTTATGGGTTAATGCAGTATTTCTTCTATGTATGAATGTAAACTCTTTCTCCAGTGGTATAAATATACATTAATGTTAACACTACTGTAGTAACAATGCAAAGTAAGAGAAGGATTCTGGTTCATTATGTGAGCCTAACTTTGGCCACTGTGGTTCATTAATCCATACCGTGTGGGTTACAGTCATTACTCATTTTACGATGGGGTTACGTCAGATCATACCTTATCGTATAACGATTTTATCGTAAATCGGTACACTGAAACCCATTATAAATGGGGGCTTACGTCAACTCAACTTCCTAAAGTCACCTAACCAAGACTGAACCATAAATGACAACCCACCTTCATTCCTTCCTATGTTGGTCCAAGTCATCCCCATCAAGGCTGGGGGACAGCCTGTGCTTACAGGCACTAGTGGTCAGCCTCTAAGTCAGACAGGAACAGGTTGGGGGAGGGGAATCCGGCCCATACCTGTGCCAATCTTGGCACTGGGGCCCATACCTGCACCAACCATAGCACTGGGGTCTACAATGGCACTGACCTTACCACTGAGCACACAAATCCACAGTACTGTAGTACGATGTTTGGGGAGAGTGACGATTACGGGGGGGCACACACGAACAAGTTGAAAAGACAGGACTTTGAAGGGGTGGTGGGACATGAACCATAACAATGCCTGCACGCCGGGGCCGCCATCTTGCCAGAGACAAGCGACGGTCACCTTGTGTGTGCCTGACACTTTCTGATGGCAAAATCGTTATAGCGGGAAATTGATTGTAAATCGAATTTTGGAGTGGAACTACTGTATTCTATTATCGTTGTAGCGAAATATCGTAAACCAAAACATCGTAAAACGAGTAATGACTGTATTTTTGGGGTGTATTGTTAAAAATATGCCGAATATTTTATAAATTTTAGCACCGTAACCTACTACTAAAATGAACATGTTTCATCCAAAAATGGGTATTCACAGGTTACGGGATGTCAGTCAAATCATCGGTCCAACATCGGAAGTGGGCATGGCCGAAACGCCCTCCGTCGCACTTCATAGCACCTGTTGCCTTGTGAAACACCTGGATGTGATTACATTTGCACCTATGTGATGTCTATAACATGTTTTGACCCTTGGTGCATTTGCAGTTACACACATTTAGGTTTGTTTTTTTTTGTACTTTTTTCTACATTTGGGGGATATTTTCACTTATAATAATTCTGAAGACATAAGATTGTTCAGATAACATCATCCAATCCTATGCTGTCACATGTACAGCATAGGAGCCAGGGGCTAGGCAAGTTGGTCCTGACATTTAAGATGACAGCCACCAGCCTCACTTATCCCTGAGTGGCATTATGTGAGCAATAAGCCCCAACCACCCCTTGGATACAAACCTGCACTGGTTCAATCCAACTGGAGTGCCCTTAATTAATCATTAAGCCACCAGGTGCCATAATTTGGTTATATGGTTACCACCCAGCACAATAAGTGTTTCCTGATGTAGAGGAAACCATTAGGCTTGTCACTCGGTGTAGTCACCCATAAGCAGAATGAGGAGGAAAAAATGAAGGAAAGATAGAACAGGGAGTGTAAAGTCACCTGTAGGCAGAAGGAAGTGGAAAGAATAAAGGATTATTTGGTCTCATTACATATCAAGACTGTTCAAATAAGAATATCAGATGATTACTTGGTCTCATTACATACCACTGGATAGCTCAAGTCACTTATTTTGGGAATATTTGATATGGTGTGTCACTTTGGGTAACTTATTATCTATATATTTTTTCTTTTTTATAGTTTCAGGGTGCAGCAAACAAAGCGGTGAGTCATCAGACACATGCTGTAGACCAACACTCTTGGTTTAAAAACGGCATACATGCCTAGTGGTGCAGCAAGTGAGAAGTGTTAATGGGGGTAGGGTAGTGTGAGGTTGACCAAAAAAGACCTGGGACAAGGTCATTGAGTGTGACCTCAGGGTTAAGGGTCCAAACAGGGAAACTGCCAGAGATCAAGCAGCATGGAGAGTGGCCACTAGGTGACCAAGGCCAATGCATGCAAGCATGTTGGGGCCTTAAAACAGAAACAAATCCATATAAGCGTTCTCGGAATTTTGGGACCTCCCCCTCCCGGAACACATACAGTATATGTGTTCTTAGCACAGTATGGGTATGGTAGCCCAGGTTCGGCCATGGGTAGAGATACACCTCTCCTTCAGAAAACTCAATAGATTTCATACAATTTCAAAAGATACTGATGCAAATTGAATGAAAAAATAATAAACTTTTCTAGATTATAAGCAAAGCAACAAAACCATGGTTCAATACTCAACATAAAGAAGACGAATAAAGGAAGTTAATTATAACAATGAAAATGATGTCCCATCATTTTTTAAGATATCAAGCCATGCCTAAGCATTAAAATATTGGACTACTAAATATTGCCAAAACCCACAAGAAAACTGTAGAGGAAGCAATATGATCCTCTCATTATGATGCTGCTGGAAATCTGTAACTATGGACAATAACATAGTTTGGCTAAGTAAAGCTCTGTTTTTTTTTTATTTAGCTAATAATATAAAACAGACAATTATCCATATTTTAGACCTTGTAAATATTACTCTATCATTATTTAGTCTGTTAAGCAATATAATTATGTAAGCATGTTTCCTCGTATTTCTCATTACCCTTAACATAATAACCATCTTGAAACATTAAAATAAAGCAATTTTACTTCTTTTGACAAAGTTAGCTAGTTTACTTACAAATCTGAACACCTGTATTGACAGTGCTTCTTTAACACACCACGTCCTGACTGATTTTTCACCAATGACCCTTCCCCCCCCATCCCGACCGATTTAGGAACCTCCACTTTTTGTGAGAAACAATGGCAAATCACACAAAAAGTGCTCACCTGAGCTTAGAAATGGGCTATACAGGTGACCCTTTAAACACCTGGTACAGTGTTCTCTGGAGCTGCGCTGCGGGTGTTGCGTTTTCTGTGGTAGCGGTAACTATTGCAAACCACTCAGAATAGGTTGATATTTGTTCATTTGGTATGAATTTATATGCAGGACAAGAATATATTGGTTTTCACACAAAAATATAGGTGATATAAGCAGTTTCACTCACTGAACACATAAACATATCGCATCTTCCTTGGAGACATTATCTCCTCATCACTTCTGCTCGTTTCTTCCTCTGGCGCCACGTAACCTTTGTCCTCCACATCGCCATCGATTGGGGAATCACTCTTGCCTTGAATTTCGTACCGTGGCGCAACACGTCACTGCTAACAGGTGAGTTGCCGAGACAATGGCATGTGTGTGTGTGGGGGGGGGGGGTCACATGGGGTAAGGCAGTGTCCCTGCCTGGTGGTAGGTAGAGGAAGGTGTCCTGCGCATATATACCAAAAATCATGCACGAAATTTGAAAAATGTGCAAATGACGGACCTCACAATTGCAAAACATATGGGAACACTGTCGGCACTGAGCGTGACAAAACATTGCAACGTACCCGTACATTACCGGGACGCGGTGAGTTAAAATATTACAACAAAGATTATTTTTTGGAGAGTAAGCAAAAATACTCAGTCCATAAGATAATGTCAAATTACTGTACAGAAATTTTAAATCTTATACTGTACTGTACTGTATTTTAAAACCCTCACATACTAGAATTTTTCACAATTTTATTATACCATAATTTTACTGTAAAGCATATCAGCAGGAAAAAAATACTACTAAGAATAAAGTAATAGCCTCTATTCATCTATCTTACCCACTGCCAGATGCCTTTATTCTGTAAGGGGTGGCCAGAAACATAACGCCTCCATGTCGCCCTGTCCCCCGTCAATTTGCTGTCCTCCCCCCAGCTCTCACCCCCCTTTTTCATATACAGTACCTCTCCACTCCATTCCTTCATCTCATCCTCAGCCTTCCCCTCCCTCTCCCCCCCCTTCCACCTCATTCACATATGCTCTCCTTGTTAGTCTCCCACATTCCATCCTCTCCACATGGCCAAACTACCTCAATGTATTCCTCCTAATGCTTTCTATCACATCCACATCCACACCACAATGATTCTTCACTTCCACATTTGTCAGTCTGTCTCTCCATGTAACTCTACATGCTCCTCTCAAATAACTCATTTCCACCGCTCTCACTCTTAACCTGTGTCCTTTCAACAAAGTCCAAACTACACTTCTCTACGTTAGAGTTATCACAATGCTATCATGCAATGACTTTTTTACTTCCATGCCCACTTCCTTATTTCTTATCACTACTTTCAAAAAACCAGCAACCTTACTTCCCTGTTGTTTGGTACCCTTTCAAGCACTTCACCCTCCAAACTTCCATCCTTACGTATCACACTACCCAAGTACTTAAATGCACTCACATTTTTCATTTCCTCAACACCCAACCTCACTGTGCATTAAAAGACTTCATTTCTCTCGAAGACCATAACTTTATTCTTCCCTACATTCACCTTTAGATTCTGTTTCTTACACACTCTCCAAGATTCATTCACCAAGTCTTGCATTTTCCCTTCATTTTCACCTACCAATACAGTAAGATGTGCAAACAACAGAACACTGCCCTCTCTCAATAGGGCTGCTCCAGCATCCATTACCCTACTTTGTATCTCTTTTATAACCCCATCCATATGCAGATTGAACAACCATGGAGATATGACACATTCCTATTACAATAGCCTCTCAAGCCATTAATTTCATGGGTATAGTCGATATAAGAAGTCATTACACACTGCAAAAAACTATACTACTAATGCTCCTGAAAACTTAACCATATGGACTGTACAATAATGACATAAATGATATACCAACAATTCGTTAGTTTGTAATAGTTTTCTAGTTTATATCATTGCATTTTTATTAAGTAAAATCTTCCTGAAACATCTTGGTAATTGTCCCCACTCAGAGCCCACAAAACCACTTATTCTTCACTCTTTCCAGTGGAATCATCCATTTTCTGCCGTAGAACAAGTGAAACTGTTCCATCTGGCAGCTTTTTGAGGAAGTTCCAAGCTTCTATGCGTGCCATGCCAGTGACATCTACAGTATTTACACTCACAAGTTCATCTCCCACCTTTAGCACACCACCTTTATCAGCAGCTCCACCTGTAATGAAGAGCACAGTACCTGTATATGTATCTGGCAATTCTGTGTTTCATTTACATGAAAAAGTTGAAAATACACTGATCCCTTGGTTAGCAAGCATAACTGATACTGAACATGACACATAATACACACACACACACACACACAAAAGCCAAGTTGCTTGAAGAATATCAAGAAATATAGTTTTCCATATAGATAAATAGACCTGTGGAATAACCTGGACAAAGACATCATCCAATCTAAAAACTTTAACGAGTTCAAAGCAAAATCTGTCTTCTTTAGAAACAGAGATGGGACCCCACGAGCGTAGCTCATTTCCTGTATATCACAACTATGTAAATACAACTAGGTAAATACACACACACACACACACACACACAGGTCGCCAACAGAGACGGAGCTCCTCCTGGATCATGGGGAAATAATCGCTGAATCAGCAATGAAAAGGAGACCAGCCAATTTTGATTATGTTAATGAGTGCATGAGAGGTGGTCCCGTTGGAGTGTTAAAAAAAAAAAAAAAAAAAAAAAAAAAAAAGTGGTTACGGTCATAAAAAGAACAAGACATAGTGGAAATAGAAAGTCTCCATATGGTTGAATCATGGCGGAATGGGATGCAGCTTTGTTTACATCTGGCGAGAGAGTTTGAGGGCTTCTTCGAAAAGAATGTGGGAAATGGAAGTATTAAGTTGAACCAAACAAAAGTAGTAGGAGTAGAGAAAACTGCGGAGGGGAATGTCCAGGAGATAAAAAAGGAATGGGCAGTAATTACAGTTAAAGGAATGGACCATAGAGCAGGAAAATGAGATCAAAATTCTACGGCATAAACTGGAAAAAGTTTGTACATGCAGTGACGAACAAGAAAGAAAAGTTATAGAATTAAAGGTAAGCAATGAATCTGTCTCTAATGAAATAAGAGGGAAAATAAGAGGTTGCAAGAAGAAAGGGACAGGATGAAAAACAAACTAGATGAGTAAGAATCCGAATCAAGAATGCAAAGACAAGCACATTAAGAAATCAAGAAGCAACATAAGGGGTGGAAGAAAATTCAAGAAGAAGGAAATTTGAATTTGAAAGAGATTATAGAACAACAAAGCAAGGAAGAGGTGGAGAGAGAAGTGATTAGGGTACTGAGAAGTACAGAATCTTTAGTTAGTGACGTAGCAGATAAGAAAAAATGTGTAATAATTTCAGGAGTTAGTCATGGAGGAAAACAACGAAGCTCAAGATGAGACTGAAGAGGTGTTTAGGTTAGGAAAGTACGAGGAAGGAGGGGCAAGGCCATTGAAGGTAAAGTTTAAGTCCCAGAAAACTAATTATTAATAGAACACGAAAATTATCAGACAAGGAAGGGTTAAAAAATGTTTGGATACGGAGAGATGCAAATGAGGAAGAAAGGGCTAAAATAATGGAGTTAGTAAAGGAAGCAAAGGTAAAAAACGAAGAGAACGGAGGAAGAGAAGACTGTTTTACTGGAGAGTCATGGATCAGAAATTAAGGAAGTGGTACCGATGGAAAGAAGGAGAAAAGAGGGTATAAAAACATTAAAAATAACTTGAAGGTGGCACATACTAAAGTTGATGGTTTAATATCGGCAAGGCTAGAAATCAACGATTTTCTGAGGGTACATGAACCTGACATTATGTGCTTTGTAGAGACCAAGTTAAGAGAAGATATTGATGCTCATATGGGAGATGGTAAATACAAACAGTGGAGAAGAGACAGGAAAGAAAAAATGGGAGAAGTGATGATAGCAGTGAAGTACCCTTTCACACACTTCATCCCACAACATTCCATCCTTACTCGTCACACTACCCAAGTACTTGAATGCAGTCACATTCTCCATATCCTCACCCTCCAACCTCACTGTACATTCTGTGATTTCATTCCTCTCAAACACCATAACTTTTGTTTACATTAACTTTCAGATTCCTCTTCCTACACTATCTATCTATCTATATATTGCCAGACGCCTCAATCCTGTTTGGGGTGGCCACAAACAAATCGCCTCGAAGTCGCCCTGTCCCCCGCCATTTCACTCCCCTGCTCCCAACTCACACCCCCCTCTCTCATATACCTCTCCACCCCATCTCTCCATCTCATCCTCGGCCTCCCCCTCCCTCTTTCCCCCTCCACCTCACTCACATACACTCTCTTCATCAGTCTTTCACCCTCCATCCTCTCCACATGGCCAAACCACCTCGGTGTGTTCCTCATAACGCTTCCTATCACATCCACATCAACACCACAACGCTCCTTTATATAATATCCTCATTCGTCAGCCTGTCTCTCCATGTGACTCCACAGGCTCCTCTTAAATAACTCATTTCCACAGCTCTCACTCTTGACTTGTGTCCTTCCAACAACGTCCAAGCTTCACTTCCATACGTTAGAGTTGGTATCACAATACTGTCATGTAGTAACTTTTTCACTTCCATGCTCACTTCCCTGTTTCTTATCACTGCTTTCAAAGAACCAGCAACCTTTCTTCCCTGCTGTACCCTTTCAAGCACTTCACCCTCCAAACCTCCATCCTTACTCATCACACTACCCAAGTACTTAAATGTACTCATTTTCCAATTCCTCACCATCCAACCTCGCTGTACATTCACTGACTTCACCTCTCTAAAAGACCATCACTTTACTCTTCCCTACATTCACCTTTAGATTCCGTTTCTTACACACTCTCTCAAACTCATCCACCAAGCCTTGCAGCTCCCCTTCATCTTCACTCAACAACATAGTATCATCTGCAAACAACAGTAAAGGGAGTTTCCAAACACTTATCCTCTCTCACCAGGGCCACTCCAACATCCACTACCCTACCTTGTACCTCTTTTATTACCCCATCCATATACAGATTGAACAACCATGGAGACATGACACATCCCTGTTTCAAACCAACTTTCAAAGAGAAAAATTCACTTAGTTCACCATCCACACGCACTGCAGCCTTCGCACCATCGTATATACTCTTCACAGCATTCAACAACTTCCCATCTACTCCATATATTCTTAACACTTTCCACAATCCTAGTCTATCCACCCTGTCATATGCTTTCTCCAAATCCATGAAAGCCACATACAACTTCTTTCCCTTCTCTAGAAACTTTTCCACTAAAGATCTGAGAATGAATATCTGATCTACACAACCTCTTCCCTTCCTAAAGCCTCCCTGTTCTTCTCCAACTAATTTCTCTGTTCTTTCTCTAACTCTGTCAATAAGTATCCTACAATACACTTTTCCTATTATACTAAGAAGACAAATGCCCCTATGATTACCACACACTTCTTTTTCCCCTTTTCCTTTGTACAAGGGAATAATTATACCTGACTTCCAATCCTCTGGGACTCTACCTTCCTCCCAGGCCAATCTGCACATCTTCCACATCCATTCTACTACTATCTCTCCCCCATGCTTCAGCATTTCACCACACACTCCATCAATTCCTGGGGCTTTCCCTGATTTAACTTTCTTCATTGCTTCCACAACTTCTATCCTACTGATTTCTTCCTGTCTTCTCACCTCCCTCCTTCTCCCAGCCATTCCCCAGCCACTTATACTCACATTACTTCCATCCTACACACTTTCCCAAATTCATTCACCAGACCTTGCAACTTCCACTCATCTTCACTCAACAATACTGTATCATCAACGAACAGCAACACTGGAATCTTCCAAATCTCACCCTTATTCATTAGAGCCATCCCCACATCCACTGCCCTTCTTTGCACCTCCTTTAGAACCCCATCCATATATATATTAAACAGCCATGGAGACATCAAACAACCCTGTTTCAGTTCCACACTGAGATCAAAGAACTCACTCAGCTCACCATCCACTCGCCCCGTAGCCCTAGCTCCTTCGTACATATTCTTCACAGCGCTCAACAATTTCCCCTCCACTCCATATATTCTTAATACCTTCCACAAACCTTGCCTATCTATTCTGTCATAAGCTTCTCCAAGTCCATGAAGGCAGCATACACTTTCTTTCCCTTCTCTAGATACTTCTCCACTAGACATCTTAGAACAGATATCTGATCTACACACCCTTTTCCCTTCCTAAATCCCCCTTGTTCTTCTCCAACTAGCTCCTCTGTCATATGCCTAACCCTATCAATGAGTATTCTACCATATATATTACCAGTCACACTAAGAAGGCAAATGCCCCTATGGTTACCACATGTTTCTCTCTCCCCTTTTCCTTTATATAAAGGAACAATTATACCTGATTTCCAGTCCTCTGGAACCCTTCCCTCTTCTCATGCCAATCTACACAACTTCCATATCCACTCCACAACAATCTCACCCCCATACCTCAGCATTTCACCACACACTCCATCAATTCCTGGGGCCTTTCCCAACTTGATCTTCTTCATTGTTTCCACTACTTCTGCCCTACTGATCTCTTCCTCCCTCCTCTCATCTCTTCTTCTCCCAGCCATTCCCCAACCACTTATACTCGCATTGCTCTCACTCTCTACATTCAACAAATCCTCAAAGTGCTCCTTCCATCTCCTCAATTTCTCTCTCTTCTCCACCAACAATCTATTATTCCTGTCTTTCACTCCCCTACTATTTCCCCTTTCACACTGCCTTACTTTCTTTACCTCCTTCCAAAACAGTTTCTTACTCTCCCTCCATTTCACACTCAGATTCCTCCCAAACTCTTCATCCACTTTCTTCTTACTCTCCTTCACCAGTCTCTTCACCTCCCTTCTCCTGCTCACATATACCTCTCTCTTCTCTCTCATCTTCTCCCCTACCTTTACTCGTTAACCATTCACTATATGCCTTCTTCTTTTGTTCCACAGCTCGTTTCACCTCATCATTCCACAATGCTGTCCCTTGCACACCCTTGCATCTCCTCCTCACCCTGTAAACCACCTCACACGCTATGCCTACCTCTTCCGTGAATATCTTACATACGTCTTCCACCCCTTCCATCTGCTCTAGCTCATATCTTCCCAATCTTTCTTCCACTTTACTCTTATACTCTGCCATTTTCAGGATGGAGATGGTGGATTGTTTGCTCTCTCTGATTAATTTGGTAGCCTATATAGCATGATAATAATCAACATGCTGTTAATTACAAGAAGAGTGATTACATGTAATTCCACTTGTATATATAATTAGTGAAGAATAATTGCTAGCTTTACGAATTTGGTAATGAAAAGTTAAAAATGGTAATGAAAATTGAGGAGTTTGTTAATGTGGCCATTGCGATCTGGCAACTCTGTTACCCCATCATCAGCAGTCACAGCCTAACTCCGATCGAAAGCAGATGCTTATCGTAATGCAAGCCACATGTGCTCATTTTTTGTGAATAAACAGTGTAATATACTGCAATACCTCGCCACTAGAACACACGGGAATTTACAGTGTTGTGCAGTGTTAAGAAATTAGAATTTAGAGTGTAAATGATTAACTGTGGAGTGCAAACTGGCAGTTCAAACCAGTCCAGGAGCCAGGGACTTGTTTTAAGTACCCAGAATGTTTAATATTGTATAAACTCACCTCTAAATCCTCATTCTCTGGTTCTTTTGCATTTATTTCAGTCTTTTATGTCCTTTATTAGTGTGATTTGGGTCTTAAATAGGTGCTATGCATGTCCAGAGGGAGTTGTATAGGTGTTTTTCTGAGTTAGGGTCCATAAATACCAGTCCAGGAGCCAGGGACTTGTTGTAAGTACCCAGAATGTTTAATATTGTATAAATTCACCTCTAAAACCTCATTCTCTGGTTCTTTTGCATTTATTTCAGTCTTTTATGTCCCTTATTGGTGTGATTTGGGTCATAAATAGGTGCTATGCATGTCCAGAGGGAGTTGTATAGGTGTTTTTCTGAGTTAGGGTCCATAAATACAAGTCCAGGAGGCTGGGGCCCACTATCCAGATGAGACCACTTTCCGGACATGCCTTTGGCTCAATTACATCGGATAGTTGGGGGATTACTGTATTTATTAAGCAAGAAAACGATACTGACATTATAATGTATCACCCTCCATTTGGCAAAAGCTACCATGCAGTATTAAACTGCAACTTCAGAATTGCATATGACATAGTTAACAGTAATAAGAGTTACAAAAACAGCCGAAACTACAAAAAAAAAGGGCAACTACCATGACCTAAAGAAGTACTGTACTTCTTACAAACAGACTGGGAAAAGGAGCCTAGAGGACAAGATTTAAACGATATATATAGAAAAATTCTGTGAACTTTATGAACTAGGAGTCCAAAATTACATCCCATAGCACAAAGAAGCAGAAAAGAATATAAAGAAATCATTTAATAATGAATGTAAAAAATCATGAGAAAAAAAGAGACTTGTGGAACAGATACATAAGAATAGTGAGAGGGCATATAACAACTATAGACAGGCAAGAAACGATTATACAAGGGCAAAGAGAGAAACAAAAAGAAAGTTTGAGGAAGACATAATAAATTAATGATCAATCTATCCATCTATTGCCAGACGCCATAATCCCGTAAGGGGTGGCCATTTGACTTTGAGTTATTTGTTTTACAGGGAGGGGCACTAACCCTCCACCAACCCACTTGTTGACACGTAGGGACCACGTATGGTTTGGTTATATGGTTACCACCCAGCGTTGCAAATGGTTTCTTGGCTTATATGAAACCATTTGGCTTGTCACTCAGTGTAAAGCCACCTATAAAAGAAAGAAAAACAATACAAAGTGACAGGAAAGATAGGAGAAACAGGAAGAGAGGAGGGCAGGCACAGAAAAAGAATGATAAAGGCTAAGGAAGAAGTAGGCAGCACTACATCAAGTGAGTGGAAGATGGTCGCCACCACCTACCACTCAGTAATGATCAACCGAAGCTATTTTACAGCTACATCTGATGCAAAACCAAGGTTAAAGATAAAATACAATCCATTACGGACAAGGGTATACAGAAAGATATTTGTGAAGCACTAAGTAAAAATTTTTAATCAGTTTTTACAGAAGAAACTAATTTTGTGAGAGATGATATGGAACATGCATGCCCACACATATAACCAGATACACAAATATAAGAAAAAGAAGTATAGGAGGAGTTAAGTAAATTAAACAAAGGATAAACAAATGGTCCTCACAAAATTTCATACTGGGTGCTACATGAATGTGCAAAAGAGTTAAGTAGACCAATTTATTTAATATTCGAGGAATTCTTAGGTCAAGGTAAACTACATGATATTTGTAAGAAAGCAAACATTGTTCCCCTATTCAAGAAAGGGAATAGACAAAATCCACCCAATTACTGACCAGTATCACTAACCAGTGTCGTAAGATACTAGAAAAAAGCTGATAAGAAAAGTTTGGGTAAACCATCTAGAAGAACACAATATGATAACAGAAAGGCAGTTTGGTTTTAGAAAGGGAAAATCACGTGTTACTAATCTATTAAGCTACTATGATAGAGCTGCAGAATCATTACAGAAAAGAGAAGGTTGGGTGGACAGTATCTGCCTAGATTTCAAGAAAGCATTTGACACAGTACCACACCGCTTTTATGGAAACTGTACCATCAAGGAGGAGTCCAAGGTAACCTGTACTGTTGGATGCATGATTTTCTCAGAAAAAAGGAAATGAGAACAGTACTAGGGGATAATTACTCATCACGGAGGGAAGTGACTAAGGGAGTTCCACAAGGATCAGTGCTGGCTCCAATTATGTTTTTAGTGAATATAAATGGCATAGTAACACTGGAAATGAAAGCTATCTAAATATGTTTGCTGATGATGCAAAAATACAAAGGAGAATTACTAATACAAACTCGTAGAGAGCTACGAGATGAATTAAACTTCATGAATGGAGCGATAAATGGCAAAAGGAATTCAATGTGGAGAAGTGTCATGTAATTAAGTATGGTAAAAGTGGGAAAAGAGCAGATTGGGATTATAAGTTAGGAAGTAAAACCCTACACATATCAGAAAGAGAGAAGGACCTAGGAGTGATTATCAATAACAGACTATCTCCAGCTGACCTTATCAGCGAGAAGGTAAGTAAAATGTATACACTGCCAGCTAATATGAGGGTGCCATTTACATATATAAATGAAGACATGCTGAGAAAGATAGTATCATTCATCAGACCAATTTTGGAGTATGTATCAGTAGTACGACTGAGGCTAAAAGGGAGGAGATTGGGAGAATGTTTGTGAGAAGAAAGTTGGATGTGTTAGCTCTGAGTGAAACGAAGATGTTTGGAAGTGTGAATGGAAGATTGTCAGGTGTTGATAGAGGAAGGGCAAGAGAAGGTAAGGCCTTGTTAGTGAGTCCGGAAGTACAGAAATGTGTGATTGAATGGAAGGAGGTGTCATCGAGACTGATGTGGGTGAAAGCGAAATTTGAACGTGAGTTGTGGGTGTTTGTGAGTGCATATGGGCCTGGTAGTGAAAGGGATGAAGAAGAGAGGGAGTCTTTCTGGAATGATGTTGATGAGTGTCTGCAGAGTTTTGGAGCGAATGTGAATGTGGTAATGATGGGAGATCTGAATGCTAGAGTGGGAAATGTAGCAGTTGAAGGCGTAGTTGGTATGCATGGTGTGCCTGGAAGAAATGAAAATGGGGAACGAATGATAGCGATGTGTGTTGAGCGAGAGATGGTGATTGGGAATACGCTGTTTGAGAAGAAAGATTTTTATAAGAATACATGGGTGAGACAGGAGGGTGGAAGGGTTGTTGACAGAGCTTTGATGGACTATGTGGTTGTGTCTAGGAATGTAATAGGAAGATTGTTGGACGTGAGAGTTCTGAGAGGGGAGGGTGGAGGTATGTCTGACCACTACTTGGTGGAGGGAAAGTTAAGAGTAGGTAAGAAATGGGTGAGAGCAAGGAGGGTTAGGTGTGGCAGGGAGGTTTTGAAAGTGAGTGAGTTGGATCAAAGAGAGAAAAAGATAGAGTATCAGGAGAAATTGAAAGATGAGTGGAACGCAGTGAAAGATCGGGAAAATGGCAGTGTGGAGGAGGAATGGCAGTTGTTTAAGAGTGCTGTGGTGGGGCATGCAGAAGAGGTGTGTGGTGTGAGATGTGTGGGTGGTGGTGTAAGAAAAGGAAGTGAATGGTGGTGCGAGGAAGTAAGTATGGATGTGGCTGAGAAGAGACGTGCATATGAAATGTGGCTGCAGAGAAAGGATGAGATGTCATATGAAAGGTATAAGGAAAAGAGGAATAGAGCGAGAAGGGCTGTGCGTGATGCTAAAGTGGCAGCAGATGAGAGGTGGGGTAGGCGGCTGACAGAGAATTTTCAACAGAATAAGAAAATGTTTTGGAAGGAGGTGAAAAGGGTGCGAAAGGGATAGTCTGGGAAGGAAGAACGAGTAAAAGCAGAGGATGGAAGGATGTAAATTGAGATGGATGCAGTAAGGAAGAGATGGGCAGAGTATTTTGAAAGACTGTTAAATGTAGAGGAGGAAAGGGTGGCTGAGATTGTGGCGAATGGAAGGGTGCAAGGAATAAATGTGTTGGGAGGGTTGAATGATTCTTTGATCATGAAGGAGGAAGTGGAGAAGACAGTAAAGGAGATGAAAACGGAAAGCTGCAGGTATGGATGGGTATGCTGTGGAATGCCTGAAGGGTGGTGGAGTGACTATTGTTGACTGGTTAGTAAGATTGTTGAATGTGTGCTTTGAGAAAGGTATGGTGCCAATTGACTGGGCAAGTGCTTGTGTGGTCCCGTTGTAAAAAGGCAAGGGTGATAAGTATGAATGTACTAGCTTTAGGGGCATAAGTCTATTGAGTGTTGTAGGTAAGGTGTATGGTAGAGTGTTAATTATGAGAGTTAGAGAGGGTACAGAGGGAGTGATTGGTGATGAGCAGTGTGGCTTTAGGAGAGGGAGGGGATGCGTTGATCAGGTGTTTGCTGTGAGACAAGTGTGTGAAAAGTATTTAGCGAAAGGCAAGGATGTGTTTTGGGCATTTATGGATTTAGAGAAAGCGTATGATAGAATTGATAGGGAGGCTTTGTGGACTGTTTTAAGATTGTATGGACTTGATGGTAGGTTACTAAAAGGGGTGAAAAGTTTTTATGTAAATAGTAGAGCGTGTGTAAGAGTGGGAAATGCTGTGAGTGATTGGTTTTCCGTGAGAGTGGGGCTGCGACAGGGATGTGTGATGTCGCCTTGGTTGTTTAATATTTACATGGATGGTGTTGTAAGGGAGATGAATGCAAGAGTTTTAGGTGCAGGTTTGAGTCTAGTGAATGTTGATGGTGGAGAGTGGAATCTGAAGCAGCTGCTGTTTGCAGATGATACTGCACTGGTGACTGATTCAGAGGAGAAATTGAGACAGTTAGTAGAGGAGTTTGGAAGGGTGTGTGAAAGGAGGAAATTGAAAGTAAATGAGAATAAGAGTAAAGTGATGAAGTGTACGAGGTTGATAGATGGTAGGGGGATGAATATAGTTTTGAATGGTGAGTTGCTTGAGGAGGTAGATTGTTTTAAACATTTAGGGTCACATGTTGCTGTGGATGGAAGAATAGATGCAGAAGTGAAGTTTAGAATAAATGAAGTAGGAAAGGAGCTGGGAGGAATGAAAAAAGTGTTTAAATATCGTTCGCTTAGAATGGATGTAAAGAGAAGGCTGTATGAGGGTGTTGTGGTACCGACTGCATTATATGGGGCTGAAACATGGAATATGTTTGTAGCAGAGAGGAAAAGTTTGAATGTAATGGAGATGAGGTGTCTGAGGAGTATGTGTGGAGTGACGCGTATGGATCGGGTGCGAAATGATGAAGTGCGAAGGAGAACTGGAGTTGTTCGGGAGATGGCTGGTAGAGTTGAGCAGAGGGTGTTGCGATGGTTTGGGCATATGGAGAGAATGGATAATGAGCGACTGGTGAAAAAGATAACTAGATCTGATGTGAGAGGTGTAAGGCTGAGAGGAAGACCACGAATAGGATGGATGGACAGTGCGAAGAGAGCGCTGGATGCGAGAGGGATGTCTGTTGAGCAAGGAAGAGTGGCTGTGCGTGACAGAAATAAATGGAGAGAAATTGTGAATGAATAAGTGATGACGCAGCCCTGAGGGGATATTCTCCCGCATTTGGTTTGATCAGCTAGTCAGGTCAGGTGCGGGTAAGGGGATGGGTCTGTATGATGTGGCAGGGGTAAACTAGTTCTGCTGTTGGGCCCTGCTGCGGATGTCACTGATTGCATTGCGCAGTTGACCCTTGTGCGGTGTGGTGCGGTGAGGATCTGTCCGTTCTCCCCTTTGGGGCTAAGATGCGAATGAATGTGTTTGAATGGATGAGTAAATGGGGAGTGTGTCGTCCTGTCTCGGCTACCTCCCTTTCCTTGGAGGAAGCAGCCTAGGTATATAGATAGATAGATAGATAGTATCAGTAGTCTGGAATCCTCAAGAAACATACAGATAAGACTGAAAAAGTTCAAAGGGTTGCTACAAGATGGGTACCAAGCTTAAGGAATCCAAGGTACGAAGAAAGACTAGAAAAACTGAAGCTGCCAACATTACAGGAGAGAAGGAAAAGAGGAGACATGATTATGCTATATAAATGTGTCTCAGGGAAAGAGAAAATAGACATAAATGAGTACATAACCTATGGGGAAGCATCAGCAAGAGGACACTGCCCCAAATAGGGCAACTGATCAGTGGAATGCACTACCAAATGAAACAGCATGTGCCAAAACAAGTCATAAGTTTAAGGATAGGTATGATAAAAGTGATTTAGTACATGGGACAGTACGAGCCACACTCATTCCCGTTAAGATACAATTAGGTAAGCACACACACACACATAACTAAGGAAGTGATACTGACAGAGAGAAGGAGAAAAGAATGTTTAAAAAACATCAAAAATAACTTGAAGATGGCGTATACTAATGTTGATGGCTTAATATCGGCAAGGCTAGAAATCAACGATTTTCTGAGGGTACATGAACCTGATGTTATGTGCTTTATTGAGACCAAGTTAAGAGAAGATATTGATGTTCATATGGGAGATGGTAAATACAAACTGTGGAGAAGAGAGAGAAATGAAAAAACAGGAGGAGGAGTGATGACAGCAGTGAAGAACAACATAAATGTAAATACTGTGGAAATGAGAAAAGGCAGGGCAGAAGTGATAAATATAAAATTAGAAACTGGAATAGCAAGTGAGATAAGGCAGTAGTGTATGTTCCCCCTGAGACAAAAGCATGGAGTGATGATGAATACCAGTAAATGTTGTCAGACATGGCTAGTTATTTACAGAAAATGATTGAGAAAAGGAACAATATAATTTTAACGGGTGACTTCAATTGTAATGAGGTGAACTGGGAGGAATGGGACTCAGGAGGCAGTGAAGATTCATGGGGCACTATATTATTAAATATAACAATGAACAATGTGATGATGCAATGGGTCAAAGATGAGACACATCCGAGGGGAGGACTCACCAGCAAGACTAGATTTACTGTTTACCAAAGAACCCGATGTAATAGAATCTTTGAAATATCTGTGTCCTATTGGAGAAAGTGATCATGTGGTCATTGAGTTCCAGGTGATAACAGGGAACATGGAGCCAAGAGACAGGCTTTATAGGCAGGGAAGATACAACTTTGGGAAAGTAAACTTTACAGGACTGAGAAAATTTTTCGAAAATGCAAATTGGAGAAAATTCAGAAAAACAAGAGAGATAGAGGAAATGGGATATTTTTTTTGGCCTCTATAATTAGGGAGTGGTAAAATTTGTGCCAAGAGTAAGGGGGAAAGAAAACAGGAAAAAGGAGTGATTTAATAGAAGGAGTATGCTAGCAAAAAAAGAGAGAGACATGGCGTGGAACAATTGCAGAAAGAGAGATAACAACAGAACAAAGGAAGAATATAAAAGAACTAGAAATGAATACACAAGAATACGTAGAGAGGAAGAAAGGAGTTTTGAAAAAAGGTATAATAGACAAATGTAAGGATGAACCCAAACTGTTTTACAGATTTGTCAATGGCAAACTGAAACAAAAGGAAGGAATCACCAAACTCAAAGTAGAAGGAGAGGTTTATAAAGATGCAGCAATGCAAGCAGAAATAATGAACAAATGTTTCCAATCAGTTTTCACTAATGAAAAGGAGTTTGTGAAAGGGGAGGGAGTGACTAAAAATGTAGTGATAAAAGATATAAAAGTGGAAGTACAGGAAGTGTATAAATTACTGGAAACACAAAATGTAAGGAAAGCCCCCGGACCAGATGGAATCTCTAATTGGGTACTGAAGGAATGCAGAGAATAACTGGCAGATAAGATTCACAGTTTAACTGTGCGTTCTCTGGAAGAGGGGAACGTTCCTCAAGAATGGAAGACGGCAAATGTGGTACCAATTTATAAGGGAAGAAACAGGGAAGAACCCCTGAATTATAGACCAGTGTCCCTAACCAGCATGGCCGCCAAATTGTGCAAAAGAATTCTGAAAGATAGATGGATAAAATATCTGGAAGAGATGAATATTTTGGCTGACAGTCAGTCTGGATTTAGAAGTGGAAGGTCATGTGTTTCCAACTTGTTGAGTTTTTACTCATGAGCGATGGACGTGCTACAGGAGTGAGATGGTTGGGTGGATTGTGTGTATTTAGATTTGGAGAAGGCTTTCGACAAGGTACCCCATAAGAGACTAATGTGGAAACTAGAGCATATAGGAGGACTGAAGGGGAACCTCCGGCAATAGATGAGAGACTTTTTAAGAGACAGACAAATGAGGACAGTAATAAATGATAAGATGTCTGGATGGAGGGAAGTAACAAGTGGAGTCCCACAGGGCTCGGTGTTGGCGTCACTAATGTTCCTGATTCACGTAAATGATATGACGGATGGAGTGAACAGTTATGCAAGTCAGTTTGCTGATGATGCAAAGATCTTGAGGAAGGTAGAGGTTGAGGAGGATTGTAAAATGCTGCAAGAGGATCTGGATAGGATACACAACTGGAGAAGGATGTGGGAAATGAAATTCAATGCAAAAAAATGTTAAAATATTGGAAATGGGTAAAAGCACCAGGAGGCCATAATTGAATTATTTGATGGGTAATGAACCAATCACAAAGCGAGAGAAGAGAAAGATTTGGGAGTGCTGGTCCAGGACAGTTTGTCACCTGAAAAACACATTAACAAGACAGAAAGACGTATGAACTCCTGACTAATATAAGAGTAGCTTTTCATTATATGGATGAGGAGATGATGAAAAAATTGATAGTGACCATGATTTGCTCCAGGTTAGAATATGCAGCAGTAGTGTGGTCCCCACACAAAAAGAAAAATATAAACAAGACTGAGAGAATACAAAGAACAGAAACCAAAATGGTCCTCAGTCTGGCATATCTGTTGTACAGAGAGAGGCTGGAAAAGCTGGATTTGCCTTCCTTAGAAGAAAGGAGAAAGAGAGGCGACATGATTGCAGTGTTCAGGACCATGGTGGGAGTAGATAAAATTGACAAAGAAGATCTGTTTTTATGGGATAAGAGAGTAACAAGAGGACATGGAATGAAACTGAAGCCAAGCTGCTTGAAGGATATCAAGAAATATAGTTTCCCTTATAGATGTATAGACCTGTGGAATAGCCTGGACAAAGAGATCATCCAGTCTAAAAACTTTTGCGAGTTTAAAGCTAAATTTGACTTACTGAGAAACAGAGACGGGACCCCAAAGGCGTAGCTCATTTCCTGTATATCACAATTAGGTAAATACACACACAGGGGCTTCTGGTACTGGGTTCTGAGGAGAGGGGGTGGAGAGTCAGTAATCTCCACTAACTAAGAATACCAGTTACTCTTCGAGTAGGGCTTCATCTTTGAAACCCTCAAAGCCATCAGAAAGCACTGACACTGCAAATGCACTACCATATGAAATAGTATGTGCCAAAACAATTCATAAGTTTAAGGACAGGTATGATAAAAGTGATTTAATACATGGGACAGTACGAGCTTTACTCATTCCTGTTAAGATACAAATAGGTAAGAACAATTAGGTAAGTGCGCACACACACACACACACACACACACACACACAAACACACACACACACACACACACACACACACACACAGAGGCTTGTGGTACTGGGTTCTGAGAAGAGAGGGTGAAGAGTTAGTAGTCTCCACTAACTGGGATTACCAGTAACTCTTCGAGTAGGGCTTCATCTTTGAAACCCCCAAAGCCATCAGAAAGCACCGACACTGCATCATCATTGTCGGCATAACCAGAGTAAAGCATGATAATGATGCTTTTGAGCTGAAAAATGCACTATACCAGCAGGAGTGCTGATTTTCATCTTACATTGACAATGAAAACTGCTATAACCAAGGGATCACTATACAGCGTAACTACATAATTTACATAATTCTTACATGATCACTGTGGCACTAAAATGTTTGACAGCTAAATAACTTTCACAAGTTGGCCACTGATTTTGGTAAGGTAAATACAAGTAAACTCTGTAGCATTAACTACACTAGCTATCAGAAAACGTGCACGGGTAAATATCATACTGTATATTTATATATTCAATACATCAACACAATGTTTCCCAGACTCACCACTGAATATTTTCTTAACAGTAAGAGGGCGATCACCCAGTGGGGAATCTTTGCCTCCCTCCAATGAGAAGCCAAGTCCAGCTCCATCCTTGACCAGGGTAATGGTAAGGGGTGGGCCCCGTGGCACTGACAGCTCATCAGCATCTAATGGAGGAAGATAAGTCAATGCATACTGAAACTTTAGGTCATTTGCAGTAATGTAAAGTATTGACAGTTACTGAACAAGATAAATCTACAGGGAATGAATGCCTTCATAACAACACAGAAAAAACTGGTAAAGCACCATCACTTCACAAAATGGAATTCAATGAGGTATGGAAAGTGTTTAAGCGAATATTTAATTTTTATATATATGATTATATATGAGTGTGTTGTCTCAGATGACTGGCTGAGGAGTGTGGCTGTAAATGTGGACAAGGGGAAGGACAATGCTCTGCAGAGGAAATTATAGAGGCATAAAACTTCTGGACCAGATAATGAAGGTTATGGAGAGAGTTCTAGTAGGTATGATTAGTGAATGAGTGAATACTGATAAGATGAAGTTTGGGTTTTATGCCAGGCTAAGGGACCACTGATGCCATATTCATTATTAGACAGCTTCAGGAAAAATATATACATGAGAAACAGGATCTGGAACTTTGTTTTCATTGATCTGAAGATGGCCTTTGAGAGAGTTTGTACAGAGGTGGTGAAGTAGGCAATGAGAAAGATTGGGATCAAGGAGTGGCTGGTTAGAATGGTTATGGCAACCATGTCTGTGGGTGCTTGCACCCACGTGAGAGTGAATATAGATTTAAGTGATGAGTTTTCTGTGAATGCTGGAGTTCACCAGGAGTCAGCTTTGAGCCCCTTGTTGTTTATCATGGTGCCTGAAGCCCTCTCACATGACTTCAGAAATGGACTCCCATGGGAGATGTATGCTGATGATTTGGTGTTGATCCCAGAGAATGAAAGGGAGGAAAATGAAAGATTTATGAAGTGGAGAGATGGTATGGGGCACAAGGGCTTGAGGGTAAATGCAGATAAAACAAAGGTGATGGTATTTTGGATTGGTGGTGATACTGTCAAAGAAGGGGGAGAGTGGCCATGTGTGGTCTGACACAAGGGTGTGGTAAGTAATTCCATCTTGAGCAATGTTTATGATAAGTGCGTGCATAAGACATGTAGTGATATTAGAGGTAGACTGTGAGATAATGCTGATTTTATGTATGCAGTTTGTCAGGGAAAGCATGTGGCAAGTGACGGACATGAAAGGACTGATCTTGCTGGTGAGTCTCTCAAGTGTGTGGAAGAGTTTTGTTACTTGGGAGACATGTTATGTGCAGAAAGTGGGGCTGCACCTAGCTCTGTGGCTACAGTGAGGAGTGGCTGGAAGAAATTCAGAGAGCTATTGCCTTTTCTGACACCGAGAGGGCTCCCCCTCCGTCCAAAGGGATCTTTGCATGTGGCACGTGTTTGGAGTGTAATGCTGTATGACAGTGAGACCTGGGCAGTAAAGGAAGAGGATATTCACAGGCTCAAATGAACAGAAATGACAATGATTAGGTGGATGTGCAGTAAGTCCTTGAGTGTGAGGCCTGGGGGACTAGGTTTATGATGGAAAAGTTGGGAGGTAGGATGGGGCTGGAGTGTGCTGGTGTTGTGACGAGGAGAGGTAGACTGAGATAGTTTGGGTACGTGGAGAGGATGGGGGATAATAATAGGATGCAAAAAATGAGAAGTGTGAATGTTGGGGGTAGGGTTGTGAGAAGTACACCGATAAAGGCCTGGGACAAGGTCACTGAGTGTGACCTCAGGGATAAGGGACAGAATAGGGAAGCTGCCAGAACTGAGCAGCATGGACAGCTGCCATTAGGTGACCAAGACTGACACATGCAAGCATGTTGGAGCCTTTAAAAATGAAACGATTGCTTTACTTGGTTATTGAGGGGTTGTGTCATTGCAGTAGTTTGGCAGACCAGTTAAGTATGATCAAGGAGGTTTGACTGCATTGGAACAGACAGGAGTTTATGCTTGATACTACTTGCATCTTTGTTAGAAGCCATTGTTAGGGCTAGATATAATTAAAGTGAGATAAGAATCAGAGCAAATATCGTACAGGGATCACCACCACCAAAACATTAATGTAAGCAATTAAAATGATCATCTGCTACACTCAACACTATCTGTGGTTGAAAACTCGTCTGGCGGGTGTGGGAATTACAAGTGCCCACTCATAATTCTGTCTGGATTAAAAGAGGTACTGGACCATCCGGTGCAGGAAAATTGGTGTTTCTCTCTCTCTCTCTATACAGTATATATATATATATATATATATATATATATATATATAGATACACACACATTATTGCCAGATACCTTAATCCCATAAGGGGTGGCCAAAAACAAATTGCCTCCATGTTACCCTATCCCTTGATATTTTGTTGCCCTGATCCCAGTTGACACCCCCCTCTCTCATATACCTCTCCACTCCATCCCTCCATCTCATCCTTGGCATCTCCCCCCCTCCCCCCCCCTCCACCTCACTCACATACACTCTCCTTGTCAGTCTCTTGCTCTCCATCCTCTCCACATGTTTCTCCTACCGCTTCCTATCACATCCACATCCACACCACAACGCTCCTTCACTTCCTCATTTGTCTGTCTGTCTCTTCATGTGACTCCACATGCTCCTCTCAAATAACTCATTTCCACTGCTCTCACTCTTGACTTCTGTCCCTCCAACAAGGTCCAGGCTTCACTTCCACACATTAGAGTTGCTATCACAATACTGCCATGTAGTAGCTTTTTCACTTCCATGCTCACTTCCCTGTTTCTTATCACTGCTTTCAAGGAACCAGCAACCTTCCTTCCCTGTTGCACCATTTCAAGCACTTCACCCTCTAAACTTCCATCCTTACTCATCACACAACCCAAGTACTGTACTTAAACACACTCACATTTTCCATTTTCTCCTCATCCAGCCTCACTGTACAATCACTGACTTCATTTCTCTTGAGGACCATAACTTTACTCTTCCATGCATTCACTTTTAGATTCTGTTTCTTACACACTCCCCCAAACTCATTCACCAGGCCTTGCAGCTCTCGTTTGTCTTCACTTAACCATACAGAATCATCTGCAAACAACAGTACAGGTAGTTTCCAAACACTGCCCTCTCTCACTAGAGCCGCTCCAACATCCACTACCCTACCTTGTATCTCTTTTATAACCCCATCCATATACAGATTGAACAACCATGGAGACATGACACATCCTTGTTCCAATCCAACCTTCAAATGGAAAAATTCACTCAGTTCACTATCTACATGCACTGCAGCCTTGGCACCCTCATACATACTCTTCACGGCCTTCAACAACTTCCCATCTACTCCATATATTCTTAATACTTTCCACAATCTTTCTCTATCCACCCTGTCATATGCTTTCTCCTAATCCATGAAGGCCACATACAACTTCTTTCTCTTCTCTAGAAACTTTTCCACTAAAGATCTAAGAATGAATATCTGATCTACACAACCTCTTCCCTTCCTAAAACCTCCCTGTTCTTCTCCAACTAATTCCTCTCTTATTTCCCTAACTCTGTCAATAAGTATCCTACCATATACTTTTCCTATTACACTTAAAAGACAAATGCTCCTATGATTACCACTCACTTCTTTTTTCCCTTTTCTTTTGTACAGGGGAATAATTATACCTGACTTCCAATCCTCTGGGACTCTACCTTCCTCCCAGGGCAATCTGCACATCTTCCACATCCATTCTACTACTATCTCTCCCCCATGCTTCAGCATTTCACCACACACTCCATCAATTCCTGGGACCTTCCCCATTTTAACTTTCTTCGTTGCTTCCACAACTTCCATCCTACTGAACTCTTCCTCTCTCCTCACCTCCCTCCTTCTCCCAGCCATTTCCCAGCCACTTATATTTGCATTACTTTCATTCTCTATGTTCAACAATTCCTTAAAATGTTCTCTTCATCTGCTCACTTTTTCTTTATTCTCCACTAGCAATATTCCATTTTTATCTTTCACTCCCCAGCTAACTTCTTTGGCACCCTGTCTAACTTACTTTACCACTTTCTAGAACATTTTCTTACATTCCCTCCACTTTACACTAAAGTTTCTTCCAAATTCCTCATCCACACTTTTCTTTCTCTTTTCACCTCTCTCTTCCTCTCTACATAACTCTCTCTTCTGTCTCTCAACTTGTTCCACGCCTCTGTTTCTCATCCACTTACTATATGCCTTCTTTTGTGCCACAGCCTCTCTCACCTCTTCAGTCCACCAGGCTGTTCCCTGCACCCACTTTCGTCTTCTCTTCACTCCACACATCACCTCACATGCTGCACAGATTTCTTCTGTGATTATCTTGTACACACCTTCCACATCACCCATCTACTCCAGTCTATATTTACCCAATCACTCCTCTTCCCTCTTATATTCTGCCTATTTTCCATCCTCCTGTAACTTTTCAACTCTCCTTGTATGTACTACCTCCTGTCCATCCCTTCTTCTATTTCTCCATTTTATTTGGACTTTAATTCTGACCACCACCAAGTGGTGGTCCAAAAGTCCACTCCCCCAACCTCTATATTATATTCATGCATCCATTACACACCTTTTATTCCTTTCATCCACACACACATAATCAATCACTGCCTTCCACTGATTCAGTTCACCATCCACCCTTCGCATCACTCGCCATGTTTACTTGTGGATCATTTTGTGCCTGAAGAGGGTATTAGATATCACCAACCTCCTCCCGGCACAAATGTCCACAAAAAGCACTGCCATTCTCATCCATCTCTGCATGCACACCCCACTTACCAACTATTCCATCCACCTTCACATTCCCTACTTTTCCATTCACATCTCCAATCAAAAACACTCTCTCATTCCTTTCAAACTTTTTCATGCACACTTCCACATTTGTCCAGAACTCTTCTCTCACTCTGCTTGCACCATCTTGCATTGGCACATACACACACACAATCACCCACATTTGTAATCCAACTTTCAATCTTACCCACACAATCCTCGAGCCAACTAATCCATTCTCTCTTATATTCTCCTTACATCTGTTACTCACAACAATACACACTCCTTCTTTTGCCCTCTCATTCTCACCTACTCCTGCGCATATACCCCATCCACACTCCCATTCTCTCACACTCTCACCTCTCCAGTATCCCTGCTTGTCGTACGAGGCGACTAAAAAGGTTGGTGGTGGGTTTGTGCCCCACCCCGTAAAAAGAACTAACTAAACAAGCGAATAAAGCGCCTCGGACCAGGATGGACCATACGTTGACGACTAAGGAACGGACAAAGGACATTCTGAGGGTGGGAACATGGAATGTGAGAGGAGTGAATGATGAAGTGAAAGAGAGAGAGAGAGATTGTTCAGGTGCTTGAGGATGCAAAAGTGGATATATGTGGACTGACTGAAACGAAATGGAAAGGTGGAAGGGTGAGAGAATGGGAATATGGTTTAGGTATATGTGCGAGAGTTAATGAGAATGAGAGGGCAAGAGAGGGAGTATGTCTGATGATAAGCAAGAAGTGGAAGGAGAATATAAGAGAGTATGGAACAGTGGGTGCAAGGATTGTATAGGTGAGGATGAAAGTAGGTACAGTAAACCCTCATTAAACGATGCCTCTTTGTACGATATTTCACTTATACAATGTCAAAATTTTAGTACCCTATGCCCACTATACAATGGGAACGATTTGCAACAACGATGGATCATCCACGGCTCAGTGAACAACGAATGTGCAAACGCAACAAAAACGTCCTCACACTGTCAGCATTAGACCACACACACTTGTCCACCGGTCCAGCCTCATTAGCTAGCCCTGCCCAGCCAGGCAGTTCTGACATTGATGAGTGAGGGCTGTGAGTCCCTATGACTGTGAGGCCAAGTCAGGACAATTTGCCATCAGGGCGATTCCCCATCATTTATTTATGTATCAGTTTATTTAGCAAGTACACTAGTTTTTTAATTACGTGTTATAAAAGTGATGGTGGTTTATTGTTTATATAGTAAATGTAAAATATGGCATCAAATCATGGGCATTAAATGAAAAATAATAATATATTGAAACGTGAATCAGCTGATTTATGATCGATCCTTCATCTTAGCATATGGCCACATACGAGACATTGGCATTTATATAAATGCCTAATCACCTTAAGTGATCGATCGACATACTTTGGAATTATACAAATAATCTTCATGTTACGTCTATATAAATGTTTCGGGATTTTTTGCCATCAAGTCAATTCGCCATCACAACAATAACGAGACAATTCGCCATCGGGACCTTTCGTCGTCAGGATGATTCCCCGTCGTTTATTTTCATATCAGTTTATTTAGGAAGTACACTAGTTTTTTGGTACTGTACTTGTACCTCTTCAAAGTCGTTTTAAAATATACCCAGGATGTTGTAGTACCAATGGAAATTAATGAAAACAGCTGTGGGTGATGCTAGAACATAATTCAAAGTCAACTACAGCAAGGTAGAAACAAAGTTAAATATTGTCTAAAAGTGCAACTTACAAATGATATCCAAAGCCAATGGTACTGAATGAAAATAGACTTTGATAGATCCCCCTGAGAATTAGTTATTAAAGTATCAGTTAATCAGTAATAAGTATATTTATAGAATGACGGGGAATTGTCCTAACGGGGAACGTCCATATTATGATGACGAATTGTCGACTTCATGGCGAATTGTCTGGGAACCACATAAACAACTGTTGCTTGCTTCAGTAAAGGTAAGATCTACTGTATACTGTAGTTTTCATGCTTTTTCCTCTTTATTCACTATTAATGTGTTACTTTAAATGTTTAAACATAAGGATATTTCATGTATGTGAGTGCTAAGGTGTGTGTATGTGAGAGTTTAGGCACATCTGGGAAAGTATCCCCATTGACTCCATGTTATAATGGGATTGCTTTATGATGGACTGCTTTATGATGGGGTTTTCAGGAACGGAACCCCATCGTATAATGAGGGTTTACTGTACACAAGCGTGGGCGATTGTATGTGTGTATGCTCCGACAGAGGACCGAGTGGCAAGAGTGAAAGATGAGTTTTGGGCGAGAGTAGAAGCATGTATGGACAAATTTGAGAGGAGCGAGAGAGTGCTTTTGATTGGAGACATGAATAGCAAAGTTGGGAATGTACGAGTGGATGGAGTGGTTGGTCAGTGGGGTGTGCCAGCTGAAGTAGATGGGAATGGTAGTGCTTCGGTGGACATCTGTGCTGGTAAGGGGTTGGCAATAGCCAACACCTACTTTCGGCATAAGATGATCCACCGGTATACATGGAGAGTAATGAGGAGGATGGATGGTGAACTTGTTGAACGAAAGGCAATGATAGACTACGTGTGTGTGGATGAACGAATGAGAAGACAAGTGTTGGATGCAAGAGTGTGGAGAGGGTGGGGGAATGGAGTCTCGGACCATCACTTAGTGATGGCCAAGATAAAGCTGCAAAGAAAATGGTTAAGGAGATGAAGGGGAAGACAGGAGGAAACAGCTCCTGTGAGAAGAGTGAAGAATTTGCAAGATAGTGAGAAAATGGCAGAGTATAAGAGTATAGTGGAAGAAAGATTGGGAAGATATAAGCTAGAGTAGATGGAAGGGGTGGAAGACGGAAGGGGTGGAAGACGTATGTAAGATATTCACGGAAGAGATAGGCACAGCGTGTGAGGTGGTTTGTGGGGTGAGGAGGAGATGCAAGGGTGTGCAAGGGACAGCATGGTGGAATGATGAGATGAAACGAGCTGTGGAACAAAAAAAAAAGAAGGCATATATTGAATGGTTAACGAGTACAGGTAGGGGAGAAGATGAGAGAGAGAAGAGAGTGGTATATGTGAGCAGGAGAAGGGAGGTGAAGAGATTGGTGAAGGAGAGTAAGAAGAAAGTGGATGAAGAGTTTGGGAGGAATCTGAGTGTGAAATGGAGGGAGAGTAAGAAACTGTTTTGGAAGGAGGTAAAGAAAGTAAGGCAATGTGATTGGGGAAATAGTAGGGGAGTGAAAGACAGGAATAATAGATTGTTGGTGGAGAAGAGAGAGAAATTGAGGAGATGGAAGGAGCACTTTGAGGATTTGTTGAATGTAGAGGGTGAGAGCAATGCGAGTATAAGTGGTTGGGGAATGGCTGGGAGAAGAAGTGATGAGAGGAGGGAGGAAGAGATCAGTAGGGCGGAAGTAGTGGAAACAATGAAGAAGATCAAGTTGGGAATGGCCCCAGGAACTGATGGGGTGTGTGGTGAAATGCTGAGGTATGGGGGTGAGGTTGTTGTGGAGTGGATATGGAAGTTGTGTAGATTGGCTTGGGAAGAGGGAAGGGTTCCAGAGGACTGGAAATCAAGTATAATTGTTCCTTTATATAAAGGAATAGGGGAGAGAGAAGTATGTGGTAACCATAGGGGCATTTGCCTTCTTAGTGTGACTGGTAAAATATATAGTAGAATACTCATTGACAAGGTTAGGCATATGACAGAGGAGCTAGTTGGAGAAGAACAAGGGGGATTTAGGAAGGGAAAAGGGTGTGTAGATCAGATATCTGTTCTAAGATGTCTAGTGGAGAAGTATCTAGAGAAGGGAAAGAAAGTGTATGCTGCCTCCATGGACTTGGAGAAAGCTTATCACAGAATAGATTGGCAAGGTTTGTGGAAGGTATTAAGAATATATGGAGTGAAGGGGAAAGTGTTGAGTGCTGTGAAGAGTATGTACGAAGGAGCTAGGGCTACAGTGCAAGTGGATGGTGAGCTGAGTGAGTTCTTTGATCTCAATGTGGCACTGAAACAGGGTTGTGTGATGTCTCCATGGCTGTTTAATATATACAAGGATGGGGTTGTAAAGGAGGTGCAAGGTAGGGCAGTGGATGTGGGGATGGCTCTAATGAATGAGGGTGAGATTTGGAAGATTCCAGTGTTGCTGTTTGCTGATGATACAGTATTGTTGAGTGAAGATGAGTGGGAGTTGCAAGGTTTGGTGAATGAGTTTGGGACAGTGTGTAGGAGGAGGAAGCTGAAAGTTAATGTAAACAAAAGTAAAGTTATGGTGTCTGAGAGGAATGAAGTCACAGAATTTACAGTGAGGTTGGATGGTGATGATATGGAGAATGTGAGTGTATTCAAGTACTTGGGTAGTGTGATGAGTAAGGATGGAACTTTGGGGGTTGAAGTGCATGAAAGGGTACAGCAGGGAAGGAAGGTTGTTGGTTCACTGAAAGCAGTGATGAGAAATAGGGAGGTGATTATGGAAGTTAAGAAGTCACTGCATGATAGTATTGTGATCCCTACCCTGACGTATGGAAGCGAGGCGTGGACCTTGCAAGAGGGAAACAAGTCAAGAGTGTGAGCAGTGGAAATGATTTACTTGAGAGGAGCATGTGGAGTGACATGGAAGGACAGGTTGAGGAATGAAGAAGTGAAGGAACGTTGTGGGGTGGATGTGGATGTGGTTGAGAAGATTAGGAGAAATACACTGAGGTGGTTCGGACATGTGGATAGAATGGAGAATGAAAGACTGACTATGGTTACCACATACTGTACTTCTCTCTCCCCCTTTCTTTTGTATAAAGGAACAATTATACCTGATTTCCAGTCCTCTGGAACCCTTCCCTCTTCCCAAGCCAAGCTACACAACTTCCATATCCACTCCACAACAATCTCACCCCCATACCTCAGCATTTCACCACACATTCCATCAATTCCTGGGGCCTTTCCCAACTTGATCTTCTTCATTGTTTCCACTACTTCTGCTCTACTGATCTCTTCCTCCCTCCTCTCATCTCTTCTTCTCCCAGCCATTCCCCAACCACTTATACTCGCACTGCTCTCACTCTCTACATTCAACAAATCCTCAAAGTGCTCCTTCCATCTCCTCAATTTCTCTCTCTTCTCCACCAACAATCTATTATTCCTATCTTTCACTCCCCTACTACATCCCCTTTCACACTGCCTTATTTTCTTTATCTCCTTCCAAAACAATTTCATACTCTCCCTCCATTTCACTCTCAGATTCCTCCCAAACTCTTCATCCACTTTCTTTTTACTCTCCTTCACCAGTCTCTTCACCTCCCTTCTCCTGCTCACATATACCACTCTCTTCTCTCTCTCATCTTCTCCCCTACCTTTAGTCATTAACCATTCACTATATGCCTTCTTCTTTTGTTCCACAGCTCGTTTCATCTCATCATTCCACCATGCTGTCCCTTGCACACCCTTGCATCTCCTCCTCATTCCACAAACCACCTCACACGCTGTGCCTATCTCTTCCGTGAATATCTTACATACGTCTTCCACCCCTTCCGTCTGCTCTAGTTCATACCTTCCCAATCTTTCTTCCACTATGCTCTTATACTCTCCCATTCTCTCACTATCTTACTAATTCTCCACTCTTCTCACAGGAGCTGTTTCCTCCTGTCTTCCCCTTCGTCTCCTCATCCATTTTCTTTGCAGCTTTACCTTGGCCATCACTAAGTGATGGTCCGAAACTCCATTCCCCCACCCTCTCCACACTCTTGCATCCAACACTTGTCTTCTCATTCGCTCATCCACACACACAGTCTATCACTGCCTTTCGTTCAACAAGTTCACCATCCATCCTTCTCATTACTCTCCATGTATACCGGTGGATCATCTTATGCCGAAAGTAGGTGTTGTCTATTGCCAACCCCTTACCAGCACAGATGTCCACCGAAGCACTACCATTCCCATCTACTTCAGCTGGCACACCCCACTGACCAACCACTCCATCCACTCGTACATTCCCAACTTTGCCATTCATGTGCTATAATATTTCCTTCCTTGTAGGTAAGCCATGCCTAATTCACATCAAAATTGCACAAACAGCCACAGTTTGGACATGAAACTGCATGGGAGTCAGGATGATAAGAGCATCACTACATAATACAAGCACATGGAGTGGTGGCAGTGAGCATCAGGAGACACGCAGGTCAGGCTAAACAGACAGTTTGCGGTAAAACAAATGTCTAGTAAACCCTCTCTTGTCTCTCATCCTTGCTTCTCCCCATCTTTAGATAAAAATAAGGGTCACTATGATGATAATGACGATCTAAATACCAAGAAACAAATGCACTGTACTGTACAACAATGAATAATTTTATAGTTTAAAAAACAAACAGATTTAACAAGACAGTCAATAGGTTATGACTACAGGACATCAATAATAAATATTCTGTTCAAGAAAGAAAAGATTTGACAACACACTTGGCAGGTTATCAAAAAACTTGCTTTAAAATATTTTGTAAGTATAATACAGCATAATGAGGTAAATGATTACAATAATGATGAAGCATTTTTTCTGTTGCTGATGTTGTTTAACCTCAGACTGGCTGACCAGACCTGTCAACCAAGGGTAGGCAACTGCTTCTGTGGGTTTGTCCAACAGGTACAATACAGTACATATACTGTTAAGGGAACTGTCATAGGGCTGGACCAGGATCCTTACCCACAAGGTGCAAGGAAGCTTCAGGAGGTTTGATTCCTGGGTAGATGCTGTAGCTGCTTTACTCCATCCATGATACACAGCACTACCATGTATAGGCTCCGTGTCAGTGTCCTCTTTCTTTAGTACTATACATCAGATACAACAGGGTTATTTTTTTATGTGTTGCTTTTGACACACAGAAGACATAAAATACCTGAGATTAGGCTCTTGCTGTCCATGGGTGACTCTAGAATCTTGGGTGGTCGTGGCGAAGTGACATGATTGATGAAAGGTGGGCGGTGGCTGAAGCTACCATCTGAGTCACTCAGACCAGACTCCTGAGGTGTTACACTGCGGCTCCGTGACAACACAAGCACAACCTCTGGTCGTGGTGACTACAATTGCAACAGATTAAGTTAGTAAAAGGTGCATGACAATTTTAAAGTATTGTACAATGCTATAGCATTAAATGTAAGGAGGACATTAAAACACACTACCGGCAAAAATCCACTTAAACAGCCCCTCACAGATCTACAAGTTAGTAATTCAGTTATCCCTCAATTATCCAAACGATCCATTACCCAGACTCTGTGATCTAGCTCTATAAACCATTATATGTGCAATTTCCATTTTATCCAGACAAGATGCTTGCATCTAGGTGGAAATAATGGTCGCATGAGCATTTTCGCCTGCCCGACCTGGAATAGCCCGGTGGTGCCGTACTGTCTGGCTCGGTAGTTTACCCGTGTCCACTAGAGACCCCCTGGGCGGTTCCCAGTTAAAACCCGGTGACTGTGGTGAATGGCTCCTCTCGGACCACTGCTATGGTGGTGCACATGGTGGCTTTTGTGGTAGTTCCCTACTTGGTTCAGGTTCATCAGGGTATGCCACTAAACCACATGGATTATATTGTGCAATGCAACAGCTTCATCTGCCGCAGTGCAACAGTCACAGTCAAGAAACTAGTGGGTTATTCAGCATGACATCCTGTGAGGAATCATGAGCGTGACATTGATTTATTCTAGCTTACAATATTGTACCATGATTTTATTCTGTTGAATCGTGATTTTATTCCATTTTACCATCACGTTTTGTGTGCCCACTGCATTTTTCTCGTGCTGCCTTTTTTTTCATGACACTGCAGAGTATGCCCCTGAAGTGGTGATTGCTTGTCTGTGGTTGATGGGTCTGCCTGACCATGGTAACTGCTTGGCTGCGGTTTATAGGTCTGCTTGACCAGGCAGAGTAGTGTTAAACAACAGGAACAAATGTTGCTGGTGGTAGGTGGGGGCGCTCACCATCCACTCACTCAATGTAGTGCTGCTTTGGGTGTCTGTCCTTTCCTCTCTTCCTCCCTTCCTCTTCTGTCTTTCTTTCCTTGATTCTTTCCTCTTCCTTCTGCCTATGAGTGACTCTACAGTACTCTGAGTGACAAGCCAAATAGTTTCCTGTACACCAGGAAACCATTTACTATGCTGGGTGGTAACCATATAACCAAATTATGGCGCCTGGTGGTTTAGTGGGTAATTAAGGCACTCCAATTGGATTAAGCCTGTGTAGGTTTATATCCAAGGGGTGGTTGGGGTTTATTGCTCACGAAATGCCACTCATGGATGAGTGATGCTGGTCACTCTCATCTTAAATGTCAGGACCAACTTGCCTAGCCCTGGGCTCTTATGCTTCTCATGGGGCAACACAGGATTGGATGATGGATGGATGGCACAAGTGTAGTACAATATATTGCAGTGGCCTTTTACAATGGCTTTCAAAGTTAGGTTATGTACGAAGGGGGGCCAGGGGAGAAGTCCATTATCTGGACAGATCCACTTTCTGGACACGCATTTGGCTCTATTACGTTTGACAATCGAGGGATTACTGTATATCAAATACTTGTATTCTAACTGGGTAATCCGTATGTTGTTCCAAGCAATACTGGTAAACAACTTACAGCAATACAGAATTACAGCATCTGTATCATCCTCAGCCTGGAATGAGCTCTGTACTACTGATGTTTTAAAACTATTTTATACAAAATAATACACTAATAAACTTATATATACAATAAATAAACTCCTCCTCCTCCTCCTTTTTCTTTTTTCCCCCCTCCTACACATACAATATTGCAATAAAAACCAAAATGTGGCAAGGAATGTTTTTATGGAATGGACAGCACAGGAGCTGATTCAACACCAAAAAGACCTGCTGAGCTTGTAATTCGATACATTAGACAATCAGCAGTATGACATTCATATTTGTGAGGCAACACATCACTCTTTCCCTTTCAAAAAATAGATTCACTCAATCCTTGAGCTATGAACAGTTAAGCAACAAGTTTGTTCTAATGCGTTCAGCATAATGCGACAGGTTATAATCAACACAGGGAAAAACTTGAGCTCATGCAGGAAGTCAACTGACCTGGCGATAGAATTTGAAAGTCATGCACTGTGACGTCACCTTCTTCTTTATTTTTTTAAATATGTGCTAGGAGGAAGGAACCAAAGGCCACGAGCCTGCACACTGTTCCTTCCAAGAAAAAAACAAAATACAAGAGAGAGCCAAATTCAAGATCCGATCATTTCGAGATGACTGGACACACTTCGTTTGAAAGACTGGAGATCATAGCTAGTAGGAAATACAGACAAAGGGAGACAGTTCCAGAGCTGACCTGTTTAATGAAGGACTGAGAGTAATGGTTAACTTTTGCATTAGAGAGTTCGACAGAAAAGGGATGAGCATTTGCTGCTAGACGGGTGCTTCGCGCCCGTCGTAGAGGTGGTGGAATGCATGCAGACAGTTCAGAAGAGCAGTGACCACTGAAGTACCAATAGAATAGAGATAAAGATGCAACAGTGCGGCGAAGAGACAGAGGTTGAAGGGAGCCAGTAAGAGGAGGAGAATTAATGAGACGAAATGCCTTTGACTCCACACTATTGACAGCCTCCACACATGAAAGTTGTACTCTACACAGGGACGGATAAAACCTGTGTATAAAGTCAACAACTGTGCAGGGGTAAAGAAGGAACGGAGTTGGCTTAGCACACCTAATCTCTTGGAAGCAGATTTTACAAGAGATGTAATATGATTTTCCAAGATAAGTCCTGACTGAATGAAACCCCAAGTATGCCAGACTCGCCATCACTGGCTGGCTTATATCCAGGTACCTGTCCAGGGCGCACTCAAGGCAATAGGGTTAAATGAAAATTTATGGGTTTTGCAATTTTAGAGGATGAAATGGAACAAAAATGAGGTCTTATCAGAAAAAAACTACTCTTTCATCCATGTGTTCTTCTATGTTACCGTTCAGTTCCATATTCTTTGATTTCATGCTTTGCAAAAAATTTCGGACCAACTGAGCACATGGCTAGCAGTCCTTTCTTGTGTCACACTGTGTTTATCCCACACTAATATAGGTTTTGCAATTTTCGGAGACAAAATGGCACGAAAATGCTTGCTGATCAGAAAAAAAATAAAATAAAAATAACTTTCATCCATGTGTTCTTATACAGTAACCCCCATTCTATCCGGACGCCCACTTTCCAGACATCCCCACTTACCGGATATTTTGGTCCCGGGATTTAAAAAAAAAAAAAAAACTCCCCCCCCCTCCGTAATTTGAACTCGGCGCACTTGGCGTGGACCATCTGTGTTTTGGTGTGTAGTTCTGCCACCGTCCGCTAGAGCGCCCCTGCATCCTCCCCACTTACTGCCCGTCTCTCGTTGTGAGTGCACGCTTGTGATCATGGCCGCCCACATGCTCGCTTTTGTGGTGATGCCCTACCTGCTGCAGGCTCTCCTGCCTCTTGTTAGTGTGTGTGATGATGGCCACGCTGCCTGAGAAGAGGAAGAGAGTGGTTTTGACTCTGGAGAAGAAGAGGGAGATATTGGACAAGGTGGACATAGGATGGTCAACCTCATGCATCCTTCGTGAATTCAACCTGGCCCGATCTACTTTGTTTGATATCAAGAGATCCCGCGACATGCTCATGCAGTACATGGCTGACTTCTCGTCGAAGAGCAAATGCAACGTGGAGAGGAAGATGATGTTTACTCCCCGGTACGCAGAAGTCGACTGCTCCACGTTGATTTGGTATCGACAGCAATGTACTGCTAGTGTGCTGCTGCGTGGCGTGGAGCTGAAAGCTGCTGCTGAGAAGTTCGCAAGGCTTCACGACGCCCCAGACTTCAAGGCATCCAAGGGTTGGCTCTTCACGTTCAAGTTGCGACACGAGCTTACCAACCATAAGGCCCATGGTGAAGCTTTGGACGCCAACGAGGATGGAGCAGAGGAGTTTCTGGACAAGGTGAAGCGCTTGATTGACAGGGAGGGCCTCGCTCTCGGTCAAGTCTACAACGCTGACAAAACTGGCTGATTCTATCGCTCTTTGCCAACGAACACTCTAGCCGAGGAGGCGGAGAAGCATGTACCTGGCTGCAAGCTCTCCAAGGAATGGATATCTGCTTTGTGTTGTGCCAATGCTAACGGCATGCACCAGCTTAAAGCCCGTTATTGTTGGCCGTGCAAAGCAGCCTCGGTGTCTTCGTGGGGTGATGGATATCCTCCCTGTCGTTTGGTACCATTCTTTGAAGGCATGGTTCACTGCCCATATCTTCAAAGACTGGTTCCACCGCCATTTCGTCAAGCAGGTCATCCATTACCAGAAGGAGAAACTGGGAATCCCGCACGACCAGGTAAAGGCCCTCCTTCTCCTTGACAATGCACCTGCTCATCCGTGCAACAAGGACTTGGTGGCTGAGAATGGGTGCATTAGGTGCACATTTCTGCCACCTAATACGACTGCTCTCATCCAACCGATGGACCAAGGAGTGATCGTGGCAATGAAAAGGCTGTTCCGACGGAAGTTCCTGGACGAGGTGATGGTTGTTCTCGAGGACGTGGATGAGCGCAGGGAGGGACGGGACACGTGAGGCCAGCAGACTTTGAAAAATCTTCACCGCTACAACATCAAGTCTGCCATCTACAACTGGGCCAGTACTATACATGGAAGGAAGTCCCTGTCAAGACTCTAGAAATGGTTGGTCTCATCTGCTTCTCGGAAAGGATGTGAAGCACGATTTCCTAGGTTTTGACATGGATGACTTCCATGCACGTCTACGTGCGCATGTTGACGATGCTGATGTGGACGAAGTGCATGAGTGGTTGGATGACGACGAGGGCGATCCTGGGTATCAGACCATGTCTGATATCGAGATCAAATCTTCAGCTGAAGGTGTCAGTACCCAGCTTGAAGATTTTGACGAGGACGGTCATGATGATGCGGACTCCTCTGAGCGTGCCACTACTCCAGCCATCCCCAAGCTGAGCACACTCCGGGAACACATAGAGTTCGTTCTCGACTACCTGGAACACCTGGACTGTGACAGGGAGATGGGGCCCTTGGGACTTGTGGAGGAAGTGTGCGCTTTCAGGCAGCGCATCATTAATCGCCAAAATCATCATTCCTTGCGTCAATCAACCATTGACAGCTTTTTCAGACCCGTGACCCCCGCTATGCCCAGCCCTGGTTCCACACCACTGCCTCCCCAAGATAGGCCCTCATCCTCCGAGCCACAGCCCAGCACATCAGGCACAGTGGAGTCACCACTGGACGTGAGTTTGCGCCTGTCATCAGAGTCGTCTGCAGTGGGTAGTCCATCACCATGCCCCAGTGACGCACCCATAGGCCACCTGCATCAGCTACTCTCAGACTCTGACAGTGATTAAACGGCAAGAACTCTCCGCTAGACCACATGGGAATTTACAGTGTTGTGCAGTGAAGAAAACAGTGCACAGTGTTAAGAAATTAGAATTGTAAGTGCAAAGACTAAAGTGCAGAGTACAACATCGATTTTATTGATGTTCAATGGAGCGCAAATTAGCCCAGAGTGTATAACGTTAAGCAAATGGATTTATGAGTGCAAAGACTTAAGTGCAGAGTGCAACATTTATTTCATTAAGGTGCAATATAGCGCAAGTAAGACTAGAATGCGCAGTGTTAAGAGAATGGAATTCTAGGTGCAAATGACTAAGTTCAGTGCAAGACTTCATGTACAGTGTACTGCAGGTGCTTCAGGTACTCCTTTTTACTGTCAGAGTCTGAAAGGAGGCGGGTTATTCATCGAGATGGCCAGGGACTTGTTGTAAGTACCCAGAATGTTTCATATTGTATGTATTTTCAATACTTACCTCTAAAACCTCATTTCACTCTTTTATGTCCCTTCTTGGTGTGAATAGGGTCTTAGGTGCCATGCATGTGCAGTAGGGAGGTGTTTTTCTGAGTTAGACTAGGTTAGGGTCCACAAGTACCAGTCCAGGAGCCAGGGACTTGTAAGTACCCAGAATGTTTAATATTGTAAAAACTCACCACTAAAACCTCATTCTCTGGTTCTTTTGCATTTACTTCAATCTTTTATGTCCCTTACTGGTGTGACTGGGGTCTTAAATAGGTGCTATGCATGTCCAGAAGGTAGTAGGGAGGTGTTTTTCTGAGTCAGGGTAGGTTAGGGCCCATAAATACAAGTCCAGGAGGTTATGGCCCACTATCCAGACGGGACCACTTTCCGGACATGCCTTTGGCTCTATTACAACGGATAGTGAGGGGATTACTGTAATTAGCATTGTTTTTTTTCATTCTTCATTCAATTTCAAGCTTCCCAACACATTTAGGACTGATTAAGCATAAGGCTATCAGTGCTTTCTTGCATCACATCGAGTTCTACCCGCACTATGCAGCAAGACTTTTTTTGCGTTTGAGTGTCAAGCGAGGACACTGATTCTTAGTCATGCCACGTGATCAGCCCCGGCCACCCAGAAAGTGGCATATCTTCATGTATGCCCAGAAGTAAGAGACAGTATTGGAGTTAGGGCAGGGAAAGAGGCTACCAGAAATTATGCCTAGTAGCATGAGACAGTAAAGGAGTTAGAGCAAGGAAAGAGGAAGGTAGAAATTAAGAAAAATTAGATAGTAAAGGAGTTAGAGGAGGAAAAGAAGCAGGTAGAAATTATGCCCAGAAGTATGAGATAGTAAAGGAGTTAGAGCAGGGAGAGAGGCAGGTAGCATTATGCCCAGAAGCATGAGATAGTAAAGGAGTTTGTGCTGGGAAAGAAGCAGGTAGAAATGACACAAAACCATGGCATGAATGAAAACATTATCAGAGTGGTTTGGATGGAACCGGAGAAGATGAAGAAGATAGTGTGTGGAAACCCTGGTGATGCCTGGCAGTGGTGAAAGTTCGTAATGTTGTTCTGAAGCCGACTGAGAAGCTCATAGGGTGTTACGCGGAGCGTCTGAGAAAGAACAAGCTGTATGCTCAGTCGGTCTGAAATAGGTTGCGAAGTGCGACACTGAACGAAGAATATGAAAATGAATGCTAACTTACGAGAACATATTGATGAATGTAATTTTTTTCAGATTAGCAAACATTTTCGGTCCATTTCGTCCCCTAAAACTGCAAAACCCATACATTTTCGTCTAAACATAAGGCCCAACGTCCCTACTGAGGGGTGCAATATGAGAAAAGACGAAACTTTATGACAACAACAACACTGAGTGTTCTTAATTACAACAGTTTTTTGTAATGGTGAATATAAGGAACAGTGTGGTGGACTGAAGAGGTGAAACAGGCTGTGGCACAAAAGAAGAAAGCATACAATGAATGGATGAGAAATAGGGGCGTGGAAGGAGTTGAGAGGTGGAAGAGAGAGTTATATGTAGAAAGAAAGAAAGAGGTGAAAAGATTAGTAAGAGAGAGTATGAAGACAGTGGATGAGGAATTTGGAAGGAATCTGAGTGTAAAGCGGAGGGATTGTAAGAAAATGTTCTGGAGAGAGGTGAAAAGAGTAAGACAGGGTGGAAGTGAAGTTAGCAGGGGAGTGAAAGATAAAAATGGTAGATTACTAGTGGAGAAGGGAGAAAAAGTGAGCAGATGGAGAGAACATTTTAAGGAATTGTTGAACATAGACGATGGAAGTAATGCGAGTATAAGTGGCTGGGGAATGGCTGGGAGGAGGAGGGAGGTGAGAAGACAGGAAGAAATCAGTAGGATAGAAGTTGTGGAAGCAATGAAGAAAGTTAAATCGGGGAAAGCCCCAGGAATTGATGGAGTGCGTGGTGAATTGCTGAAGCATGGGGGAGAGATAGTAGTAGAATGGATGTGGAAGATGTGCAGATTGGCCTGGGAGGAAGTCAGAGTCCCGGAGGATTGGAAGTCAGGTATAATTATTCTCTTGTACAAAGGAAAAGGGGAAAAAGAAGTGTGTGGTAATCATAGGGGCATTTGTCTTCTTAGTATAATAGGAAAAGTGTATGGTAGGATACTTATTGACAGAGTTAGAGAAAGAACAGAGAAATTAGTTGGAGAAGAACAGGGAGGCTTTAGGAAGGGAAGAGGTTGTGTAGATCAGATATTCATTCTTAGATCTTTAGTGGAAAAGTTTCTAGAGAAGGGAAAGAAGTTGTATGCGGCTTTCATGGATTTGGAGAAAGCATATGACAGGGTGGATAGACAAGGATTGTGGAAAGTGTTAAGAATATATGGAGTAGATGGGAAGTTGTTGAATGCTGTGAAGAGTATGTATGATGGTGCGAAGGCTGCAGTGTGTGTGGATGGTGAACTAATTTCTCTTTGAAAGTTGGTTTGAAACAGGGATGTATCATGTCTCCATGGTTGTTCAATCTGTACATGGATGGGGTAATAAAAGAGGTACAAGGTAGGGTAGTGGATGTTGGAGTGGCCCTGGTGAGAGAGGATAGTGTTTGGAAACTCCCCGTACTGTTGTTTGCAGCTGATACTGTGTTGTTGAGTGAAGACGAAGGGGAGCTGCAAGGCTTGGTGGACGAGTTTGAGAGAGTGTGTAAGAAACGGAATCTAAAGGTGAATGTAGGGAAGAGTAAAGTGATGGTCTTTGAGAGAGGTGAAGTCAGTGAATGTACAGTGAGGTTGGATGGTGAGGAATTGGAAAATGTGAGTACGTTTAAGTACTTGGGTAGTGTGATGAGTAAGGATGGAGGTTTGGAGGGTGAAGTGCTTGAAAGGGTACAGCAGGGAAGAAAGGTTGCTGGTTCTTTGAAAGCAGTGATAAGAAACAGGGAAGTGAGCATGGAAGTGAAAAAGTTACTACATGACAGTATTGTGATTCCAACTCTAACGTACGGAAGTGAAGCTTGGATGTTGCTGGAAGGACACAAGTCAAGAGTGAGAGCAGTGGAAATGAGTTATTTAAGAGGAGCCTGTGGAGTCACATGGAGAGACAGGCTGATGAATGAGGATATAAAGGAGCGTTGTGGTGTTGATGTGGATGTGATAGGAAGCATTATAAGGAACACACCGAGGTGGTTTGGCCATGTGGAGAGGATGGAGGGTGAAAGACTGACGAAGAGAGTGTATTTGAGTGAGGTGGAGGGGGGAAGAGGGAGGGGGAGGCCGAGGATGAGATGGAGGGATGGGGTGGAGAGGTATATGAGAGAGGGGGGTGTGAGTTGGGAGCAGGGCAGTGAAATGGCGGGGGACAGGGCGACTTGGAGGCGATTTGTTTGTGGCCACCCCAAACGGGATTGAGGCGTCTGGCAATAGATAGATAGATAGTATAAGTAGGGGGTAATTTATGTGGGGTAGGGTGGGAAGAGGGGGTAAAAGTGAGAGTTTTGGAAAGTTGCCACAACACACTGTACCGTTATACATGCAAATATATTGTTTAAGTGACAGATTCTAGTAAGGTCCCTGTCCACACCCTACTGTCCACATTAATCAATGACTGAGTGTATATAAAGGTCACTAATGGGCCACAGAAACCAAACCACAAAAATATTACGTACTCAAAACCATGCCACCATTTCCCTGTCCAAACTCTACTGTCCACATTACTCAATAATTGAGTGTATATAAAGGTCATGGGCCACAGAAACCAAAACACAAAGATATTATGTACTCAAAACCATGCCACCATTTCACTAGACAACATTTATGTAAAAGTTAGGTACTCAAAACCACGCCACCATTTCACTAGACACCATTTACGTAAAAGTTAGGTAATATATTTTTATGGCAAGGATAGCACAGGTAGTGAATTCACACCACAGTGACATGAAATGCGCTTAACTCTGCATTTCTGTCACATAGTTGTAAGGTATGTACGCTGGCCAAGATCCATTACAGCACGCCCCAAAACAATTATGCCCATCAGTAATATCCAAGCTATGCAAGGGATACTTCATTCAAAACAGGTGTTATGGTATTAGTGAAACTTATGTTAATGATCCTTCTAGAAGAGCAGTGAAAACTCCCAAGAAGAAAATTTAAAAAAACACTAATGATTCCCTGAAGTGGGCAGCATCTGATCACCATTTTTCTGTTTATGGGCCACAATAGTATACTGCAGTTTGTTTGTATGGCACACTGTGACAATTCACTCTTACCTTAAGTATGCTTAGTGCCTCCCTGTGAGTGACACCTCTGACATTCTTGCCGTTAATGGAGAGAACTCTATCACCACGCTGGATCCTGCCATCGCGATCAGCCAGGCTTCCAGGTATCACTTTGTGCACCTGTAACATAACATGTTACACTGCTTCAACATGAAGAGGGCAAAGCCTTGACAATGACATACTGGAAAGGCAGGGGAGCAGCATAATTACACCAATACTGTATGTTTACATATAGCAATCCCTGGATTTGTATATAAATAATATACTCATAAGTTACAAAGAAGGGAACTGGAAAGGTGGTATTATTCATTTAATTCAGAATTAATTTTTTATGTATCCAACTCTGGGCATAGGATTATCAGCCCATTCCCTAAGGCCCAGCAGTCCTATCATACCAAACACACGTCATCACTTCAGTGATAACACCCACTGTCCATACTGAACACATGCTAGGATTGACTCATTGAGGACTGGGGCACTGGGGTATTTTTATGACGTGTTGATGGGACTTTGGTAGACTGATATACAACAGTCTACTTTAATAAAATTCATATCCTTTCAAGTGTTCCCTGCCCTAGCCAGGCTTCGAATCTGCATCCAATGGGAAAGTAGACCACCTCTCTACTGACATTATTTGACTACAAACTCTTTACTGCATACTATGGCAGCTCAACCATATAGGCGAACTAGGTATCCGTTTTGGGCACCACGTTCTATGGAGGCCCCGAATCATAAAACTGCCAGCCAATGTGCTGCAATTGATTTTTAAAAATAAAAACCATGAATATACTCGCATGCGTCAAGATTTTCAACTTTTGCTGCATTAAACTTTCTAATGAAACATTAGGGTCTTCTGTGGTTATCTGTTGTATGCACAAGATGTAAAGATGAGACGTATGGACATTTTTAGACATGTACAAAGTGGATGGAAAGCAGAATGAATGCTGTAAAGCCTATTTATGGTGGTAGTGAATCATGTATTAAGTTTGGAGTGGGTGGATGACAGAGTGGTTCAGTAAAGTTTTGGAGACATTGGTGTGTGATGCCTCCATGGGTATTCAGTGCTGTATATGGTATACTGTATATGGCTGGGGTTATGAGAAAGAATGACACTGAAATTATGAAGCAAGAGGTGGGGATGGTAGTAAATGGCCATTTAGTATGCTGTATATATGGTTGGGGTTACGAGTGAATCTTGTAATATGGAGTGAGGGGTGGGGATGGGAATAAATGGCTATTCAGTATGTGGAATATATAGTTACAGTTGGGAGAAAGATTAAAACTTTACTTGTTGCCAGGCAGCGACGGTGAGTGAGACGAGCGAATTCACCAGTGTTTGTGCGATTTTTTTTTTAATTTTCTTATTGCTTCACAGATGATGGCATTTAATCACTATATAGATACGGGGCACGCACTCTTCGGTTCTATACAGCATAAGACAGTAAGTGTTGGCTCCGAGATAAAACAATATTCAAACTGTTAACTAGAGGGTAGCCTAGTGTAGGAGACAGTAGGGTGGCACTGACAATTTAATATTAACCACACAAAAGGTGCATATTCCTCACACATATGGAGTATGGGTAATGACAGGTTAAACACACCATGAAAGCACAGGACACACAAAAAACAGCATGACACAGTGAAGAATTGTAGTCACTGGACCTGCTGTAATAGGCAACTGCAGGTGCAGGACAGGCAGGCCACATGCAGTGTTATGGCAGGACAGTTAGTGATAATTACTTAGGCCACCAACTGGGTAGAAGTGAGCAACCATAAGGCAGGTTTGCACAGTACAAAGGGTAGGCTGGTGGAGAGAGACAGGTTGAGTCTGCACGGTTTGGCCGGGTGTCTTAAGTCCAAGATACGTTATAAATACAACTCGCTCTGGAGAATGCAGCACTCTGGTAGGTGAGGATTACGATACTACCGCACAGAAGCAAAGTCGGATCACACTAGAATGTGCAGGAAACCGAGGCACGACAAGAACTCACCAGAAATGCGCAGGACAAGTGGCAGGCCAGGATCACACCAGAAATGCGCAGGATAGGCCATGGGGCACGTTGCTGCGGGAGTCTCAAGGCAATTTTCCACGCGTGGTAGAAGCGATGATGGTTCTATTTTTTCCAGAACAGGCCGGACAGGGGTAAAGTCGATGATAGGTTACCACATCGCAGGTGACTGGTAGGTTGGAGCTGGATAATGCTTGGATCTGGTGGTAGAGAAAGCCAGGCGGAGTGCAGGAGATAGGGTGTGGCAGAGCAGTGCCGCACAATACAGGGCATTTCTCGGCAGCAATTTTACTGAAAATGATTGTAGGAGACGTGCTTATATTCGTTCACCGCTGCCACCACTAATGCAACAATGACTGAAAGCAAGGATAAGTTCAAAATCCTCGCTAGTTTCTCTTCTTTATTTTTGACTAGTTGGAACAGTTGTGCCCTGAATGACGTCCTGCTTTGAAATGGCACAAAACCGGGTGCACTCTCAACCCAAGCTTTTCAAAAGATGCTACATAATCAAAACCCAAATAGCGGCGAGACCCAAGTCAGTGAAATCAGTCACGTAGCCCCTCTCACAACTACACACAGTTACACATAGCTACATATTACCCACACTAACATTTACAAAAGAATAAAACAAGGTTAGCAATTTATGCAAAGTCCTGTTAATAAGAAATCACTGGTAATACAATGGCATATGCCATTACTACATTTCACAGTTCGACACTCGAGTGAAAATAATCCACGACCATTACACGCATGATAACCAACAAACTGGTGTAGAACCGAGTAGGGAATGACTCAGCACTCTGAAAGTCCCTCATTAAATGGGGGTTACACTAAATGAAACTCACCCCTCTACTGAAATTCCTGGATACAGGCCTGGTAATTGCTAGTAAAGTAATGAACAAAAACTATGCAGGTAGGTAAAGAGTTTTGTTACTGTCTGAGCATTATGTTGGGTAAATGTTGATAGGGAGTAGCGTGATGCTTGTTGAGGGAGAAGGTGAATCCCAGTGAGATAATATGATAAATGAAGAGAGACCTGAATCAATGAGAATGTTTGATCCAAGTGAAATGAAAAAAACAGGAGGTAAATGTGCAAAAGAAATGGTAGATACAGTGGCACAAGGAAGGAAAAAAGACTCGCACTAACAAGGAGTAATTGTGCCATGAAGAATTATTATTGCCAACATGAAAATATAGGTGAGACATTGGTGTGGCATGAAAACAAAAGTCAGGCATTAATGCTGTGGAGATGGAGTTAATGAAAAACGTCTGTGGAGTGTGCAGAGTGATTTGGATAATAAATGTTGTGATTCATGAGAGATGTGGAGTTAAAAAAGTCTGAAGACAAAAAGAGTTGATAAATGTGTACTTTGATGGTATGGTTATGCAGAAAAGCAGGGTATAAAAGGGTGGTAAAAAAATATTATGTTAGAGAGCTTTATGGTGAGGGGGGGCATGGTATAGGCCAAGAAGAGGATATATAGTAAATGAGTGTGTGAGAATGGGGAATGGAAGCTGAAGACGCTAGGCTTTGGACAAAGGTTTGGCCTGGATAGATGAATTTTGTACAGAGAAGAGCATGACAAGGATTTGGTATCTTTTATTTTTTTAATTAATAATTGTTGAACTGACTCTGTCTGATAGGTAACGATGTGTCATGTGAAAGTGTGCCTATAAGGATCAGCCAGGTTTCAAGGGGCTTTAATAGACAGTAAATAAGTGTGTGGCCATTTTCAGCTGGGATGCTGTTGATTACTTCAACCACTGTCATGTTTGTTCCTTTTTTGCTTTCTGAACCTTACTTCACCCCACCTATGACTGGGAAAAGAGATGGGATGTTGATGTCGGTAAGGGTGATGAAGTTGATAATGATGATGATGATGATAAGTGTTAATAAGAGTTCACTTTTTACTTGGGTTAAAGGGGTAGCCAAATATTCTGTTTCTTGTTTCCATCTAGATGGTTTGCATTTTATAAATCCTGCACACAATAAATGAGACATGTAAAATTAACCCATTATCGAGTGAAATTAGTAATTTAATAAGGGACCCTTCTTCCAACTTTCACCTTGGGCACTCATATTCTTGAGCCGCCACTGACAAGATATCATAGGCAACATGAATACATTAATAATAGGAGTTCAATTAGGCATTTGCATAGTATACTGTGCAAAACTCGTCTTGCATCGGCACTGCTTCAACAATGATGGAAAAAAAAAAAGTTACTCAGTCAAAAGGAAATACTGTATACTGTACACTACAGAGGGCTTGGGGCCAGATCCAGTATATGTCAGTTATATACTGTATGATGTACAGCAAACATAATATATGATGGGCATGAGGAAAGTGGTGTGACCCTAGCGGAGAGAAGCAGTGGGGTGAAGGTGCTAGAATGATGGGATCCAAATGTACAAGTTGAAAATAAATGCCAATAATGTTTTTACTCTTTACATCTTGATATCCCATGCTTTTATACAGTTTTGTCATGAAGTTATGTATTTTTTACATCAATCTAGTATGTATTTCTTCTCAGCTGAGTGATGAAACCTTTAAACTAATATATTACTGCTAAGTTCCTATATACTTTACAATATTTATCCACATTTTTAAAAGGAAATATCATGGGTAGTTTAAAAGATTTATCATAAGGGTTCCTGAGGGGAGGTTGAGCTCTTCAATAAGGGAAGAGACTCTCTCACTCTCTCTCTGTTTACGCTTCCATGGGACAATGCCATGTCCTCCAACATGGAACTTTTTCTTCTCGTAGTACCATTATGAGTTTGTATATTGAATTCTAATCCTCTAAAAGGTATTTTGAAAGTATCAGACTTATGCCACTAATATTTTGAAGGCAAAACCATTAATTGTGAGATATAGGAAGTACAGAACACCTGTGTGAGGTAATGCAGACGAGCTGTGTCAGCAGCTTGCCACCCTAGCATAAAACGATGCTGTCTCTCACATCATTCTATACTAAAAATTTTGTAATTATGAAAAATGGGTGATAAGTTCTTATCCATGCAGTATCACCTTAACAAATAAAGGTCGGAGTGACCAAAGGGACAACTGTATTATCTAATTCCTTGAAATATTCATATGAAAATTTTTATTTTTCACATTTAAGTACAATACTTTCACCTTAGTAACTTCCTTGAAACTCCCTGAAAGTTCTAACACCTTCATGGGTGTAAATCTTGGAGTGGCCTTCAGCCAAGTTCTTGCACTGTATTCTACTTCCGACACTGGGTCCAGCATGGCCATTGTCTGATTTTCAAGTATATTCCAAACCTTGCCCTGACCTGTAACAAGCCCAATTTCCCTGGAGTCAAGCAGTATGTATCAGTAAAGTGTTTCGTCAACAACCCTCATGACCATGCTCCCCTTCCCAGAAAATACGATGGAAAATCCTCAGCAGGGTCAAGAATATGGATGTCTAGTACTAAACTGAAGGGTCATCACTACCATGTATATCTTGTGCCCTTCACCAAGTTATAGCGTGGACATCTCTTTATATTACGTATATTTTTAAAAGTTTATAATGTACTGACGTCAAAATCTTCATATACTTGTATTCATAAACTTATATCAAATGTAGCCTACTGGTCAATCATTGAAAAAGGTTTTGGCCAGTACACAAAGGTAAGAGGACCCTGTGTTGCCCAGTAATGGCTTGCAACTGTGCTTTCAATGAAATGTTGCAAATTCAACTTGAATAATACCTCTTACCATCTTACCACCTGAGAGAGAGAGAGAGAGAGAGTGTGTGTGTGTGTGTGTGTGTGTGTGTGTGTGTGTGTGTGTGTGTGTGTGTGTGTGTGTGTGTGTGTGTTCTTACCTAATTGTATCTTTACAGGAATGAGTCAAGCTCGTACTGTCCCGTGTCTTAAACCATATTTATCGTACATATCCTTAAATTTGTGAATTGTTTTGGCACACACTATTTCATTCGGTAGTGCATTCCACTTATCAATTGCTCTATTTGGGAAACCTTATGTCTTTATCACCTCTCTTTTTATGCATTTTTTTTTTGCAGTCCTCTTGCTGATGCTTCCCCATACGTTAATAATCATTTATGTCTATTTTCTCCTTCCCTGATATTCATTTATATAGCATAATCATGTCACCTCTTTTCCTTCTCTTCTGTAGTGTTGGTAGATTCAGTTTATTTAGTCTTTCTTCGTAGCTTAGATCCCTTAAGCTTGGTACCCATCTTGTAGCGGCCCTTTGAACTTTTTCAATATTGTCTATGTGTTTTTTGAGATGAGGACTCCAGACTACTGATGCATATTCCAGGGTTGGTCTGACGAATGATGTTATTATCTTTCTTAGCATGTCTTCATTTATGTATGTAAATGCTATTCTCATATTGGCAAGCAGTGTATACATATTCCGTACCTTCTCACTGATGTGGTCAGCCGGAGATAGTCTGTTATTGACAATCACACCTAGGTCCTTCTCTCTTTCTGATGTGTGTAGGGTTTTATTTCCTAATGTATAATCCCAATCAGGTCTTTTTCCACTTTTACCAAACTTGATTACATGACACTTGTCCACACTGAATTCCATCTGCCATGTATTACTCCATTCATGAAGTTTATTTAATTCTCCTTGTAGCTCTTTACAAGAGTCTGTGTTAGTAATTCTCCTTTGTATTTTTGCATCATCTGCAAACATATTTAGATAGTTTTCATTTCCAGTGTTACTGTCTATATCATTTATATACACTAAAAACATGATTGGTGCCAGCACTGAAGCTTGTGGTACTCCACTAGTCACTTCTTTCCATGATGAGTAATTTCCCCTTAGTACTGTTTTCATTTTCTTTTCATGAGAAAATCTTGCATCCAACAATACAGTTTGCCTCGAATTCCTCCTTGATGGTACAGTTTCCATAAGAGTCTTTGGTGTGGTACTGTGTCAAATGCTTTCTTGAAATCTAAATAGACACTGTCCATCCATCCTTCTCTTTCCTGTAATGTGTCTGTTACTCTGTCATAGTAGCTCAACAGATTAGTAACACATGATTTTCCTTGTGTGTGTGTGTGTGTGTGTGTGTGTATGTGTGTGTGTGTGTGTGTGTGTGTGTGTGTGTGCGCGCGTGCGCGCGCAAGTGTTTATAGCACTGTACTGTATATGGGACTTCGAGTGCATATATTTGAGTACCAGTGTTTGTGTATGTATTAATGTATATGCATAAATATAATTATTTGCTTAAGTATGAGTGCATTTGTACGAATGCGCATGCATAATAAGCATGAGTGCATATAGGTGGGCATGTGTGTACGCCTATATCTGCAACAGTATGAAAGTATACAGTATGTGCAGATATTAATGTGCATGAGCATGTGTATCCACAACAGTGGTGTCCGGGACTGCTGAGGAAGCCAAGGAAAAAAAAAAAAAGTGGGGATCATAAATATGAAGTGGGATACTATCACCGTTTTTCCCTTAGCTGTCTCTACTGCATGAAAAGTACATAGAGCTGGTTAAAACTGTGCATTTACTGACGGTGATTTCCTTGGCCTCGTAGTCTGCCCCTCCCGCCAGCGTGATGCCAATGGATCCGTGCGCCACTACTTCCCTGTGCAGCACCACCACCAATATCTCGTGTGATGGAGTGCCTGATTCCTCAAGAGACTGGTTAGCCTCCTCAATCAGCTGTGCCAACTCCTGCAATATTGATATTCATTTTGGAATTATTCCAGATTTTAGCATTCATAATTCACAATTTTAAAAAGTTCATAAGTGATTCATTATTTTAACAAGGCTTCACAGTTTTAATAGGCTCGCATCTCTAACACAGGTTCTGAGAGAACTGGGACTCCTGCAATTCCACAACTTTCTTAAGTGGGACATACTTAATCCCAAATGACCGCAAATCTCTCAGCCCCCCTATCCCCAGAACTGCAACAATGGTCTGATTTTTAAAATTTCACCGAGGTAAATTTTTTTCTAACCGGTTTCAACAGCTTGAATTCACACACCTGAAAATGTATATGCCAAAAAGCGCCTAGCATCATGGGCAACCATCACTGTTTCCGTCCATTTGTGGAAATAACATGGAAATATCAGTGATATTATTTCATACAGTTCCATGTTTCAACAGAGAACTGGACTTGTATTTGGGCATTATCAATTACATATACATTAATACATCATCCGATATCCTGTTCTTCATAAAAATTTTCTACATTTACTTTATAAAATTTACAGCCACGAACGAGCGATCGTTCATTGCACTCACGTACCTCAAGACCTACCTGCAGTCCACGATGAAACAAATGCACCTGAATGGGCTCACACTGCTGTACATCCACAGACATATGATAATGGATTTGACAGGGTGACCGACGAGTTTTCTCGTAAAAAACGGCATCTAAAGTTGACGAACATCAGACCTGCTGGCTGACAGTGTCCGCGTACTGCACTGGTGCAACTGAATTTCTACCACAATGTGTCTTTTGTGCAGTATTACAGCGTTATGTGCTTAGTTTTATATTTTCAACTTATGTTAAAGCCGTCATTACAGTTTCTGTTTACTTCTGAACACGTGTGAACATACAAATCGTACAATATATTATTGTAATTCCTTTAATTCCCGCATTATCATCTATATTTTTTCTTTATTCCATTCATGAAACTTTACTTTGTGTTACAGGTTTTCAGGATCTACAATGTAGACATATAGTATTCAGCTGAATCAAATTAGATGTACAGGCAATCAATGTTATGCGCATTCTAGAACAAAGGATGAACACAGAATACTTTGTAGCAGGTGGTGACTAGTGACAGGGGCAGGTGGCCCCCCCCCCTCCTTGGACAAATCCTGGCTGCACCACTGCATATGACTAGTGGTTACCGCAATATCGACCGTCAAAGAACATCAAAAATAAAAATGGTTACTTTGTGTATGGAGAAAAAAAAAAAATTGCATCAAAGTAAATTTTGGTCTTATAGATTCTCTGCTCGATTTTACACACCAGAAAATGTATATTTCACTCCCATATGTTTAATGGTTACTGCACAATTAACCTTCAAAAATTAAAAAAAAAAAAATTTCACTCCTTGCTATGAGCAAGAATGGGATGTCCTTGAGAAGTAAGGGGAAATAAGGAGGTGGAAGAAGTGTGGGAAGGGGCATCAAGAGGGGGGAAAAGGGAGGGAATATGTCTGCCCCACACAGCCAATAGTCTAGAGGGGGTATGATGAGTAGTTTGGGTGGGAGAGGTCACAGAGGGCAGGATCCAACGGGGATAAGGGAGGTGGAGAGATGGCTTGGGGAGGGGGGGTCCTCACACCTGAGGAGGGGGCCGGATCATGCTTCCCACAACCCGATCTCTTAGTTTTCATTGACTCGGTACCATTTACATCATAAAAGGGGCGGGGTTACAGCACCCCAATTTTTTGTAACCTCTCTATGATTGTCAGCCATAGGACTTTATCGCACACTTTCCGAGGCCCATCATCGTCAGCCATAGGACTTTAGGGGTTAAATAAAAACTACAAATTGAACACACTTTAACTGAAGCTGCCCAGGTCCCGTAGCATCAATACTTTAAAGACTAACCATTTTTACACTAACATTAACAATTTTACCATAACCAGATAAGCTCCTATAATGCAAAAACAAATCTAAAACATTATAACACTATCTAAAGCGCTTCTCATTAGCATTACGTCTTTAAAACACTATTCACAATTATAACGAAGATTTGCAATTTTAATAGTCACATTCTAGTAGGGTTGTATTCTGGAATCCATGACCACTTTGTTTCAACTAATTTGCATGATGGATTTGTAAACAGAATCATTTAAAATGAAAATTAGCTGCTGTGTAGGCTGCCCCTGAGAAGTGACAGCAGACTTGGTTAGGGTACAATACAGGTATACCCCAGTTTAATGATGCAATTGGTTGAGTAAAAAAAACATTGTTAGGCGGGGTATCGTATATCGGGGTAGATTTAACATGCAAAGTATAGGGACGTGTTTTTTAGTCTTGGGTTTCCCTCCAAACCAAGTCCTAAACCCACCTATATGAGTCCAAAAACAAGCGTCTAGCTCACCTAAATCCCCAAACAGCTTTAAAACAAGCTAAACTAAGCCTAAAAGCAATTTATAACTCACCTAAACCCAACAATAAAATATGAAAATCATCAAATATGTCTAGAAAAAATCAAACTTGGTAAACTGTTCCCTAAAATGAGAATGTTCACCCCACCTATGACCAAAACACATTAATCTATGTCTAAAAAGTTTATAATTCAACTTACACACAAGATTCAAGTCTAAAATATCATCAATATCGGTTTTAAAAAATCTAAACCCATCGTTAAACTGAGATTTGGTCACTGTTAGGTGGGGTATGGTGTTATTTCTACCCCTATCGCTAAGCCAGGGTATTCCATCTAGGGGTATCATATACTGTGTCGGGGTATACCTGTATTAAAAAAAAGTCCCATTCCACCATCTTGAAAAGCATGAAAACATAATACAGTAACTCTGGAATCAGATAAACTAAAGGGGCAGGTGAGGTGCTGTTTTCCAAAAATTTGGAACTACATATCCACTAGAATGATTATTGTAAACTGTCATCTGTCCACCGTATCAAAAATTACCAGATGAGATACCAGCATGTGTGGTGTGTGAGATGTTATTTTCCATTACATTACTGGCATGAAAGAATAATTGGAAATGTTATTTTACATTTTAAGAGTTATTCAAACTCATTAACTGATGCTGACATTTTAGAAAGGTTGAACAGAATTTTAGTTATACGCTTAACACTTAGGTACACTTAATTACATTTCACAGACCAGTCGAGATGATGACTCTATGCTGCGCTCTCAGATAGTAGACCATATGATGGCTGTGACGGTGGTGCGGATGGGTCAAACGTGCGGATGGGTCAAACTTAAATCCTGTATTCTTCCAATGGTCATCCAGACGATTCTTGAACAAATTGACTGACCTTGCCTCGGCAACTTCTGACAGGAGTTCATTCCACATACTGACTGTCCAATAGTAGAAAATATTGCGTTGTACACCGAATACCCCATCAACAGGGCGATCCTGGAATAACTGTCTGTTGCACTGATAGCTTGGTCTATCTGAGGGCTTGAAGGATGCTGGGAGTATTTCTCTTTCATAGATGCTTAAGTGCTTCCAGAGCTCTATTATGTTCCCTCTATGCCTTCTATATCTCAGTGTTGGTAAATTTAGGTACTTGAGTCTTTCTGGATAGTCGAGATGTTCAAGTCCATCCACCAACTTGGTAGCTCTTATTTGTACATGTTCTAGCTTGTTTTCTAGGCTCTTGCTGACGGGTGACCAAACGGCTTGTGCATATTCCAGGTGGCTTCGAACAAAGGTTGTGTATAGAGGCCTGAATATGCTAGGACTGAGGTGGGAGAAGACTCAACAAATAAGACCCCTCAGTCAGTTGGCCAGTTTAATCTTTCCTAGAATGTGCTCTTCAAATTTCAAGGTTGAGTCCACAATTACACCAAGTCTTTATCTACCCACATGCTCCAGCTCATATCCACAGACTGTGTAACGGTGGGGCTTGGCAACGCAGAAGTTCCAGGCCACACACTCTCCGGAGCCCAGGAGGCTTCCCCAACATGACGCTGAAGCTGGAACAAACCCCCCACACACACATCCCCTCCCACAGGCAAAGAGTGCACTCTTACCCCTGGAAAAGGAATCCTGGGCTTGGTAACATAAACTTGTTGTCCCAACTGTCTCAGGTCCTTTCTAACTTCACCGCTAGACCCACTCTGGGCACAAACCACACAACCCTATCAACAGACTAAGAGAAAGAAAGAGCCAAGGTTGTAGCCATCTCCCCCTTAGCCTTAGTGCCACTAATTCACCACAGTACAACACCCATACAGTCGTGAAGTTAAACCCCGGCCCCTTCCTTTTCCAGAGAATACCCTGGCAGCGAGTGTAAATGTCATATCCGGGACATCTCCCTCCAGATTTCCCCGCTCCAATTCCCCTTCACCCCAACTGACCATTCCTGCATATAGATCTCACGGTTTTGGACGTAAAACTGTGTAAAGGCCAGTGAAACAACAAATCTTTCGCCCTGCCATCTGGAGTTATTGTGGTTACCCTGTACTCTTCAGATGTGTCGAGACCTTCTTTGGTGTTCCTCCCTGTTTGGAAGAACCCCACTGGACTAGCAAAAATCCTAGTATAACACTTTTCTTTTCAAGTGGATACTGTAGAATATGAGTTCCTTTCCCTCTTTCCTATGAAACTTCCATGACAGCTTTTCTATGCTACATGATGGAACTTCTCACTATTTCCTGCCAGCTTCGGCTGGAGAGTTTGGTGGGTAGGGGGTGCCTTTCTGTTTTCCTATCCTCGTCTTTAGCTAATAGAATAATTTAGTTAATTATAACCTTCACTATACCATACAAACACGAAAGGACCAAAGAGTTTGTAGCTGTTTACTTTCCTTTCTGCTTCGTTGTACACTACCGTCTCTCTGTCAACTCGCATCCCTCCACGTCCTTTATCTCTTCCTCCCTCTCACCCATCTCCTTCTTCCCTCCACCTATCACCTCTCCCTTCCCTCCCACTCCCCCTTCTCTCCAAACCCCGCTTCTCCCCTGCATCCCACTTCCTCTTCTCTCCTCCCTCCCACTCAACATTCTTTTTTTCCAATCCCCCCCCTTCCTCCCTTCCATTTGCCCTTCTTCCTTTCAAATCCCGCTTCTCCCCTCCCTCCCTTTCGCACCCACCTTCTTCCCTCAAACTCCCATCTCTCCTCTACTCCCCCTGGCTGTATAACCCCAGCCATTAAGCTTGCGATTACCCCGAGTGTCATCAGGAACCACAGTAGGCCGCAAGAAGACCCAAAAGCCAGGACCCTAGTTTAGCAGTCATTATCGGGGGTGGGGGTGGGGGGCTCAAGAATGCCACAGTGGGATGTTCAAGTATGACTCCGTCTGGTATGGTGGGCCTCCATGCCTCATACCGTAATGGCGGTGGGTTGGTGGGGAACGTGTTCGTGGTGTGGTGGGGAGTGGTGGTGGTTGTGGAGGTGTGAAGAATGGTGTTGTAAGGAAAAGAGAATGGTAACGGTGGCGGTGGTGTAGGGAAAAGGCGATAGTGAGTGGTGGTGGTGCTGATGGTATCAGGAAAGATCGTGGAGGTAACGATGTGGGCGATATGAGACAGGTGCTTATGGTAGTGATGGGGGTATGGGGAGAAGTAGTGGTGGTGGCAGTAGTAACGGGACAGATACTAGTGGTGGTATTTAGAAGGTAAAGACATCTATGATTGGAACGGAGAAGCACATAAGTAGCAGGACTGGGGAGCAATGGTTATGGTGAATGTATGAAAAAAGTCTAGTGGAACCAGAAAAGGCAGCAGCAGAGGTGGTGGTCTGAGGGAGTGGAAGGCGAAGTCGACAAAGGCAGAGGTGGTGGTACTAATGAGGATGTGTGGAAAGACCAAAGGTCAGTGGAAGTAAAGAGATGGTCGTATTGATCGTGAAATAATAATGAAGAAATTTTTGCACAGATGATATGAGGAAAGGCTAATGTGGTGGTGCTGGTACGTGGAATGGTTGAGGTATGGTAGTAGTGACATCAGTGACAATAATAATGCTAATAATGACGGTTGGGAAGTGACAGAAAGGTGACAGTGTGTTATCAACAAGGCCGTGGCAGACTTTGATAACGGAAGGAGGACGAGAACACAGTGACACTGCAATAACGCCAGTGGTGTGACAGTGATGAGTGTTTGCGGGGGTGGTGGCTGTTCTGCGGATCACGGTAAACGGTGAAAGATAATGAGGCCACAGTTGAAGGTGGTGATGCTTGTAAAGCAAGTACCCTTGGCAGAAACGTTGCAATCAGTGGTAAATAATGCTGCTGAAACTAATGCTGTTGAAAAGCGAAGATTATCGTATTGGAAGTGATAATTCATCCATCAAACAGAATTCACTTACAACTTATAAATCTAACTCCTCCATTCCTTATACAGCAAAGGCTTTAAAATTTCAAATTATCATCATCATCATCATCACATTTCAGAGAGGGGTAAATCCAGAATGAGAAAAATGACAACAAAACAGGTAAAACATCGAGTACTCATGATTCTCCTTTTCGTATTTAGGTAACTATACTGTATCAGAAAATATTTAAGATGTTACAGTAACCAACTTTGCAAAAAGAAAACCTGGAAGGAGGGCAGTCCTATTACGTGTCTGTTTCAGATGATATTATTCAGCTTAGTTAAAGCCTCTTGTAGTGAAGGGGTAATGAAGGCAATTTTTTTTTTTTCTCCAGTTCGAAAATTCTTCTCTAAGCTGAATAACATCCTCAGGGGAGAGCATGAATAAATTAAAGCACATGTCACCGGACTGAAGAGGCCAAACTCATAATGACATCTACCTTCACGACCTTTGTGGTCGACAGCCATAAATGTGTTTTTACTATTTCACTAACTAAAGAAACCCGAAGTAGAAGACACCAGAATTAACAATGAAACAAGGCGTCAGTATCAAACAGTCATTAATACTGGCCGATGCTGATGCATAAAATACGCTAACAAATCACATACCCTTGGGACGAACGTCAGATATTTACCAAAGCCTTGCGGCTCTATTGGCTTGCTCAGCACTTCTCCAAATTACAGCCGTCTCTGAACCACGCTCGCTTTCGATCGGGCCGCAAACCACTTGCCCAAACGAAAGCCGTTTCTGACCAACCATCACCACCACCACAGCAACCATTACCACCATCAAAGCTATTACTACTACCACCACAGCTACCATCATCATCACACCTATTGCTACCACTACCATCACCACAGCTACTTCCACCGTCATCATTACAGCTACCATCAGCAACAACACCAGCACCACCACACCCACAGCTACCACTACCATCATCATCATCACAGCTGCCATCACTACCATCACCATCATCATCACAGCTACTACCACGATCATCATCACAACACCACCACCACATCTACCAACACCACTACCATCACACAGCGACCACCACCACCACCACAGCTACCATCATTTTCTGCTGAACAATATCATCCGTTTGTAGCGTCACTGAAGTAACAGACATCGGACTGTAGATTCTCTCTCTCTCTCTCTCTTTCTAAAGACGCATGAAACTCCACAGATGCCCTACTGTCTCTTCCACGAGCACATATTGTAACACCAATGGGAACTGTAAGTCCAAAACAACCCTCCAGAAAATTTCAGTCATCAAACTGAAACTGGCCCATTTGGGATCCAAATCCACCGATCTTGCCAAGTTTGATTAAAATAATTTTTTCCAGTGTTGGCTGTTACACACACACACACACACACACACACACACACACACACACACAGATTATGGCATATCAGATGAGCAATGCTGAACTTAAAAAGGAAATTGCTGCTAACCACATCGCTCCAGGATATCTTCTCGAGGCTAAAAAAAATAGCCTTGTGGAGGACACAACAGAACAGAAAAATCATCGCAAGGAAAGGGTTAAGGTGGCGTCACACTACACCAAAAGTGGCTAACATGCAAACCAGTTTTGCGAGCAAAAACGGCTAGCAGAATCAGGTGTCCGTCACACTCATGTGTTTTTGCGAGCCGAAACGGCTAACAGTGTTGTCTGCCTTGGCGCCTCGTGGTCATTTATAAACAAACCACCACGGAGTATCCACTCCTTTTTCCTCCGTTTCTACAACCTTCTAACGTACTTTAGCAACTTCTGAGCCACACAGCAGTCTACTGGAGTTTTCCTGGCTGCAGGATCCATATCGAAATCTGATTTCTACTTGTTGTTTGGAGACAAAACAGACAGCCTCCACGGGCTGGTCACCCGAGTGTCCGATTATTTATTTCATGTTACAAGAAAAAAATAAAGTTGAATAAAAATCACATGAATTAAATTGTACTTACGTAACAATTTTAGTTAAAGTTTCCTTCTGTGAATAACAGAATATTTTCTCAACAATTACAAAATTAATATAGGCTCATTTGAGTTCTAATCCCACCAACAAGCTGTGAGCGAGAATTGTTATCCATTTCGCCTCGCAAGCAAAATCTCGCTCACCGTGAGTCAGTTTGGCTAGCGGGTCGCAAAATTGGCTAGCATGTTAGCCACTTTTGTCCCAGTGTGATGCTGCCTTTAAGTGTAAAGGAGAATGAAGGGTGTGGCTTGTTGGCAGGGCGGTAATATGATCGCCTAATTGCTACAGTGAAGACATTTCGTGACCCGTTGCTACACGTGAACGATAAACTGCAGATATTGTGCTTTAATCACTCGGTTGAACGAATATTCTTACGAATGTGTCACTCTTTAATCTATTAGCAGACTTTCAAGCCCAGAGTTTATCCAGGGTAGTCACGACAAACAATTCCAAGCACCGTATATCACAACTCTGCGCTGTTCCTTCCTACCAATCCAAGCCGCTCTGATTCATGTCCAGTCGGCAACAAAAGTTCTGTTGCCATTCCTTCTTCCTTCTCCATGGACTTTAACAATCAGCCTCATGTATCCATAAAAACCCATGCTTATGACAATCTGAACACAGATCACTGTCATCTGTGCCGTTAGCTTCGAATTCTTCGAATTGATTTTCAAGTTCATGGAGAGAAAAGCAGGAGAGGCGACATGACTTTTGTTGCCGACAACACTCCACTTTATCCTTCCACTCCATTCCTCTTATCTCACGTCAACATAAATGGCTGGGAAAGTAAACTAACCCTGCTGGCATAACTCTTCAACATTATCTTCCACCAGTCCAATCTGCCTTGACTTACTAAAAAAAAAAAAAAAAAAACTTCCCACTTAAAGTATATCTCGGACTTCATCTCCTCGTTCTAGGTCTTCCTTTCCCCACTCTACCATCAACTTTCTTCCTACAAACTTCATTTACTAACGTGACACATTGCCAGCCACTCTGCTGCTAATGTTTCCTAAGTCTACTAATAGTAATACCAAGTCGGTTCACTTTCCCTCAAGGCGCAGGGAGGCTTGGCTTGGGTGTGACGTCAGTCGGCTTAAGTAAAAGAAAATGTATAAAAGGGCAGACTCAAATTAAACATTTATAATAAGGGAAAACGAAGAACGGCAAGAAGTGCGGACTCATTTAACCGTATAACATAGCAGTAGGTTCCCTCACATGCCTACGCCTTCCCTCACTCCCCCATACCTTCCCTCACTTCGGATTGAAAATGTGTCACGATCTGGAGAGTGCAGCATACATCCATTCACCACCACGGTCAGGCGTCAACTGAACTTGGGTTTCGTGCCAGCTGACGTCGCTCCGATGCTCTGCCTCCTGCGCCAGCTTGGACCCGTTTTAGATGGAAGTGATCCGAATGGGTATTATTACTCTTAGAATGTTTCCTTGCGGCTTACGGGGCTGTTATTCTTAACTAAAACATAAAACGCTCAATCGTTTCCCAGTGTCCAAATTCCCCTCCAGCCTACAATAACGGCAAGATAAGGGGGAGAGTGGTAGGATGTGAGAATGAATGGGTGTGGAAAGAAGGCCGTAGTGTGGGAGAAGCGGTGGGGTGTGGGACAAGTGGTGGGGTGTGGGACAAGTGATGGGGTGTGGGAGGAGTGGTGAGATGTGGGAGGTGTGGCGGGATGTGGAGGAAGGGCAAGGGTATGGGAGGAGTGGTGAGGATGCAGGAGTGGTTATGGGGTGCAGAAGGAAAGATTGTGGAGTGCAGGAGTGGTTGTGGGGTGCCGAAGGAGTGGATGTGGTGTGCAGGAGTAGTGGTTGTGGGATGTAGGAACAGCGGTTGTTGGGTGAGGGAGGAAGGATGAGGATCAGTAGGCTTGAGCAAAAGCAAAGTGGGTGGAATGCTAGGAATAGGGGTGGGGAAGGGGTTCAGAAGAGCAGCTGAAGGCTGGGAGAATTCTTGGGTTAGAAAGAAATGCTGGAGGTTTGGATGTCAGATGAAAAGTTGGGAGGAAGAAGGAATAAGGTATGTGAGGAGAGCGGGACGGATAGGGATCAACGGAAGGAGAACGAATGAGAACTATAACATGGTAGAATGGGATGATTGATCGAGAGGAACGGGAGAAAAACTAAGGATGACAATGGTACGAGAGGAGAAGCGAGGAGAAGATGAATGGGAGAGGGAAGAGAGGAGGTACGCGTGAAGCAGAGAAGAGGAGGTAAGGAAGGAGTACAAGAAAGGGGGTACGGAAGAAGTACAGAAGAAGAGGAGGGAAAACGTAAAAGACAGGAGTTATGGGATGAGTACAAAGATCCACAGGCAGGAGGAGCAACAAGCAGCCTGGGGTGGCCTGCTGGGGGCCACCTGCCATACCTGATCTTCCTGGTTGAACGATTTCTGACAACACTCGCTGCTTTGCTGCCAAGGGGCCTCTTTGTGTCAGTCCCAGCCTTGTCTGATCCCTCTCTGTGTCGCCCCCATCTCCCTATTTGATCCTCTTCTTTGTGCCAACCCCCACATCTCTCCCTCTTCGATCCCCCTGCCTTTATGCAAACTTCTATACTCCACATACACCTCTTCTTTGTCAACTCCTATACCTGCCCCTCCTTTCTTTATGCCAATCTTCACACCTTCCCTCTTTGGCCCTCTCTCCTCTAAGCCAACCCAACACCTTCCTCTCTTTGATCGTCTCTTCTTTATGTAAACCCACACTTCACCCTCTTTGAACCTCTCTACTTTATGTAAATCCACACTTTACCCCCTTTGATCCCCCTCTTCATTGTGCCCCCTCCCCCTCTTTGACTCCACCCCCCCCCCTCTTTTTTTAACGTCTGCCAACCCCGGCTTCCTTATCTCTGATCCTCTCTTCTTTGTGTCACCTCTCCTCCATGTGCCACCACCTCTCCTTTTATTATTTCTTTTTGCCACAACAGCACTACTTACGACATTTTCTGCCGTCTGTCTGCCTCACACACACACACAATATAGAGCATTTTAAAAGAACCATCGATGGAACCTTACACACTAGAACGAGTGTGTAGTGGGTATGTATTACTGTATTACCAAACAGATCCGAAGTATCTCTTTGGTATGGACCATAAAGTCTTTGAGATTATAACTTTTCCTTGTAAGTCTCTCTCTCTCTCTCTCTCTCTCTCTCTCTCTCTCTCTCTCTCTCTCTCGTGTGTGTGTGTGTGTGTGTGTGTGTGTGTGTGTGTGTGTGTGTGTGTGTGTATTTGCACCATTTCTTGTCCATGTCTAGGTGTATAAACTTAAAATACGGAAGCTGGCCAACTGTTTGTAATAACTGGGCACGACGTTTATAGTTTCTTATCTCAGATGCTAAGATCAAACATTGCGACAACTGATAATCATGTTACTCGCCCCATCGTAAAGGAATCCATATTCAAGGGCGTATGGACATTCCGCCTTTACTACTGCAGGTGTAACAGAGGTGCTACCTCAACGACAAATAATGTGATACTTAAGGGAAAGAAAAGCAGGAGTTAATAGCTCGTGAGTGCGTCTCAATGAATATAAACGGAAGGTGGTTAGGAACGTGAGGCAGGGGAGGGGATATGGGTTAATTATTATCGTGAAGTGTCACCGCAATTCATTACCGTTCGCAAGCTTGTACAGATACCCTACTGTGTAACAGTACAATCCAAAGTATGCATATGCTTTCATCATATATAATACCTTTTAGCTGACCACTGTCGCCGCGGCTGAACCCCTGCTAGTGTATACTTGTATATACGCATGTATGAGTGTATGCATAAAAATTACTTACATTAAAATACTAACCTAGCAAAGATTCATATATATTCAATAAATCTAGGTTAAGCTAATGTTCAAGTGGAAAGTGTATTTACTACCATGAGACAACTAGTATATATTATATAAACAATTATATAATTACTACCCACTGATATTTCTAGCTGCTGAATGGAGCTCCTGTTACTGAAGTACTCGTATGTGCAAAATATACTCGTCTCGTAATGAGTGAAAAAAATCCCTCTTCCCCCTCCGCCTACTTTCAAGGCATTGTCCATGTGCCCCCTACCCCCAATCCCACCTCTCCCCGCCACCACAGTTCCTCGGCCACAAGGGGTACGTGTGAGCTTCTCTCTCTCTCTTCCCCCCCCCCCTCATCTTTCTCTTTCCTTCGTTTCCTCCTCCTCCTCTCCTTTACCCTTCCATTTCTTCTTTTCTTCTTTCTTCCCTTCTCTTGCTCCTTTCGTTTTCTTCTTCCTGCATTCTTAATTCCCCTCCCTCTTCTTCCCCCCCTCCCTCCTCTTTCTCACCCCCCCCCAATATCTCTTCTTCTCCTCCCTCCGGCCCCACCCAGTATATGCCCTCAAGGCAGCTATTCAATTGTGGACAAGAGCAACATAATGCAAACTAGCCGTAAGATGGCATCGGTGAAGCCCATTCCTTTTTCACTCCCATCTTTTCTGGTGGGGCACAATGGTAAAGAGAAAATGAACCGGAGACAAAAGGCGCACCGTTTGTTGGACGTCGACCTTTGCCAAGGACGTTCCGACTCAACCGAAAATCCTTACTTTTTTGCTTTCTCAGTGGAATTCAGATAAGGATTTGTGTTGTCAGGGAAGCTGCTTTAATTTGGATTGTTCCGTCAAGGAAAGCTCTGAGGTGACGAACTGTGTGTGTGTGTGTGTGTGTGTGTGTGTGTGTGTGTGTGTGTGTGTGTGTGTGTGTGTGTTAAACTTGACCTTTCGGTTTTAGTGGTCTCAGTTATTGCTCCCAACCTCCCCCTTCTGCCCCCCCCCCCAAAAAAAAAAAAAAGTTACGGGAATTATAAGGTAGATATTTAATATTACGACTATTCCACGGCTCCCTCCGGAGTGCCGACATGTCTTCCGGTATGCGGGGAATTGGCCTCATCCACACCAACAGAATAATAGTGAGGGTGGTGAACCTGTGAACCGCCTCACCCCGTCCAGCCCCACCCAACTTACAGCTCGACCCCTTTCCACACCAGTTTGCTCCACTCCACTTCATTCACCCATACGTTCTTGCTGAACGGGCTTACATCATCTTGCATTAGTTTATCCCCGTCCATTATACCCCAGATCTACATAAGTGGCCACCTGCCATCCATTCATCCCTTATTTAGCACTCTTTATCCTTAGACTGTCAAAATTTCTCTCAGATGAATCAATCTTTCTGTCGCAGGCTGAAATAATTCAGTCGAATGGCGTGGACATTCAAAGCAGCAAAATGGTCGGTGACGAACGCCAAGCCTCTAACTTGCATGGTACCACACATGCAGGACCGGAAACTCAATACCGCTTACCACACGGCATCCAGAATCTCGGCAACTCACAAATCGGCACACACACACACACACTAATGCACATAGACTAGATACTATGAAATGTACACAAGACTCCTGAATGCACTCTCTTGAACACACATAAACATCACAAAATATATACAGACTCAGGACGCACAGACTCTAAGGCACATATACATTTCTGATCGCACACAAACTCTATAATGTACTCAGACTTTATAATATACAGAAACTCCGGAACGTACAGTCTAAAACAAAAGTCGTGTCGCGATTTTTGGTGAAGACATCTGATAAAAGACTAACCTTTAGGGCATGCCAGTCTCGAATGCGTTACTGGGGTGGGACTCTCAGATTGTTTCGCGACTGACATTAAATCATCGGACAAAGCAGCGACACGACTTTTGTCTAAGACTGTACACAGACTCCAGAACATACGAACTCCAGAATATAGCGAAACTCCAGAACATACACATTCTCTAGGACGTACATTCAAACTTAAACGTTCCCGGATTAAGAACACAAGGACACCAACGAACGCACACAGGTACTTAGGAACGCACAAGGACGTCTGACTTCACACACACAACCACGACAGCGTACACAGGGACTCACGACGACACGAGAGCGGGTGGAGCGCGGAGCAAACACAGGCAAATACTGTGGAAAAGGGGGCACAGAAAGGAAAGGACGAGTTGGAACAAAGATGGAAACTTCTTAACGAGTACCAGTATCTGAAGATCTCTATAAAGTTAAAATAACATGATCTCGTCGGCCAGTAAGAAAACGAAGATGGTGTGTGTGTGTGTGTGTGTGTGTGTGTGTGTGTGTGTGTGTGTGTGTGTGTGTGTGTGTGTGTGTGTGTGTGTGTGTGTGTGTGTGTTTTGGGGGTGAAACAAAAAGGGACAATTATGAATGAAACTGGATGTATCTTCTCTGACGCAAGGTGTGTGTGTGTGTGTGTGTGTGTGTGTGTGTGTGTGTGTGTGTGTGTGTGTGTGTGTGTGTGTGTAATAACATTAATGGATACTCGTAATAAAAAAATGACTGGATATATCTTCTCTGATGCCATACTGTACAGCTTTGTTATGATGATGATGATAAAAAAAAAAAAAAAAAAAAAAAAAACTTACAATAGCTACAAGAAACGGAATACAACAAAACAAAATGAATTAAAAAATAATAAACCCGATAACGCCACAAAAAACAGTAAAACTTATCCTCGCACGAAAAGAAAAAATAAAATCTAAGAATTGGAAGAGCTAAGGCATGGCAAAATCGCCGATACATGAAGCCCAAATCCGGGAGTATGAGAACCGAAGCCCAATCCAACCCAAGCCTTCTCATTTTTTTTACAACCTTCTTCCCTTATCATTTTACTCACATTTTCTTCTTACTAACTCAGTACGTTTTAGAATAATGTTCATTGTTTTCTGTTCTTACTCCGTGTTATTGCTGATTCATTCCACTGCTTAACGTTTGTCAGGTGTTTCTTTACTTACTTCCATGCATCTTTCCTTGCCATTTCACTTTTTTTTTTCTTCTCGCACTCTATTTTGGTAAAAATTTTTGTTGTTTCGTGCTCTGACGCCGTGTTTATTTTATATCTTCAAACCACTGTTAACGTTTGTATGGCATTTTTTTTCCCTGTCTTCTAGCATTCTCTCCTTTGTCATTTAACTTTTATTCTCTTTTCCTCTCACTTTATTCTGAATTAATTAGCCACGTCTTCTTATTCGCTTTTACTGTTGCGCCATTTCACGGTTTACAACTAAGTGCTTATTCACTTTCTTTCATACCTGTTTCAAGGCTTATCATCACTTTCCTCCTCCGTCATTTTTTTTTTTTTTTTCAGCACTTCACCCACTCTCTCTTTACCAGGTCTTTGTTTTCTCTAATTTCACTCCTCGTTGTCCCTTTCCGCCCATGTCTCTATATCATTCCAAAGTCTTTTGTCTTTTCTCTCTTATTGTTCTTCCTCTTATCCCACTGTCTTTCCGGAGTCGCTGCTCTATTTTTCTTCTCGCAAGCCCCATTTTAAACACCACACTCATCACTTCTTCTTCTTTCAGTTTCCTCTGTTATATTTCTTCCAGCTCTTAATTCTTCCCACTGCTCCACTCGCTAATTCCTCCTCTATTTTCGCTAGTTTCACTTTCCTCGTCCAACTTCTTGTCATCTAACAACTAAACCTCTTCCTCTACCTCCCGCTTCTCCCAACTTTCCTCACACTCGTCTCCCTGCCCATCCCCTGCTTATCCACGACCCCCACAACGGCCCAGCCCTTTTCTAACCTGAGGGTGGAGCCTGATGAGAAGACGGCTGGGATGAAGGAAGAGGGAGAGGCAGAGGTAGACGGGAGCGAAGGATAGAGAGGTGAGATGAATGACAAGGAATGGAGGAGGAAAAAAAGGAAAGAATAAACTAGGAAGACGGTACAATAGAAATGACAAACGAAACCAGGAAGAATGAGAAATCTAAACACATGAAGGAACTAAGAACATATCATCATCATCATCCGGACCCTCCAAGGGCAGGGTGAGGAATAGCAACGTCCAGATAGCCCAAATTTGCCCAATCCAATGGGCCATGCTTCCATTAGCTCACCAATCAAGTCCCCAGAATCCTGGCTCTATCTGATACGCAAAAAACATTCACCACGTTCTGTAGCTTCACATAAAAGTACCCGACTGAGTCAGTCCGGACGCTGTCACGTTAAAAAGGGATGCCAAATGCCTGGTCGTGCGTTTCTCCTCACAAAAGTCATCCAGCCAGCTCGATCTCTTGTCAATCCCCTATCCTCACAAATATATAAAAACTACGCGCGAAAGAAAGAGCACAAGAAATCAGAGGGAAAGATATGGATGAAGAGAGAACAACAAAGATAGCTAGAAAGAAATGATCATTATAATGAAATGAGACAGGATGAGAAAAGGCTAGATAGCAAAGAAATGGAAGAGGGAACTACAGGTGAATAAACAAACAATGGTAAGTAGAAAGAAACAAGGAAGATAGGTAGCGGGTGAGAGAAACAAGAAGCTAAAGGCATGGAAGGAGCCAGAAAGACGGAAGAGGAAAGTCTACAAGACTGGTACACAGTAACGATGATAAATATGGAGAAACAAAGGAAGTTAAGGAAATAGAAGTGATATGGATAAGCAGAGAAAAACTGGGTACGAAGGGCACCGAAGAAGGAATCAGAAAGTAAGACATGAGGAAGCGAAGAAGAAAGTCTGCATAAATAAGGAAGTGTGAGGGAAGTGAAGAGGAAAGCAGGGTGGAGGCTGCTCATGACCCAACCACACTTTCCCCTGCGAACACCTGGGGGATCTCATCTCCCTCTCATTCGCCTGCATCACGCCAAGCCTTAAGGAGGGTGAAAAAAAGACAGATGCGCATCATACACACAAAGCACACGTACCGTACCCAAAACGAGGCTCACAAGCATATATATAAAACACACACACACACACACACACACACACACACACACACACACACACACACACACACACACACACACACATTTCTCTTTCGCTCTCTCTCTCTCTTACAATCATAAACACTCATATGCACAAACTTTGAAAAGCACTCTTACATAGAAACGCACACGCATACAAGAATCAAATCCCTCAAAAATAATAGCATTAAAAAAAAAGAAAGACGAGAAATCGGTACAGGAATCAATGTAAATCATCAAGTGTTATTTACTACAAGAAAAATCTAATTCCAGATTTAATTTCCTCCTACCTCTCATCACCCCTACCCGTGCTCCTTCAGTCCAGTGACGTCTGTATTATTTTATTCTTGCTATTCCTGACTATCACAGTCCTCATAAGAGATTTCTTTTTTAAAACTGATGGGTTACAAACATCATTTTTCAACCCCTTCACTACCAGGGTTTCTCATAATCTAAACACAACTATATAGTAGCAGGGTGAATACACAGTACTGGAAAGGGTAGAGACAGACATAGCGAGAGAGACGAGGCGACACGGGTGGGAATTTGCCAACACCAGCCCAAGGTGATCACCCATCCGAGTATAAACCTGAACTTTGGGTTGCTCAACTTTCTGAGGGTAGGCGACAAAAGAGGAGGAAAGGGGCAGGCCGGGGGGAGGCGGTGTGGAAGGACGGAAGGTAAAGCGAGAGTGGATAGAAAGAATGGGAAGGAAAAGGGGGGAGCGGAAGGGGTGAGGGAGGGAGGGGAAGCATAAGGAGAAGTGGCAGGAGGGAAGAGGGGAGGAGACTAAGTGGGAGTGGAGTGTGAGAAGGGAAGGAATGTAAATAAGGAGATGAGGGAGAAGAAGTGGGGAAAGTAATAGGGGAGTGGCGGGAGGGAAGGGGGAATGAGAATGAGGGAGTGGAAGGAGGGAAGGGGGAAAGTGAAAGAGGGCCTGGAGGGGGAGGATGGGGGGAGGGAGGAAAGGGGAAGTGGAGAGAGGGTGGAGGAGTAAGGTAAAGAGGGACTGATGGAAGGAAAGGGGAGGATGCAAAAGGGGAAAGGAGGAAGGGAGATAAGGCTAAGAGGAAAGGATGGGAGGGGGGAAGGGAAATTTGGCTGGCAAATACGGCTTCTATTTTTTCTTCTCGTCATTCAGAACACACTGGTATGCAAATCAAGGAAAAATGAATACGAGAAATGGAGACGTCCTGTTCAGTTGCTCTACTAAATCTCTGGAAATGCCTGACACTAAATTATCTGTAATGTACTTCCTACATGACAAGTGTTATCCAATTACAGCAGTCACAAAAGTGTCTGGCAATTCTGTTAGTCATGTTCCTTCCATTCGAACGACTCAAATGATGAAATACGGATAAGTAAAGGTTAATATCATGCAAGTTTTTGTATGATGATGGCGTAGGAACTGGAAATATTTTATCATGCTACATGACTCCATGCAAAACACCTCGAATGTGATAACTGCAAGTAATGGCCTAAAATTAAGAGGAAAAATCTACCTCACACTAAACTGACAGAAGAATGGCGCTAGTTAAAAACCGAAGAAAGACAAAAAGCTACCTAACACGAACTGACTGAGCAACTACCGTGGTTTTCTAAAGAATACAGGATTTTAGGGAAATAAGTTACGTACTTTATGGGCCTTTCGTGATGGAGATGTGATTAAACTGGAGAGCTCACCAAACTTGCACGCGGACGGCCCTTCTGAACTCGACTAAGACAAATACGATGGGTATCAAGCCAGTTCTTACTCTTCATAATAACTTGTGAAAAATACTGTCATCTTGTAGGACCTCATCTAGATCTCAGTAGACACAACATATGTCTTACGTCTCCGAATTATATACTGCACAACCGCTGCACTCCTGGAGTTTATCTGATCTTTTGATTTTTCTCCCATTCTCTGTCGTTTCATTTTTTTTTCTCATTTTCCTTTCACTTAATTTTTCTTTAAGGGTTGGTTCACCTTCTCTTATTTCATTTATCTTTCCTTATAACTGTACACCTGTCTTCTCCTTCCTACTTACTTTCTTCTTTCATTCCTGTCTCACTTTCCTCTCAACTCTCATTCTTGTCCTCCTCACTCCTTTTATCTCCCACTATCAGTAAAGCAGATTCTCTTCCTTGTTTCTATTAGCTACTTTTCTTCTAAGTCCCACTTTCTTTCTCCTATCTTCCTTCTAAACCATTCTTCCTCCTATTCCTCTCTTCCATTTCTCTCTCTCCTTTCCCACCTCTTTCTTCCTTCAACGTCTCTTCTTCACACTTCTCCCGTCTCTTCCCCACACCCTCTCCTGTCTCTCCCACTTCTCTCTTCTCCCAGCTCCAATCATCTCTCTTCCTGTTCCTCTCACCACACTCTCTCCCAGGACCGTATCACTGAGCATCCAGCACATCTGTGCGGGACCTGATGAAGCGATTCAGTTTGGCGACCATAAATTAAGCGAGATCGCAGGAGGGAGAGGGGGTATACGATGAATGGGCGGAATGAGGAGGGGAGGCTGCGCGTGGCGAATGTGCTTTGGGAACTCTATTGACAACGGGACACAGGAAGGTGATGCACCAAGAGACACGACTCAGCCAAACTGTTAAATAAAGTAGAAGACATGGTAACTGAATACCTTATCCTGTGTTGTGTATGACGATTTCATTGAAATCCATGTGTTAACTTTCTCCTATTTCTGATCATCTATATTTTTAGAAGAGGGGTTGACCCCCTTCAAGAATCATTGAGTTGGATCATGCTCCTCGAATATCGCATTACGGATATGTGTGCACTGTACAACAGATACTAACATAGCAAAGCCGCATCTGTCCTCCTTTCATCGTTTCTGGGAATTTTTAAATTTGGTGAGGGGGTAACCCTCCTAAAAATCATGGTTGGAAAATGATATATTGTGAAGACTTTCGGAGTAACCAGATGGACTCATCTGGGAAGTTTCATTCAAAGCTTTCTATTTTTTATTTTTATTTTTGGGAAGGGACTGACTCCCAAAGAATCACTGGGGAGTCATGTTCCCGAATACTGCACTAAGGAGGAAAGTCCACGGTACAAACTGTGGAAACACAAACACACACACACACACACACACACACACACACACACACACACACACACACACACACTCGTATACATACGAGTGCCATATGATCTCTAAACTGAGTGACAAGCCAAATGATTTCCTGTACCAAAGAAACCATTTACTACGCTGGGTGGTAACCATATAACCGGGGTTTCTGGCAGGGTTAAGTGTCCCCCAGATTCCCCTAACCAAAATCACTTGATCATGGCACTTGTTTCAGGGAGCCTCGGAGGGCCCAATACCTGCCCAGGGCACCAACGAAATGGGCAGACTCGCATGGCCATGTGCAATGTGAGGAGTGTGAATCAGGAAAGCAAGAGGATGGAAGTGGTGAATGTGTCCAAGAGTGCAAGATATGCCGTGATGGCATTGTGTGAAACGAAGATGAAAGGTTTTGAAGTGGAGGAGCGGAAAGGTGTGAAATGTGTAAAATCGGTCATGAATGGGCGCGGAAGATACAAGGAAGGAGTTGCTTTGTTGATGAATGAGGTGTGGAAGAGTGGAATGAGAGACTACAGATGTGTCAGGTCGAGGTGTATGTATGTCAAGTTCAAGTTTGAGAAGGTGAAAGTCACGGTGATTGTAGCGTATGCACCGTGTGAGGACAGGAGTGAGAGAGAGAAAGACAAGTTTTGGGATGAGCTGGATGAAGTAGTGGGAGAAATGCCCAGGAGTTATAAGGTAAAGAGAGAGAAAGACAGGTTTTGGGATGAGCTGGATGAAGTAGTGGGAGAAATGCCCAGGAGCTATAAGGTAATCATATTGGGTGATATGAATGGAAGAGTAGGCACTGGTTCTGAGGATAACATAATGGGTTGTAATGGAGTACAATGAGAAAGTGACAATGGGAAGCGACTAAAGGATATGAGTCAGGATAGGAGGTTGTGCATTTGTAACTCGTATTTCAAACAAAAAGATGCACATAAATATACATGGTATAGAGGGAACGGGGATCGTGCTGAAAAAAAACCTGATTGATTAAGTGCTCAGCGAGAGGTCGATGATGAGAATGGTTGCTGATACGAGGGACGTGAAAGGTCGATGTGGAGGTCTGTCAGATCATGTGACTGTGGTATGCAAGATCAAGCTGAGAGGAGTGAGGTGGATCAGGAGAGACAGCAGCAGTCAGGGAGAAAGGCTGAAAGTTGAGAATCGAAGAAATGGCAGATGATTACAGGACCAAAGTAGAGGTGGAATTTGAAGCAGTGAACTGGAATAAAATGGATCTGGACAGCCTGTGGTATGCATATAGGGATTGCTTAGTTAGAAATGTTAAAGCGGTGTGTGGTGTGGCAAGAGTAACAACAAAGAAGGTACAGCATGGTGGGATGATGAGGTTAAGAGAGCAGTGGAGGAAAAGAGGAAGAAGTTAAGTGGTTACAGGACTGAGGTTCAGTTGAAATAAGAACTGAATATACTGACAGCAAGAAGCATGTACAGAGACTAGTGAGGAGGAAAAAGAAGAAGGTAAATGATGATCTAGGAAGATAAATGAATGCAAACTACTCTGAAAATACGAAGTTATTCTGGAAAGAAGTATGGAAATGCAGAAGTGAAAGCAGAAAGATATGTGATGCTGTGAAGGATGTAGGTGGTAGATTATTAACCCATGGGGATGAAGTACAGACCAGATGGAATAAATATTTTGAGAGCCTGATGAACGGGAACAGACAGAGCAGAGCGACTGTATACATGACTGGTTTTGGGGGTGTGCAGAGAAGGAATGCCGTGCCAGGAGACGTGACACTAGCACATGTGAACAATGCTCTGAAGCTACTGAAAAATGGGAAAGCAGCTGGGGTTGATGAGGTGTATGCAGAGGCAATTAAGTGCAGTGGAGAGAGTGAAATGAAGTGTTTGTTGGAGATATATAAGATGGCAAGGATGAGTGAAACTGTGCCAGCAGAGTGGAAAAAGGCTGTGATTGTACCCCTTTACAAAAATAAAGGTGAGCGAAGTGAGTGCAAAAATTATCGTAGCATATGTTTACTGAGTGTCACAGGGAAGGTATATGGAAGAATTATTATAGAGAAAGTAAGGGAGATATCAGAAGTTCTAGTGAGTGATGAACAGGGTTGGTTTAGGAGTGGCAAAAGATGTGTGGATCAAATATTTGCAGTGAGACAGATAGCAGAGGAGGCTTGTGAGATGGACCATAAGGTGTTTAAGGCATTCATGGATCTGGAAAAAGCATATGGCGAAGTGGACAGAGAAGGATTGTGGAAAGTTTTGCGCATGTATGGTGTAGATGGTAAGCTGCTAGGTGCCGCCAAGAGTTTTTATGATGGTAGTGATGCATGTGTAAGGGTTAATGGGCATCTAAGTGAATGGTTCACGATTGGTGTGGGCGTGCAACAAGGTTATGTGATGTCCCCATGGCTGTCCAATATATATATATATATATATATATATATATATATACTGTATATATATATATATATATATATATATATATACTGTATATATATATATATGGCTGGAGTGATGAGAGGAGTAAAAATACGAGTAATGAAGAGGGGGGGATGGCGTTGGTAATGAATGGTGATGGATGGAATATCTGAAATATGTTGTATGCTGATGATGCAGTACTATTTGCAAATACCGGACAAGAACTTGGTAGGGTAGTGTAGAGTTGTGCTGAAGTCTGTGAGCGTCGTGCCTTGAGAGCAAATGTAGAAAAGAGTAAAGTGATGGTTATTGAGACAGAAGGTGACTCCCAGTGCGATGTTACAGTGAATGGAGAGAGACTGGAATTGGTGAGAGAGTTAAAATATCTGGGTAACGTGATAGAACAGAGAGGAAAATGTGCAAAGAAGTGGAAAGCAGAGTGACACGAGGAAGAAAAATAGTTGGTGGAATGAAGGACTTGATAAGAAACAGAGGCTTGAGTGTTGCAGCTGCACGAGGCTTACATGAAGGAATTTTAATGCCAACTTTAACATATAAATGTGAGACTATGGTGTGGCATGAAAATGAAAAGTCAAGAGTAAGAGTAGTGGAAATGGGACTGCTAATGAATGTATGTGGAGTACAGAGGATGGACAGGATACGAAATAATGTGATCCGTGAAAGATGTGGAGTGAGGAAGTAGCAGGGCACCAGAATCGAAGAGAGTGTACTGAGATCGTTTGGTCATGTGAAGAGGATGGATATTAGAGTGGTGAAAAAGGTATATCTGAACGAATTTAATGGAGTGAGGAGGCGAGGTAGGCCAAGGAGAAGGAGGAGAGATATGGTGGATGAATGTGTGAGGAAGAGAGGTTTGGAAGTCAGTGAGGCTAGGGAACTGACAAGAGATCGGGGTGGCTGGATGAATGTAGTGCATGATCAGGGATTTGGCACCCCTTTTTAACGTGGCAGCATCCGGACTGACTCTATCGGATACGTTTCTGTGAAGTTACAGAACGTGGCGAATGTTTTTGGCATATCCGATAGTCAGGATTCCAGGGGCTTGAATGATGAGTGAATGGAAGCGTGGCCCATCAGACTGGGAAAATTTGGGCTGTCCGGACATGGCTGCTACTCACCATGTCCTAGGGTGGGACAGGAGGTCCGGATGATGATGATAACGATGATGATGATGATTATTACAGGGGCGTATGGAGGGTCCTATTGGTGTGAGGGAGTAGTTATGATAACAGAAAGGATACCAAGCATAATACCGCAGTCACCATGAATATCTCTAGGTTTGGGGGTAAGGAAACAAATAAAAATATAAACATATATACAACCAAGAGATAGACACAGAGAGAAGGAAAATGACTAACTGAAGCCCTACTACAGTATATGGACAAACAAACTGACACATGGACAAGCAGGTAAATAGACAGCTAGACACAGGCATACAGATAGTAACTTAAGAGAATAAATCAACTAAGCAGCAATAAAAAGAGGCAAGGAAGAAAGGCCTCGACAAACTAATGATCACAATTTGGTTTAGAATAAGACAGTGAACCATGTCCAGGGGAAAGGAAAGTTGAAAAGTCATTAGAAAACTCAGCGTCTCCTGCCCGAATGTGAATGGGATGGGGTAAAAGGGGGGATTATCTGTGTTATGAGAGATCTTGGAATCCTGTAACTGCCTGATAACTGAAGTCATTACAAGGCATGAGGTTACAAGAGACATTCATCATCATCATCATCATTGCCAGACGCCATGTATCCCAAACGGGGTGGCCAAGGCTTAGAATTAATTGTTTTACAGGGAGGGGCACTAATCTTCCACCAACCCCACTTGACACGTAGGGAGAACGTTATGCCAACAGCATCTGGTGTTCCCAGGCGGTCACCCATCCAAGTACTAACCAGACCCAATGTTGCTTAACTTCGCTGATCGGACGGGAAGCGGTGTACTCAACGTGGTATCGCCTCCTTAATTCGCAGCTTTCACTTAGCTGGATCATCCTTCCCTTTGTTTATTTTGTCTCCCGCTTATCCCTTAATTGAGATGACTATCTGTCATACAGTTGTTTGCACCCACTGTTTTTGTTGATATTAGTTGTTACTTATCAATCACATCCTTAAATTCCATCTTTTACTACATCATTCATGTTCATTTCTGCTTATCCCTTAACTGAGATAGCTGTATTTAACCCCTAAAAACCTATGGCTGTCAAACGACAGTTATGAAAAAATGTCGCATAAAGTCTTATGGCTGTCGATGGTACAGAGGCTATCAAAAACTGGCGGTAGGTAGCACCGTCTCTTTTATGATGTATATTGGACCTTGCCAATGGGAACTAAGAGGTCAGGTGGTGGGAGGCATGATCTGGCCCCCTCCCCAGGTGTGGGACCACCCTCCCCCTCCTCCGGCCATCTCTCTACCTCCCTTTGCCCTACTGGATCCTGCCTTCTGTGTCCCCTTCCACCCAAACTGTCCCCCATATCCCCTCTAGACCATATTGGGTGTGTGTGGCATACATATTCCTTCCCTTTCCCCCCTCCTGATGCCCCCCACACTCCCTCCACCCTTCTATTCCCCCTTATTTCTCAAGAACATCTCATTCTTGCTCATAGTAAGTGACTTTTTTTTAACTTTTGACGGTCGGTTGTGCAGTAATCACTACATATAAGAGTGAAATATATATTACTGTTCAGTAAAATCAAGCTCTTCAAATCTATAGGACCAAAATTTACTTTCAGTGCAGTTTTTTTTCTCTCCATACTTTTTTTTTTTTTTTAATGCTAGTAAGAAGGAATCAAAGGCCTTGAGCCCATAAACTGTTCCATCCAAGAAAAACACAAAAACAACACAAGAAAGAGCCAAATTCAAGATCTGATCATTTAGAGATGCCTGGACACACTGCGTTTGAAAGACTGGAGATCATAGGAAGCAGGAAATACAGAGGGAGACAGTTCCAGAGTTGATCTGTTGCATAAATGAAGAACTGGGAGTAACAGTTAACTCCTGCATTAGAGAGTTCAACAGAAATGGGATGAGAGTTTGTCACTAGACAAGTGTTACAAGCCCGTCGTAGAGGTGGAGGGATGCAAGCAGACAGTTCAGAGGAGCAGTGACCATTGAAGCAGTGACAGAAAAGAGATAAAGATGCAACAGTGTGGCGAAGAGACAGAGGTTGAAGGGAGCCAGTAAGAGGAGGAGAGTTAATGATAGAAAAAGCCTTTGACTCCATCCTACTGAGAAGAGCTGTATGTGGGGAGCCTTCCCACAAATGAGAGTTGTACTCTACACAGGGGTGAATAAAACCCGTGTATAAAGTCAACAACTGTGCAGGGGTAAAGAAGGTATGGAGTCGGGTTAGGACACCTAATCTCTTGGAAGAAGATTATACATGAGATAATATGATCTTTCCAAGATAAGTCCCGAGTGAATGAAATCTCAAGCATGTTCAAGGATGATGCAGGATTATGCTGGGTATTATTAAACATTAGTGTGTACTCCTGTGAAGATTTTGTCGGGTTCATGGGTGTAAAAACCGAGTCTTTGATGCAATAAAAACAACCAGATTATTTTTACCCCAGTCAGAGATACGAGCCACGTCAGACATTAGGTGTGCCATAGCCTCATCTCTTGTCTGTTGAAGTAACTGCTGAGATGGATCTTACAGGAACCGAATGGAAAGGTGAAAGGTGGAGTCATCAGCGTGCGAGTGGATAGGGTTAGATGTATAGCTTAGAAGGTCACTGATGAATAAAAGGAAGAGAGTTGGTGATAGCACAGAGCCCTGAGGAACATCACTGATGACAGATCTAGGAGAAGAACGATGGCCGTCTACAACAGTGGCTATAGAACGACCAGAAAGGAAGCTATAGATGAAGGCACAGATAGAAGGATGAAAACCATAAGAGGGCACTTTGGAAATTAAAAGAGTTATGCCAGACTTGATTGAAAGCCTTTGAGATGTCAAGTGCAATGACAAAGCTTTCGCCAAAATCCAGATAGGAGGATGACCAGGAGTCTCAAAGGCAGGTGAGTAGATCGCCAGTGAAACGTCTCTGATGGAACCCATACTGACGATCAGAAAGAAGGTTGTGATGGGCAAGATACTTTAAAATTTTTCTATTAAGAACTGACTCAAAAACTTTTGAGACACATGATGTTAAAGCAACTGGACAATAGTTAGAGGGTTGGGAATGGTCACCCTTCTTTGGGACTGGCTGAATGAGAGCATCCTTCCAGCAAGAAGGAAAGGTACAAGTTGACAAACAAAGGAAAAAGGGTTTACCTAGGCAGGGTGTAAGTACAGAAGCACAGTTCTTGAGGACAACAGGAGGGACTCCATCAGGCACATATGCCTTGTTAGTACTGAGGCCAGTGATGGCAGAAGATACATCACATGAGGAAATTTTAATGTCAGCCATGAGGAAGTCTGAGGGGGGAAGTGACGGAGGAACAGCACCGGAATTGTGTACGGTGGAATTGGAGAAAGTCTGAGCGAAGAGAACTGCTTTATTAGTGGAAGAAATAGTTACAGAATCATCAGAGCAGATAAGATCAGGGAAGGATGGGGAGGAAAAGTTGTTAGAAAGGTTTTTGGCAAGGTGACAGAAGAGCGGGAAGAGTTTGAGTTGGAGAGCTGAGAGCATTTAGTACGGATAAAATTATTTTTAGCAGAGTGAAGAACAGACTTAGCACGATTCCAGGCAGAAACAAAAATGATGTGATTCAGGGGTGGGTTGGCTCTGGTACCTTTTATAAGCCGTCTTCTTGTTGCGGACAGCATTAGAACAAGAGTGATTAAACCAAGGCTTTCTTGCACTAGTCAAAAGATATAAGAGGGGAATGTATGCTTCCATGCCCAAGAGAATAACCTCCATAATATGCAAGACACACTCAGATGGCTCCCGGCCATGGAAGCAATAATCATTCCAGGGAAAATCAAAGATGTACTGCCTGAAGGCCTCCCAAGCCACAGCTCCAAAGTGCCACAGTCGATGTTTCTTTGGAGGCTCTACAACAATACCGAAGCAATAGGACAGGTTAAGGTAATAAGGTTGTGATCGGAGAAGTCCAACGGAGAGGAAAGATTAACAGTGTAAGCAGAAGGATTAGTTGTAAGGAAGAGGTCAGGTATGTTGAAGCTCTCTCCAAGGCAGTCAGGAATATGGGTAGCGTTCTGTACGAGCTGCTCTACGTCATTAAGGATAAAAAAGATGTATGCTTGTTCACCAGGTGGATCAGTGAAAGGAGAGGAGAGCCAAAGGTGGTGGTGAACACTGAAATCTCCTAGAATGGAGATTTCAGAAGGAGAAATGGATAGAATGTGTTCCATCATAGAAGTAATATAGTCAAAGAATTTTTCATAGTCAGTAGAATTAGGGGATAAGTACACAGCGCAGATATATCTAGTCAGCGAATGACAGGAAAGCCAAAGCCAGAGAGTACAGAATTCAGAAGAATCAAGTTCAGGAACACGAGAGCAAGATAAGTCGTTGCATACATATATACAACAGCCACCTTTGGCTTTGAAAGGTATAGAGAAAGTAGGAGGATCCAGAAAAGGGTTTGTTATCAGTTGCCTCAAACAGCTGAGTCTCAGTTAGGAAGAGAAGGTGAGGTTTAGAGGAGAGGTGGTCCTCAACAGAGCAAAAGTTAGAGGAAAGGCCGCGAATGTTGCAGAAATGAAGTAGTGAGTCAGATAGTGGTTCCATGCAACTCGTTGAGTCGTCACCGGCAGAGGGGTGGATGGTGGAGGCACTTATGGTTCCCCCCCGCCCGGGACTACGAGGCTTGGTTTAGGGTCGCCATTTTTCTTTTCCAATTTTGAAATGTAAGTGTAGTGTGTATTGTGCATGTAGTCTGGTGCTGACAACTGGAGAAACTTCTATTGGAGAGCATGCTGGTCTTCTCTCTGTGTTACTGAGACACTGAAAAAGTTCAGCAAAGGGAGATGGTCAGGAACTAGTCCAGAGGGCTGATGAAACGGGAGCTCCTGCTCTCCCTGTCATCAGCTTTCCATCCACCTTGGGAGTACTGCCCTGCTCAACTGGTGCTGAAGTCTACTCCTCAAATGAGGGGTAACAATTTTTATTATTGACGTTCTTTGACGGTCGATATTGCAGTAATCGTGAGTCATATGAGAGTGGAACATAAATTTCAGGTGTGTAAATTAAATCTCTTGAAACCGGTAAGAAAATTTTTTTCCCTTGGTAGAAGTTCAAAAATCGGACTCATTTTGCCGTTCTGGGGATAGGGGGGTTGGGAGATCAGCGGTCTTTAGGGGTTGCTATGGTTGTTTCCACATCTTGTTTTTAACTATATTATTTGTTACCACTGCCCATCTGCTGCATCTTTCACTCTAAATTGCATCTCTTCATTCACCTCTTCTTGGTCCATCCCGTCATTTATATCGTCAGTAGTTGCTACGGCTGTTGGCATGCACTGTTTGCATTATACTATTTGTTACTTGTAATAGTTCATTTCCTTAAGTAACATCTTTTACACAGTCTGATTTTCTCTTTCATCCCGTCAGTGTCCATCCATGAACTGTGGCAAATATATATATTAGTAGCTACAAATGTTATCAAGCTTTGTTTGTTGACGATATTTATTACTTATCTTCATTCACCTCATTAAATCACATCTTTCATAACTTGTCTTCTCGTCTCCAGCACAACCCCTAAGATTATTGTAGTGCAGGGTATTATAAGTCACTATGGTTGTGTTCGCGCCTTGTTTATCGATGTTATTTGTTACTTATCACTCGTTTGGATCTCCTCGTTCATATCCTCTATGACCATTCTTTACATGAGATGTTAGTCTACATGAATTCGTAACTCGATACAGTTGTTTGTATGTGTTGTTTACTGATATGTAAAAGTATACTGTATATTAGTTAAGAACTGGAGACACTGGTGAAAGTGTAATTGGTTTCCATATTTCAATTCTGTGTCTGTAAAGCTGCAATTACACAAACTATTGCACACCAAATTAGCCTCACTTTCCTTGTACACAACCATGCATGCAAACCCAACACTGACTATTAAATTATTAATGGAAAGACAATTTAACTTGGTAATTACTGTTTTCATATGCATAAATACTAACTTAAATAGCTGTGCCACTTTTTTCTTAAAATATAAAAACGTCACTACTGACTCTCTCTCCCTCTCTCTCATTCATTCATATGAAACAAGACCTATCACGCAAGAAACAAATGAATTGTAGGTTTATCTCTGCTACAGTTTATTTGGCTGCCAGGTTAAGTGCAATCAGCTGAAGTGCAAGATTTACCTGAAACTGACAAGCTTCAGATCTCGACAGGACATACAGTACATGAAAACAGTCGAGAAAACTCACAAGAATGCACGGAAAATATGAGATTGGTACAATCTTTACACTGTAAACACGCTACAAAGAAACAAATGATCAGCAACAACACACCAAGTGGCTAAGAGATTACTATAACGGCTTACCTGAGGGGAGATAAGGGATGTGGAGGAGGCGAGGGAAGTGATGGAGCCATACTGGTCACGTTGGCCTGAGGCAAGGGAGGTGACGGAGCCATACTGTGCTCCCTGAGAGCCTTCATCACTGGTGGTGGAGTCCAGGGATGACATGCGTGGGTGAGATGTTGCACTACTTTGCATCCCTCGCTTACCTAGGTCATGGCGCTCAAAGGCACGCATGATGTCTGCCATTTTGGGGGTGTTGGAAGCACCTGTACGAGGAATGGACACGCCCATCGTTGGTCGAGAACGGGAAAATGCATCTAAGACCTCCTTGCTGGCTGTCCGTGACAGTGATGTCTCAGGGGTTGAAGAGAGATCATCGCGAGAATCCGTGGAGTTACCTGGGCTGAGGGGGGGGCCGGTAGTCAGGTAGTGGGAGTCCATTACACTACCATCACCTTCAATAAGACTGGTAGGACGTGAGGGGGCACCACCGTTGTTAGTCTCACGTCGGTCCCGCATCTTGACTCCGCCACTGCTGTACTCAGGCATCGATAGCTTACGGTCCGGCACTTCTGCTCGAGGGATATCTAAACTCTGAATTTGCACGTCATCAATGCTGTTGGTTGAGGAGGACGATTCGGAGGACTCTGTGAAGAGAGTGGTGGGCCGAGTTGGTTGAGTGTTCTCCAAATCACTTGATTCATCCAAAAGTCTAAAAGAACGGTCTCGCCTCTCCAGTGTAGATGTTGATGATTGATCATCACAGAGTCTAGTAGGTTGTGCAGGTGCATCCAGCCTGGTGGCACTCTCCCGGCGCACCAGGTGAGGTTGTGGTGGGGAAGAGGTGTCCTCCTCAGCCCGCTGCTGCCATTTTTCAGCTAAGGCACGGAAACCACCAGAATTTTTCTTTATTCGATCTGGTGATGTGGCATCTGAAGCTCTCCTCAACATCTGAATCTTTGACTCTATATCAGAGCTGGTATTTGAAGACCCATACTTCATTTCCAACTCTGCCCACCGGTCACTGTGTTTCCCAGAGGAAGTTGGTGGGAGGGCTGTCACTGGTAACCCTGGATTGTCTACTGCCTGTTGAGATGATGACATGGGAATCTCTGCAATGACCTCATCGCTGCTGGCATCATTTAACTGTTCAAAGTTGTCGACAATTTCATTAAGATACGCAACCTTTAACTGTGATTCTTTATACATTTCTCCTTCTTGGTCAAAGTACACAGGTTCAGCAGAAACTTTTGTTTCTTCGTACTTAGTGACATGAATGACTGAATCTCTAGAATTACGCCTGGATGAGTCATGTGATGACTGGTGAGACGATGCAGTGGATGAAGTGGATGATGATGATGGCTGTCTGTGAAGACCTGTGACCTTGGGACCATCACGTAATTCACTGTCCAGCCTCTGAGGGAATCTGTCTGATTCCTCAACTCTGTCCGAAGGGGATGGGGATGAATACTTTCGGATTATTTCTGGTGTCTGTTGCTCGTCGCTACTGCGGCCTGAACTGCACCTAGCTGAGTTAAGTACATTCCTCCTGTTCTCTGCCTCAATACTGCCACGCTTTAGCACTCTTCTGGTGGAGTCCTGCTCGTCCATGGAATTCTGTGGCGACAGTCTTGACCTGTAGCTTCTTGTGCGATGAACTTCAGGCTCATCCTGGTCAGGCATGGGTGAAGATGGGGGTGACATGCCCTGTGAAAAGCAGGACTGAGTGGAACTAACAGCTGAGTCATTGTCGCTGTCTTCAGCCCGACTCATTCTAGAATCTAGAGAGCTCTTCTGTGAAAGTGGGATTCTGTTGTAGCTCTGCCGGTCACTGCTATATCTCCCATCAATGATTTCATAGGGGTTCTCTGAGTTGGGTGTTGTTTCAAAGCTCTTCGGTGGTGAGTGTGCCGGAGGGATGGGAGAGGCCTGAGAGAGATCACTGGAAGGGGAGGAACTGCGAGTGCTGTATGTACGACCACTTGGGGGAGGTAGGTTGTCACTCTTGAAAACTGAAATATTCTTCCGTTTAAATGCTGGTGAATACTTGGGTAATGTACTGGTACCCTGATTCTTCCAGGGGGGTGCATTTAGTGAACTCTGTCTGCTGGTGTTCGATTCACAGGAGTCGATGCTGGAGATGGAGTCTGCCTTGTACAGTCTTGGGGAGCGCTGACCTTCCCGTGGCAGGGACATGGTCTTACTGGTGGTGGTTGGCGGGATGCTGGAGATGCGAGGAAGGTCAATTGGGACCTTCTCACACCCCTCGCTTCCCCGACTCTCAGGGATCACCAGACCTCGCAACTTGCATCCAAGACTCTTTCGTCTCTGCTCAATCAGATTTGTAAGAGATGTACGTCTCTCTCGCTCCTCTGGTTTCTCAACTCCATATTGGTAAACAGAGGGACGATCGTATGCTCCAACACTGTGGCGCTTCGTGAGTGATGAACGTCCTATATCAATGAGTGACTGTGAGCGAGAGTGGAGACCTGTAGTACCCGAGTCATCCTCACTCTGTTGTTCTTCCTGACGTGTTGTTGGTGGAGCTTCCTGTCTGATGTCAACCTCACTAGATGCTGTGGACATAAGCTTGACATTATCCCTGGGCTCAGCTGTGCTCACATTAATCATGGAACTGAAGGTAGAAGTCTTACTAAGTGAGCGGCCACCACTGTGATTGTCTCGGCCAGATTTGCTGCTTGAATTATTTGAGTTATCCAGCCGCACGTCATCTTCCGTGAAAGCACGTTTCATTGTGCCCTCTGCATCCTCTTGCTTGTCAAGCTTTCTGGTCTTAGGGTGTGGTTGGTCTGGCCCATCTGTGGAAAACATGGCGATCTTATCCCGCACACTCCTTTCACTACGTTCATCCTGCCGACGCCAACGACCTTGGGTGGGCTCTCTGGACCGTCGCTCATCACTTCCATTCCACTTGTTGCTGGCACTGTCCAGTGACTTCTCACTAGAGTAAGACTTGGCCCTGGTGGGAGAGGAGCGAGGGATGGGTGGTGGTGGGCCAAGTGGTGTGCCTGGGGCTGAGCGAGTGCGTGGTGTGGGGGTGGACAGGGCAGGAGGACTGGATGGACTGTCTAGCTCCATGGCTAAGCGTGTGTAGCGAGCGTAACGAGACATTTTGTCTGGTAGACCTTCTGCATAACTGCTGGGGAACTCATGGCCGTCAGGAGGCAGCCTGGAGTATGGGGGTGGTGTGGCACTGGAGGAGGCAGAATACCGGTGCTCACAACTGGACACGCTCATACTACCACCACCTGTAACACAACAAAACATTTTATTATTCCCACAAGTCTTTCAATTAGGCAACAAAATAAAATATACAATTGCTTTACCATCACTAAGAAACCGTAAACTTCATTTATATTGCTTCAACAATAGCAGTAAAACAATAATATATATATATATATATATATATATATATATATATATATATATATATATATATATATATATATATATATATATGTCTATCTATATACCTAGGCTGCTTCCCCCAAGGAAAGGAAGGTAGCCGAGACAGGACGACACACTCCCCATTTACTCATCCATTCAAACACATTCATTCGCATCTTAACCCCAAAGGAGAGAAGGGACAGATCCTCACCGCACCACACCGCACAAGGGTCATCTGTGCAGTGCAATCAGTGACATCCGCAGCAGGGCCCGACAGCAGAGCTGGTTTACCCCTACCACAACATAATAGACCCATCCCCTTACCCGCACCTGACCTGACTAGCTAATTAGACCAAATGTGGGAGAATATATATATATGTATATAGTAATCTCTCAATAATCCAATAATCCAGATGTCCATTAACCAGACAATCCATTAATGGGATGCTGTGATCTGGCTGTTAAAAACCATTGTTTGTACATTTTTTCATTTTATCTGGGTGTAAATTAGTGCCGTGTGATCATTTTCGCCCAGCTGGGCCTTTTTTTTTTTTTTTCATGTTTCATAGGACCCTGGTGACTGCTTGCCTGTGATTGATGGTTCTGGTTGACCATAATTATTGCTTGGCTGTGATTTATAGGTCTGTTTGACCAGACAGAGCAGTGTAAAACACCATGAAGAAGTGTTGTATGGTGTACTGCAGTGGCCTTTTATATTGACTTTCAAAGTTACGGTATGTACAGTCGCTCAAAAAAGTATCCTCCCAAAGGTGCCGAGAGTCAATCTGACACAACGAACGAAGAAATATGGAAAATATTAAGTGAGCGTGAGATCTGTTAGTAGCCCCGGTTTACATACAGCGCAGCGGTGTACGAGTTAATGTGTCGTATGGAAACATTATGCCCTTGTGAAATACAATACGGGAATTATCTCGGATATATGAAATGGGATTATTCATGTATTTCCGATGCGTAGCCTGTTAGACTCTATATCGATTATATGAAATCCTCGACTCAAACTTCGGATCTAGATATGAGGTACCAAATCTATTGTGATATTTGAGAGCCAGGCTCGCTAACAATACCGACACTGCTTCAATCGCCCGACACATGTGAAATCCTGCGTTCATGTGGTGGGAGGATACTTTTTTGAGTGACTGTACGAAGGGGGGACAGGGGAGAAATCCACTATCCTGACATGCCTTTGGCTCTATTAAGTCAGATAATCGAGGGATTACTGTATGTATGTACGTGTCGTGTGTGTATATACAGTACATATATATATATATATATATATATATATATATATATATATATATATATATATATATATATATATATAACTTGTGAGGAATAAGTAAAAATACCTATTAGAAATTTTGCGCTAATGTGGCATTCTCTACTATCTGAAAGAAAGGAATAGTATGTCAGAATTTTGTATTTTTCAGCCATGAATGCGCTTAACTGGGTATTCGAAGCCAGATATTTATCCAATTGACTTTTAAAAGCCATTAAAATACTGTACTGGAATCTACCATATTCCAAAGCAATATGATCCAAATGTTGACAATTCCATTGAAAAAAAAAAAACTACTACACTGGACTCAAAACATTTGCTGATTTTATGTACTCTATGTTACTTCTGTGTAATCTGACTGACATACCGTGCAGTATTTATCAACTATCAAATTGTCAAGCCCCATAAATACTTTATATATGTGAATCAGATCCGCCTGCATTCTGCACTTTGAAAAGTTAAAGTTATATTCTTCTAAACATTTATCAAGTGGTTGGTTCCTTAACATGTGTATCAATTTTGTAACTCTTTGCTGCACCCCGTCTAGTTTTTCCATGGCTTTCTTATAATGTGACCAAAACTGAACACAATACTCCAGTTGTGGATGTACTAAGGCATTGTACAAGATGAGAACGATATTCTGCGATCTGAATATTCAAATGTATTTTCTACATAGGTTGTGGAGACAGAGGTTAAGGATGGTTAGAGAAAGGAAACACTGGGTGAAAGGAGATTGTGAAGAGGGATAGACAAAGGCAGGCCAGATAAGGTAAGAAGATAATGGGAAAAGACGTTAGCCTAGGGGACGAGGACGGGGAGGATGGGTAATGGAGAAGAGGTAGAGAGAGAAATGGAAAGGGTGGGGACATGGAAACAGGGGAAAGAAGGTAAGTGAAAGGAGGGAAACAGTCAGGGCAGGGAGTTAGGGGAAAGGCTGAGAGAGGAAGGGGGAAGCCGAGGTCTACGGTACAAGATCTGGTGTCGTGGGTGGTCGATCAGGTTTGTTGACGTAGGGACTGTGTAGAGTTAACGGCATGGGTGATGAGGGTGATAGGTAAATACGGGATGTATACGGAGATGAAGACCGCAAAATGGGAGGGAATGTACGCAGAACGGGGGGGTACTGATGCTGGAGGGTCGGGATTATGAGACTGAAAAGCATGTGTGTAAGTGGTGAAAACGTTTGACAATGTTGGAGGGTGTACAGTAAATGCAAACAGTAAGTAGTGCGGTAAAGTGGTGATTGTGTAAGTGCAGAGGATAAGTGAAGGTTATGGTGTAACAGGGTCGAGGTTATTTGTGTTAAAATGGTGGGTGTACGTGGAAATATCACTGACATGATGTCGGATGGTGGGATGTAGTGGTTTCAGTATTGTAGGTACAGTATACCAGTGAAGATAGTGAGTGGAAACTGAAAGTAGAAAAGATGCCGTGGGAGGAGAGGATGGTGTGCGTGCATGGAGTACAGTGAATGAAGGTACTGGTATGAATGAGGGTAATGTGCGTGAAGGTGGTCTGGTAAAGTTCGCGGTGTTATTGCAGACAGTGTTGTAAGTGTAGGCTTGAAGAATAAGTGTGATCAGGAGAGCTGCATTAATTCACGAAGACACATGTGAAGGCAGTTTTATGAAAGAGGGTAACGATGACGTATTTGACTGCTCTTGGTGTGACTGGGGAGGAAGTGAGTGACGTGCGAAAGGAGAGGACTGCGTGAGTGGAAAGGATGGTCAGTATAGCTGGTGATGGTGGTGATGCAAACAATGAAAGATGATGGAGATTTACGTCAAGAACATTCTTCTTGCATTGACCAAGGCGTTGTACCTATTTAAATAGTTACAGCTGAAAGAATTCTGGTACGGAGAAGAGAATATAGATGTAAACAGGATTTTTGTAAAAGAAAAACAAAAAACGCAAGGTGTGGGAAGAAAGGGCAGAAGTGAGTCAGGGTGTAGGCAGAGAGGACAGGGTATTGGGCTCAAGAATGTGGCTGCCTTAGGGGAGGGGAGGGAGACAGGAGAGGAGGGGACGGAGCCAGAGGGGAACGGAGGGGGGGGGGGCTTCTTCATGCTTACTTGTTCAGTTTTAGATCTGACGCGACGTAACTTAAGAGCTGTGTGACAGGTAGCACTCAGGCTCTGATGTTTGTTCCCGTGGTCATAGCTATATTATGGCAGTGACCAGTCCCCTTCTTATTGTCAAAATGTAACCAAGTGAAGCGTTTCTGTGTTTTTCGTCGTCTCTCAATGAACACGGAAATAAAATGATTTTATATCATGAGTGTATATGCAGTTCTGGTATACTCAAAACTGATGCTGACTCGTCTAGTTTGCCAGAGAGTGCAAGAACGTAAGAGAGGAATGTACTAAGTCTGCATGGGGAATGAATGAATATTCGTGAAGGAACACAAATATGCGTTCATGATAAGATATTTGAAGATGATCCCCAGAATGTAAGAAGGTTGTATGTGTGAAGTGAGAGGAAGATGGTTGGAAGAATAGAGAAGACAGGATCAGAAATGGAAGGAGGTGGGAGGAAGCAGTCGGCTATGTGGTAGAAATGAAGGCTGACAGAGTTGGTATGGGCGGAGTTAAGAGACAGTCAGGTAGTGTGGCAAGAGAAAAGGATGGGATGTTCGGCATGGTAGGATGCAGAGGCAGGCAAATGTTTGGCACGTGTGGAGGATGAGGCTGAAAATTGGTATGGGATAGAAGGTTGGTAGACAAAGGTTTGTACGGATGTACAGAAAGAGGGCTGGTATGAATGAAGACGGAGGCTGATAGATATATGGTATGCGTGGAGAATGAAGCAGAGGGTTGGCATGGGAGGCAAAGCAGAGACAATGGGCCAAGAGGATGAGTAATGTGGGTGGAAGTATGTGGTATGAGAAGGGGTGGCCGGGTAAAACGGTAGGTGAGATAAGGGAAAATTATGTGGCGAGACCAGATGAATTGGTGACAACAATCGGGTGACGAAAGGATGAAGTTAAATCATTATGGAAAAACAGAAACGAAACATTACATCTGCATATATATATATATATATATATATATATATATATATATATATATATATATATATATATATATATATATATATATATATATATATATATATTTAGGTGGAAGTCTGAGTCTGGTGAATGTTGATGGTGGAGAGTGGAATCTGAAGCAGCTGCTGTTTGCAGATACTGCACTGGTGGCTGATTCAGAGGAGAAATTGAGACAGTTGGTAGAAGAGTTTGGAAGGGTGTGTGAAAGGAGGAAATTGAAAGTAAATGAGAATAAGAGTAAAGTGATGAAGTGCACGAGGTTGGTAGATGGTAGGGGGATGAATATAGTTTTGAATGGCGAGTTGCTTGAGGAGTTAGAGTGTTTTAAATACCTAGGGTCACATGTTGCTGTGGATGGAAGAATAGATGCAGAAGTGAAGTTTAGAATAAATGAAGTAGGAAAGGTGCTGGGAGGAATGAAAAGAGTATTTAGATGTCGTTCGCTTACAATGGATGTAAAGAGAAGGCTGTATGAGGGAGTTGTGGTACCGACTGCGTTATATGGGGCTGAAACATGGAATATGGGTCCAGGAGAGAGGAAAAGTTTGAATGTAATGGAGATGAGGTGTCTGAGGAGTATGTGTGGAGTGACGCGTATGGATCGAGTGCGAAATGATGAAGTGCGAAGAAGAACTGGAGTTGTTCGGGAGATGGCTGGTAGAGTTGTGCAGAGGGTGTTGCGATGGTTTGGGCATATGGAGAGAATGGATAATGAGCGATTGGTGAAAAAGATAACTAGATCTGATGTGAGAGGTGTAAGGCTGAGAGGAAGACCACGAATAGGATGGATGGACAGTGTGAAGAGAGCGCTGGATGCGAGAGGGATGTCTGTTGAGCAAGGAAGAGTGGCTGTGAGTGACAGAAATAAATGGAGAGAAATTGTGAATAAGTGATGACGCAGCCCTGAGGGGATATTGTCCCGCATTTGGTCTGATCAGCTAGTCAGGTCAGGTGCGGGTAAGGGGATGGGTCTGTTATGATGTGGCAGGGGTAAACCAGCTCTGCTGTCGGGCCCTGCTGCGGATGTCACTGATTGCATTGCACAGTTGACCCTTGTGCAGTGTGGTGCGGTGAGGATCTGTCCGTTCTCCCCTTTGGGGCTAAGATGCGAATGAATGTGTTTGAATGGATGAGTAAATGGGGAGTGTGTCGTCCTGTCCTGGCTACCTCCCTTTCCTTGGGGGAAGCAGCCTAGGTATATAGATAGATAGATATTATATACACACTGGGATCTATCTTTCTATCAATATATATAATCACGTTTAGTTGATTACAAAAAGGCTTTCCACCCAATAGCGGAGCACACAGCAATTATAAATTCACTGCGGGAACAAGGAGTAAATGAGGACATTGTAAAACTGTTCGAAAACATATATATATATAGGGAACTGCTACAGTTAAGCTACAGAAAGTCTCCGTAAAAATATTAAGACTGTGAAGGGAGATACAATTTCACCAAAATTATTTACAGCATGCCCCGGAAGCATTTTCAGAAAGCCTGACTGGGAGAACAAAGGAGTAAACATAGACGGAGAAAACTTAAACCACTTAAGATTTGCAGATGACATTGTCCTAATCTCAGAAACAGCAGAGACATCGCAAGAAATGTTAAATGACCTACATACGGACTCAAAAGTAGGACTAAAGATGAACCGCAGTAAAACTAATACTTAATCCAAATATATCAAAGAACTCCATCAAAATAAGCGGAGAGATTATCGAAGAAGTCGAGTACAATTACTTGGGGCAAATATTAAAGCTAACGAAAGACCATGATGGTGATTAAAAAAGATGGATTACAACTGGATGGAAAGCTTTCGGTAAACACAGACATCATGAAAAGCAGTTTGCCAGTATGTATGACACTAAAAATATATAACGAATGTATAATCCCAGCTATGATGTACGGTTGGAGAATCAGACAAAATAGATGGAAAATCAAATAATCCATTCTCAAAGAACAACGGAACGATCAATGTTGGGAATATATCTAAGAGATAAGAAAAGATCAACTTGAATGAGAGAAAAGATTACATTCAAAGACATTATAGAAGTTTAAATGGGCAGAAATGGGGGCGGGTGCGTAAATTAGCAAGAATAAAGAAAAACCGACTGGACTCCAGGAGACTAAGCGTAACAGAAAAAGACCATACGGGGGTGGAGAGATGAGATAGAGAAGTCTGCTGACAAAACGTGGCAGAGGTTGGCTCAGTCAAGGAATTCATGGACAAGGATGGGGAGGCCTTTGTTCAGCAGTGGACTTGTAATGGCTGATGATGATGATGATGATATACGGCACATACATATAATATACAATACATATACCCACAATAAATAAGACAATATATATATATATATATATATATATATATATATATATATATATATGGGAAACATGATGGGAATACTAATATGATAATAAATGTACTTGGTGACGTTTAAGTAAAACTATAAATGAAGCACAAGAGAAACAGACTACCTGAAGCTGGAGTAAATTAAAAATATATGGAGGGGATGATAACAATCTCTTCACTAGGATAACATCTGTTTATCTGATTCTGACTAACGTCAAACGATTTTCTCTAGCTTCGGAAAAGACAGTTAGACTGATGGTATTGACAGAAATTCATCAGTGAGCAACAAGGGAAGGTAACAAGGCGTTAAAATATGTTACCAGAAAAAAAAGAAAAAAAAAAAGCCGTAGGTAAGACGTTTAAGGAGGTTTGTGGGGAGAGGGGGTAGTGAGACTCAGTAGTTACTCTTAAACAGGTCAGGGCAGAAGCACCTCAAGACAGGTAGGACGGCCAGGAGAGCTAATGGCCCGCCCTGCCTAACCGTCTGTGACTTATTTGACCGTACAGGAATCCTGCATCCCTCTGTCTGGTCCTCATTGTCATGACTTAGCAAACAGGTTTTAAGACACAGATAAGTCTCCAGAGTCAGGGCACAGACGGGTCGCCAGCATAGCTCTAATAGACAAGTTCACACCTTTAACGTAAAGATCTTGTACACAGTTGGGTCCTCAAAGTGTGCTCTCCATAAATGTCCCCACAATTCATATAGCACAGGTTCTCCTAGTCAGGTTAAAGTTACAGTAAGCTCCAACAAGTAAGTAACACAAGTTCCTATAACTGGGTTAAGGCAGGATACCAAAGACATCCCTACAAACAAGTCAGGCAGTTAGGTGCACAGTTTTCGAGTCAATTCTTAATAGAAAAATGTTAAAGCATCTTTCCCATCACAACCTTCTTTCTGATCGTCAGTATGGGTTCCGTCAGGGACGCTCCACCGGCGATCTCTCACCTACCTTTCAGACTCCTGGTCATTCTCCTTTCGGGACTTTGGCGAAAGCTTTGCCAATGCACTTGATATCTCAAAGGCTTTCGATCGAGTCTGGCATAAATCTTTAATTTCCAAACTGCCCTCTTATGGTTTCTATCTTTCTATCTGTGCCTTCATCTCTAGCTTCCATTTGGTCGTTCTATAGCCGCTGTTGCAGACGGCCATCGATCTTCTCCTAGATCTATCAACAGTGGCGTTCCTCAGGGCTCTGTCCTATCACCAACTCTCTTCCTTTTATTCATCTATGATCTTCTAAGCTGTACATCTAACCCTATCCACTCATACGCTGATGACTCCACCCTTCACCTTTCCATTCGGTTCCCGCAATGTCCATCTCAGCAGTTACTTCAACAAACAAGGGATGAGGCTATGACACACCTAATGTCTGACTTGGCTCGTATCTCTGACTGGGGTAAAAATAATCTGGTTGTTGTTAATGCATCAAAGACTCAGTTTTTACACCTATCAACCCGACAAAATCTTCCACAGGTATACCCACGAATGTTTAATAATATTCAGCTTAATCCTGCATCATCTTTGAACATGCTTGGGGTTTCATTTACCCAGGCCTTATCTTGGAAAGATCATATTACATCTCTTGTAAAATCTGCTTCCAAGAGATTGGGTGTGCTAAGCCAACTCCGTTCCTTCTTTACCCCAGCACAATTGTTGACTCTATACAGTACAGGGGTTTTATCCGCCCCTGTTTTGAGTACAACTCTCACGTGTGGGGAGGCTCCTCACATACAGCTCTTCTCAATAGGGTGGAGTCAAAGGTTTTTCGTTTCAGTAACTCTCCTCCTCTTACTGACTCCCTTCAACCTCTGTCTCTTCGTCGCACTGTTGCATCTTTATCTCTTTTCTATCGCTACTTCAATGGCCACTGTTCCTCTGAAATGTTTCCATGCATTCCTCCACGTCTACGACAGGCACGTAGCACCCGTCTGGCAGCAAACTCTCATCTCTTTTCTGTCCAACTCTCTAATGCAAGCGTTAACCGTTACTTCCAGTCCTTCAATTATGCAAGAGGTCAATTCTGGAACTGTCTCCCTCTGTCTGTATTTCCTGCTTCCTATGATCTGTCTTTCAAACGCAATGTGTCCAGGGATCTCGAACTGATCGGATCTTGAATTTGGCTCTCTCTTGTATTTTGTTTTCCCCTTGGAAGGAACAAAAATTGCGGGCTCGTGGCCTTTGGTTCCTTCTTCCTCGCATTAAAAAAAAAAAAAAAAAAAAAAAAAAAAAAAAAAAAAAAACAGAGGTCCCTAAGATGCGTGTTACCAAGCCGAAGACACAGTGGCGACCTCTCCACAATGGTCACTTTTATGACAATCCAACCCATAGCTTCACCTGCACGCTCCATTTACCAGAAATGTGCCCATCAGGTGGCAAAGTTTTACCCCGGGTAAAACTGAAGGCTTTTAAGTTCCCTAGAAAGTCTGCTGAACCACAGTTGGCTTTCAAAAATCTCGAAGGTGGTGTACGAGGCGCTATTACGAGAAAACAGTACTTTAATCTTTTCCCATAATTCCTAAAAAAACAAAACAAAAACACTGAGGTAACAAGTATGGAACCATTTGAATCGCTGAAGCTTTAAAACCAGCATAGTTTTCTTAAGTTTCACTTTTATGACTATAGCGCACGTACACGTAAGCACGCACGCACGCACACACACACACACACACACACACACGCAAGCACGTACACTCTCTCTCTCTCTCTCTCTCTCAGGACCTCTGCCACGCGTACAATCGACCTTCCTGCCTCCTCAAAGTGCATCGCAGTCTTCAATCGAGACAAATGTCTGCTTCGGGTCAGGTCCAGTTCTGCCCTCGGTGCCGGCTGGAGGAGTTAGGGAAGTAGGACACAAGACCCCTACTTGTGCGCACACACACACACACACACACACAAATGCGCATATAACACACACACACACACACACACACACACACACACACACACACACACACACACACACACTGGCTAAACGGGTTACTCATTTTTATATCAACACTAATTATCATTTTTCAGCAAATTAACATTCCTAGGTTCCCATGACACTGTTGAATAAAATCGTTTGGTGTTAGCTAGAATACATTACTTGTGTTATTCCGACCATGAGAGTTAATTTGTCCGCTGTAACACAACACCCTGTCCCAAAGAAGGGTGACCAGTCCCATCCTTCTGATTGTCGCGCAATCGCTTTAACATGCCGTGTTTCAAAAGTTTTCGAGTCTATTCTTAAAAAGAATAAATAAATAAATAAAGCATCTTTCCTATTACAACCTTCTTTCCGATCGTCTGTATAGGTTCCGCCAGGGACGCTCCATTGGCGATCCTCACACCTACCTTTCAGACTCCTAGTCATCCTCCTTTCGGGATTTTGGTGGAAGCTTTACCACTGCACTTGACATCTCAAAGGCTTTCGATCGAGTCTGGCATAATCTTTAATTTCCAAACTGCCCTCTTACTGTTTCTATCCTTCTACCTGTGCCTTCATCTCTAAATCCTTTCTAGTCGTTCTTTAGCTGGTGTTGTCGACGGCCAACATTCTTCTCTTAGAGCTATCGATAGTGGTGTTCCTCAGGGCTCTGTACTGTCACCGACTCTCTTCCTTTTATTCATCGATGACCTAAGCTGTACGAGGGGTGATTAGAAAGAAATGACAGTGAGTCCATAAACTTTTATTAGCATGAAGAACTATCAAACTATGACTCACATTCCTTCAAAGTACTCCCCTCCAACCTCTATGCAGCGTTCCATTCTCCTTCTCCACTTCATGAAGGAAGCGTGGTACTCTGAAGACGGTATACTTCGGAGTTCTGAATTGACGGTCCGTGCCAAGTCTTGGATGCGATGAAATTGCTTCCCAGTGATGGCAGATTTAATTTTTGGAAACAACCAAAAGTCACAGGGAGCCAGGTCAGGGGAGTAGGGTGGGTGGGGGAGCAGAGTTATACCTTGTTGTTCCAGGTACTGCATAGTGAGGCGAGCTTTGTGGGGTGCAGCATTGTCGTGGTGCAGCAAAAGGCGAGACCGACGCCGGCGGGTTGGTGCGGTGATGGCCTTGTGTTCCAAGACTTGTGGAAGGACCTGGTCTGTGTAGTATTGGGCTGTGATAGTGGACTTTTCAGGCATCACATCCACGCATATTGGTCCTTGATAATTGAAAAAGATGGTGAAAAGGCGCTTCCGGCTGCGAAATCCTTCCTTCAAAATCTGAGGTCGAGGGTCTTCATCGCCCAACCACACCATGTTTGACTGCTTGTCACGGGTTGTGAAGAATGAAATCCAACACTCATCCCCAGTAGCAACATCTGAGAACCGTTTTGGACCATTTGGTTCAAATTCAGCAAGCCAGACACGACAAATCCTCACCCGTTCAGCCTTTTGCTCATCAGTCAACAAATGGGGTATCCATCGACAACACTTCTTCCTCAGGTGTAATTGTTCATGCACGATGTCATATGCACTCCCATAACTGATATCAAGCTCCAAGGCTAAGAACCTAAGAGTTACAGTTGGATCCTCGTCAATGATGGACCGTGCACGGACAGTTGTTGCTTCGGTCACGGATGTCCGGGGGCGTCCAGAGCGTTGTTCATCTTTCAATTCAGTTTTTCCTGCTGTGAAAGCACGAATCCAGCGGGAAACAGTTTCCAGGGAAGGAGTAGTGTCTGGATAAACTTGTAATAATCCCCCTCGAATCTCTGTTGCTTTCTTTCCCAGTTTCCACCTCGTAAAAATGTAGAACCTGCAGCCTTCTTTCGAGTAATCCATGTTTCTGGCCAGAGAGCAAAAACAAGAGTGAAGCATTCACTCACAACAATAAAATAAGAAAAGTCAGGCATACGGCGACAAGTTCAAACTCGTAAGGACAGGCAACTCTGCACTCTCCTTGCTCCCCTACCTCCCATCATTCAAGGTTTTCATGTTATAGCACGAACTGTCATTACTTTCTGATCACCCTTCGTACATCTAACCCTATCCATTCATACGCATATGACTCCATCCTTCATATTTCCATTTGATTCCCACAACGTTCATCTCATCCGTTACTTCAACAATCAAGGGATGGGGCTATGGCACACCTAATGTCTGACTTGGATGATGTCTCTGATTGGGATAATCTTGTTGTTTTTAATGCATCGGAAACTAAGTTCTTACATTCATCAACCCAACAAAATCTTCCGCAGGAGTACCCTCTAATTTTTAACAATATCCAACTCGATCCTGCATCATCTTCAAACATGCTGTACTTAGGGTTTCATTTTCTCGGGATTTATCTTGTAAAGATCATATTGCCTCTCTTGTAAAATCTGCTTCCAAGAGCTTAGGTGTGCTAAGCCGACTCCGTGCCTTCTTTACCCCTGCACAGTTGCTGACTTTATTTACGGGTTTTATTCACCCTTGTGTAGAGTACAACTCTTACATGTGGGGAGGCTCCCCACATACAGCTCTTCTCAACAAGGTGGAGTCAAAGATTTTTCGTCTCATTAACTCTCCTCTTCTTACCAGCTCCCTTCAACCTCTGTCTCTTCGCCGCACTGTTGCATCTTTATCTCTTTTCTTATCGCTGCTTCAATGGTCACTGTTTCTCTGAACAGTCTCTTGCATCCCTCCACCACTACGGCGGGCGCGTATCACCAGTCTAGCAACAAACCCTCATCCCTCTTTTGTCGAACTCTCTAATGCAAGAGTTAACCGTTACTTCAAGTTCTTCATGTATGTAAGACGTATCAACTCTGGAACTGTCTCCCTCCGTATTTCCTACTGCCTATGATCTCCAGTCTTTCAAACGCAGTGTGCCGAGGCATCTAGAAATGAATGGATCTTGAATGTGGCTCTCTGTTATCTTGTTTTTGTTTTCTTCTTGCAGTTCAAAATTTGTGGGTTTCTGGCCTTTGGTTCCTTCTTCCTTGCATTAAAGAAATCCACTTGCGTGTTAGCTCTGCTCCTTTGACTGCTTCAGTTCTGGGCAAAGATAGATGTCTTGGAATAGGAAGAATAATGTCACTGTGCTGAAAGGGTTCATGGAAACTGTTGCAATCCATTCACAGTAAATGTGGTTTCAAGCATTAAACATTAAGAAATCGTACTGCACTCTTCAGTGTGACGACTGATTCTCTCTCTCTCTCTCTCTCACAGGAAATACTTTAAGATCTCTCGTTTTGTGACTGCAACACATCCAGTTCGAAAAGTCTCTTTTCAACTTAAAAAAAACCCAAGAAGTAACCATTATAGGCGTTAAGGGATTCACAGTTATCAAACCTGTTAAACTTAAATAGCAAAAAAAAAAAAAAAAATCAACATGCATAATGTGAAAGAGGGTCAGGATGTTTGTACAGTCTCACACACAATGCCTGGCTAATTCTCTCGGCAAAGCAGTAAAATATTTCCACAACTTATAAGTATACCTTAGAATACAAGACATCATACAATACGGAATGTTTAATTTACATGACGAGGATGATACTGCAAACATGCTTAACAAATAACACGTTCCATTGCATATTTGGTCGGGAGAGGAGAAGTGGCTTGGAGAGGGGAGGGGAGAAGGTTAGGGAAGGTAAATGGTACTAGGGGAGGGAAGAGTTACGAAGTGAAGGGCAGTGAAAAGGGGAAAGGAAGGGACAAGGCGAAGGAAGAGGACGAAAGAACGGAGAAGCAAGGAAGAGGGGAATGGGAGGAGGCGCAAGGGGAGAGGAGGGGAGGGGAAGCAAGAGAAGAGGAAGAAACGCAAGACGGGGAGGCGGGGCGAGGAGAGAGGAGGGGAAGTAAGAGAAGAGGAAGAAACACAGAGGAAGAGACGCAACAGGGTACGGAAGGAGGAAATGTGGTGAGAAAGACAAGAAAGGGGAGAGTAAAAAGAGATGGAACAGGGACGAAGGAGAAGTCGTGAGAGAGAAGATGATACTGTTGCAGAAGAGGCATGAAGAGAGGTTGAAGAAAGTGTGTGTGTGTGTGTGTGTGTGTGTGTGTGTGTGTGTGTGTGTGTGTGTGTGTGTGTGTGTGTGTGTGTGTGTGTGTGTGTGTGTGTGTGTGTGTGTGTGTGTGTGTGTGTGTGTGTGTGTGTGTGTGTGTGTGTGTGTGTGTGTGTGTGTGTGTGTGTGTGTGTGTGTGTGTGTGTGTGTGTGTGTGTGTGTGTGTGTGTGTGTGTGTGTGTGTGTGTGTGTGTGTGTGTGTGTGTGTGTGTGTGTGTGTGTGTGTGTGTGTGTGTGTGTGTGTGTGTGTGTGTGTGTGTGTGTGTGTGTGTGTGTGTGTGTGTGTGTGTGTGTGTGTGTGTGTGTGTGTGTGTGTGTGTGTGTGTGTGTGTGTGTGTGTGTGTGTGTGTGTGTGTGTGTGTGTGTGTGTGTGTGTGTGTGTGTGTGTGTGTGTGTGTGTGTGTGTGTGTGTGTGTGTGTGTGTGTGTGTGTGTGTGTGTGTGTGTGTGTGTGTGTGGAGCTTAATTTAAAAGGGGATGTGGGGATTCTGAACGTGTGGGTGTAATGGTGAATGTACAATACAGGCATGGGTGTACTCGTACAATCTGGTGCGGGAGAGATGCATGCTGCAAAGGGATAAAGGGCTGGGATGAGAGATTTTGCGGGTGGATGAAGAGGTTAGCTAACGATGGGCGTCAGGATGGCGAGGATAAGAATGTGTGGGTGTAAGAGGATTTTTTTTTTTTTTTTTGTATGCGTCCTACTCTGGGTACAAGCTTCACGGCCTGTTCCATAAGGCCCAGCAGTCCTCCTATGTACACTTCCGCACACCTCCATATGTCACCACTTCGGCGCTAACGTGACTGGTGTACGGGCATTAGTGGGGGTGTTTTTAAATGTCGGTGCTTATGGTCGATCAGTATAGTCTGTTTTAACAAAATTTAATTTATTAAAATGTTCCCGGGAATCGAACTCGCGTCCATTATGGCAGATGCACATCTCTCTACCGATTCGGGTGTGACTGTAGGTTTAGGTGGGTGTGGGTGGATGTGCGTGCGAGTGGTGTACAGTAGGGTGGGTAGTTGCGTCAGGTGTTGGGGAGGGGAGAGTAAATGGGTGTGTGGTGTGGTGGATGAGTGTATGGATAAGGGAGCACGAAGGTTATCAGGTGTATGGTGTGAGGGAGGGAGGGAAGGTGAGTGGGGGAGGTCTGTGAGTATGACTGGATGATCGTGGGGGCAATCAGGTGTTTTCATATCGGTACATTTAATACGTCCTATCACCCATAACACTAGTGGTATACAATTAGGTTACACCGGTATATTTAAGGTCCAAGATATGAACTCCATGTTAGTAAGGCTGGCCAGGCGGGTAGGAAGATAGGTAGGTATGTATTCGTAAGTTATTGGGTGGGTGGAGAGGTAGGCTACTGAGATAGGTGAGATGGTAAACAGGCAGGCAGGCAAGCAGTCAGACAAGCAGCCAACCAGGCAAGTGGGTGGGTAGGTGGGCGTGTGGGTTGAGACAGCAACTAGATAAGTCATCTCGCACTCCGCTCATCTTACAGGCCAAATATAGTCTGTGTACTGCCTCCCTCAGCAGGCCCCAACGGGAAAACGATTGGAACTTTGGAATTAATTGCAGTCATAGTAGTGATTAGAGTAAGAGGTGAGAAGAGTAACAGTAGTGGTAAGAATGTACTAATTAAATATCAATAGTAAGAGGAGGAAAGTAAGAGATAAAGTGGATATTAAAAGCCGCGCAGTATAAATAAAAACAATGTATCAGAAAGGGCATGAAAAGCTAAATGACAACACGAGAAAATATAGCTAACGAAACTAGCAATGACCCTAAGGAGAGTGGAAACCATCGTGGGCTAAATGATTTTTGACATCCTGAAAGTAATGTTTTTTTATTTTAATATGGGGGAAATGAATTCCCCGAGCTAGACCTTGATAGATCATATAGCCCCGCTACGTGAAGGAGAGTACTATCTCTCCCAGCAGGGCAGCTACCCGGGTGGGGAGCGAACTCTCGACCCTTTGGTCTAGCGTCAGGCTCTACCACTGAGCCACCCCGCCTCCAAAGGAAGTAACGAGAAAAGGTTAACAGTGCTGTACTGGTAGGAACGGTATAGGGAAATATTAAGTGATAACAATCCGAGCAAGAAGAAACAGTAACGGGAAATAAACAAACCCTGAAAAACAAAAGAAAAAGCATTATTATGGGAAAAAGTAATATCAATATCAACGAAAACAGCGTGCAGAAAAAGAACCCGCGTGGGAAAAAAAAAAAAAAAATGGGAACATAATCATAATAAAAGTAACAAACAGAAAAAGTAGCAAGAGGAATAAATTAACAAGGAGAAAAGTAAAGATATAGTAATGAGAAGAGGAAGGAAGGAAATCAGTAGGAGAATCAAGAACAGCAGCAGCAAGACAACAGTGGCGAGGTGAAAAACAGAAAAGTAACAATGAGAAATAACAAAGAAAAAGAGAAAAATAATGAGAATAAAGGTACTGTACCATGATTATATAAGGAAGGAAAAAGTGGAAAACGAGTAGCGAAGAAAAAAAAATGGAACATGAAGAAAAGCAAAGAGGAGGAAAATAAACAAATCACACAAAGAAAAAATGAAAATGGAAAAAGATCAAGTAAAACAAATAACAAAAAAAAGATAAAATGTAACAGAAGAAAAAGTAGTGGTATGGCAGGAACAGTAGCGGTAGCAGTAACGGGGCAGGCATTACGGCAGGACTGAGGTGTGGAGTGGTGTTGGGTGGCAGCTGTCATGTCATGTCAGCCAGTGGAGGTGAGGGGGGAGGGGGAGTAACTAGCCACGACCTCTACTCCCTCCCTCACCTCACACTCCTCGCAGGCACCTTCCTTTATTACTAACATCTTCCCTCTTACACCTCACATTACACTCTCACCTCACCCTCCAGAGCTCTTCCTCATCATCCCTTACACCTTCATTTAACCCCTACCACGTTTTCCATCACACGCCACTCACATTCAGTTTATTACTAAAGTGACCTGTCTCATAATTCACATTATCCCACCTCATTCCTCATTCTGCACTCACATCACACCCTTCACTCTTTAGTACATTTCATACTTCAGGCACCTTCTAAACTAAAAACACCTCTCTTACACCTATCATTAGCTACCCCTTCATGTCTCCTCCAATACTTTCTCTCATCGTATCTCATGCTCATGTCCCCCCTTACCTCGTCCCCTCACACGTCCAACATCCCATTTCACTCTTCATATTAATTTCATTATACATCACATTGTCCCCTCAAGCCTCAAACACTTCCTTATAATTCCCTGACACTCTTGTCACTCTTCACACTTCATATCTCTCCCTCACACCTCGGGCACTCTCCCTAATTCCCTAACACCTCTTTTACAATACCCCCTCATCTTACATTACACCTCAAATCTCATAATACGCTCTCACCGTCTCACTTCCACAACACTAGCCCTAACATTGGACTCTCTCAATCAAACGCTCTCCTATCACTCCTGACTTCTCCAAAACTCACTCTTACAATCAGGACAAAATACTTCCTCACTCAGATCTTCTATCTCATGTAATATGACTTAAACGCCATCCATCTACACTTGCCCTATAATATACAAAGAATAGTCTCATTTGCTCTTCCAACACCCTTCGTATCGTACGATCCTTTTTCTCTGTAATGCGACAGTACTGCTACATAGCACATAGAACACAGCTTCCATCTAAGTCATTCGCACTCCCATAGTTTTAATCCAATCCTCTTCTTCCGTCAACTGCAATCTCTTTTATTTCTTTTTTATTAAAGCAACGCCAGTATAATCCATCTATCCTAGCCCTCATACTTCCTCCAAATTAGATAAACCGTACAAATCCATAACCTTCACGTCTAACATGGTACCTAAACCTACTCCACGCTCTTCATACCTTTCACCCTATCTCTATGCACTTTTCACGCTTTACTTTTAACCTTACATGCATGCCTTACAGTCCCATTCTTATAACAATTCCACCATTATTTCACAACGGCCAATTATGAAACCGGGGAACCCTATCATACAGCCACTACTGTTTTTGCAGTGAACTTTTTTGATCTCAGCGAAAAGCAAACAGCCTCGGGGACATAATTTTTACTATTCTCTGTCGCTCCCCTGATGGGCAGAGCGCTTAAATATCGTTTTGCAATACCAGTCATCCCATTCCGCCAACACCAATGATAGATTTCTTCTCTTCTTTCTTTGTCTCTCCAAAGCTTTCACCTCCTCTTTTTAAATAGACGTTTACTCTCTCTCTCTTTCTCTCTCCCTTTTCCAGCATAATTCACTCTATCATCCCACGCTCTGTCCTTTAAACATTACCATCTAACTTTTCCCTCCTCTTTTCTTCCTTCCCCTCCCCTTCCTTGCCCATTCTCGTGCCAAATATAACTTTTTTCTCCGCCACAACATCTTTTTCTTTCGCCTTCCTCTACTTCCCCTTATTTTCTTAGCCCCTCAAAAATCATTCAGCCTTATCACGAATATCTTATCACCTTGGCTGCAAATTTCCCACCGACCTTTTCCTCCCTTCCAAAGTAGTTTCCGTGAATATTTAAGATTGATTACGCCTCACGTAAAGAAACGGGGGGGAGGGGGGAATGAAAACGGCTTGGTCTCAAAATGATAAAATATTTGAAAAGACTATGAGAATTTGATAAAGACATTTCCTGGAGACATTTAAAAGGCTTCTATTATCTGCTAAATGATCTGAAATAAGCATGTGCAAAGGAAGAATGAAAAGCAGACTTACCCTCAAAAATATCATCTTGCTCTTCATTACAGTGTTTACTAACGACAGGGCCATGCTAAACAAAATCGTCTGGCGATTACAACAATGATACAAACATGACGCCACAACCACTCACTTTCCTTCTCTTACTCCCACCCACCCACCCACCCAGCGGCTATGACTTCGCCACTCCCATTCACTTTATTATATCCACTTCTGTTGTCCCGTTCGCCCACGCTTCCTTCACCCACCACTCACATTCCTTCCACTCACATCTGCTCACTTTCC